>NC_056509.1:4482471-4492701 GCF_014905685.2 Nematolebias whitei
AAACAGACGTTATACATGAACATAAACAGATGTTATACATGAACATACAGGCGGTGAAGACATTGAATTTTAAGGGAAAGTCGTAGCATAGTCCAGAGCCCCCCCTCAGCCATTGTCCAGATAAGAGGTGACATTCATCTTCAGCTCAGTGGAGGTTCTGTTACATGTCCACGGCCTTGGGGAAGGGAGGGGGGAGGAAACAGTCAAATCATCTTTGTTGTTTTCTGAACATTCCAGGAGGAGTTGAGATAAGTCCGGCATCAAGGCCACAGTTTGGGTCAGGCAGAACTCGTGAATTGTTGTTTCTGCCTTTAAAGTCTCGCTGGTACATATTCTCTGATGGAAACTCCAAAACAGCCGAATTGATCCTTTACTCCAAAGTCGAGCTCACAGCTTCTCCAGATTATTCCACCATTCATGAGTGCTGCCAGAGAGTTCACAGTCCTGATAACAGCTGCTCCAATTCCCTGTCACAGCTCCACATTCAGTCCGAGCACTGCAGAGCTTCAACACTCCAGACAAATTTGTAGACAACCATATTTCACCAACCAAACAGTAGAATCTAGTCGTCATCATGAATCCAATTTGTTCCTTAAAGAGGTAAGAGGGTCCTCCTTACCCTGACTCCTGTCGGGAGAAGTTGATCGATTTTGTTGAGAGACCAGCTGATCCTTCCAATTAAGAGGTATGCAGAAAAAAATAAGCTTTTTAAGGTTCACAGGACAAAAGAGCTCAGCAGGGAAGCGGGTGGGGGGGGGGGGGGGGGGCACGTCTGGTTCCACCGTAGAATAGCAGGAAAAAGTTAAAAAACTAATACAAATAGTAGAAAAAGAGCTAGCTGAGTTTTAAAAAAAGTGGTTTGACTATAATAAGTTATCTTTAAATGAAAAAAAACCCTAAATTTATGGTATTTTCAGGTAATCGGATTTATAATAATGTAAAGTTACATATAAATGGAGTTGAAATCGACAGAGTTTATGAGACAAAATTTTTAGGTATCATTCAGGACAACAAACTTAGTTGGAAGCCTCATATTAAATATATTAAAAATAAAATTGCTAAACTATTGGAATATTGTTTAAAATAAAAGATTTAATAAATGTAAAAGTCTTGCATGTTATATACTCTGCCTTCATTATGCCCTACTTGTCATATTGCTCAGAAATATGCAAATAAAACTACTGTTGACATATTAATAAAGTTACAAATAAAAAGCAATTAGACTTATTAATAAAGTGGGATATTGTGAACCAACTAATAAACTCTTTATTCAAAGTAATACTTTAAAATTTAATGACATTGTTTATATAAAAATACTGGAGATAATGTATAAAGCACTGAATAAAAGTCTTCCTTCTGGAATTCAGAAATTATTTAAGTTAAGAGAGAGTAAATATAATTTACGAGGTTTGTTAATATTTGAACAAGCTAAACAGAAAAGTAAAGTAAAATCCAGATGTATTTCAGTTATCGGTGTGAAACTTTGGAATGAATTAAATGATGATTTCAAATTATATGGTTTTTTTGATGAGCTTTAAAGAGCCTTAACATGTAAAATTATAAAAGCTTATGTAGTTGTATGCATTGTGTAACCATGTATGTAATGTGAGTATGTGTATGTATTATCTACATGCATATTTAAATATACAGTAAATGTCTGTATGTGTATAGGTGGCCAGTAGGTATCTGTCATGATGTGGACTGCTGAGTCCATGAACAGGATGGGCAAGTATCAGCCTCGGCTTCAGCCTATTCCTTTTTTGGTAAATAATTGATTTACCATTTTATATTGTTTTTCCATTTTTTTGTAATGTATCTAATTTACCAAAATAAAGTTGAGTTGAGTTTGTTGAATGAGATAGAAAATTGTCTGATCTTGTATTTTAGGAATTCCCATTTTTGGACTGGGCTATTTAAATCTTCACAGTCCGTTATATTCAGGATTAATTCTTTGATCTTTTGGCAGTAGGTGTCATTTTTAAGAAGACTGGAGTTAAATTTCCAATATTTGCTTGAGCCTGGTTTCCTGTTTTGGGGTTTTATTTGTAAGGAAATAAGACTATGGTCAGTCAAAGGTGCTACAGAAATATCAGAGTTGATTTAATTGATCAATAATTCATTTGCTACAAGCCAGTGATCAATTCTTGATTTGCTATTTGAACCGAACCATGAGAATTTTATTGACCCGGGATTGAGCTGACGCCACGCGTCAACTAGATTGTGTTCATTGCAGAAGTTGTTGAATGTTGTGTTTGGGTGAGCTGAGTCGAGTTTCCAGGGACATCTGTCATAAAATTCCTCCTGAACCAGGTTGAGATCTCCTCCAACGATGACGTTGTTTGTTGAGGAAGTTGATTTTAGCTGATTGAATTTCAGGGCTATTTCTTCCAGCAATAATTTGTTCTGGTTTGGATTATTATATCCATATATTCACTAAAATAATTATTAGATTATCCAAACAGACAGTGAGGAATAACCAGTGACCATGTTCATCCAGTTCTTTTGAAATTATTTGACCCTGGAAGTTTTTTAATAGAATAGCGACCCCTGCTGGTGTGGAGGAGCCATGACAAAAGTAAGCTTCATTTCCCCATTGCTTAGACCAAAAGTTGCTGTCTTCATGTTTTCATTGAGTCTCCTGTAAGAATATTATGTTTGCATTTTGCCCTTTACAAAATAAAAACAAACTTTTCCTCTTAGTTAAGTCTCTTAAGTCCCTTGCATGAACAGAAATGAGTGAAAGTTCACTCTTCAAGTTAAATCTGAACATAACTTGGATAGATGTTACCTGAGAAATAAACCTGAGCTGTAGGTAGCAAAACTCATGGAATAATAAGATTACCTGAGCTCAGAAATGGCATGTGGGTCTATTGTACAAATATCTAAGGAGTAACTCGTTGTCCTTTGATGAAGGCATGTGGGCCTTTAAACACGGCCTTCATCCCAGCTCTCCGTGCTTCGTTCACTTGGGCCACACAGCTAGTCGTGCTTCCCGCTCTTCTTTGGTGAGGTCCTCAGCCAATCGGATGTTGAGCTCTCTGCAGGTGGGGTGTTGTTTTGTGCATCTCCAAAGTTCATCTCTGAAGAATCGACCTGTGAACTGTAATAATCTGTCGTGGGCGGTTGGTGTTGTTTGGGCCCAGGTGGTGCACAGTGTCCAGAATCATGTCTGTCTCCTCTTTCCATTGTGGCATGATCTGTTTGATGACATCCACGACTTTCTGTTTGGTGTCTTCATCTTTGTCCTCTTTTAAGCTGTTGATGCGCAGGTTCCATCTTCTTTTATAGCGCTCGACTCTGCCGCTTTTCTTTTAATATCCTGGATTTCCTTTGTCAGCTCCGTGTTTGCAGCTTTAAGTTGTGTTATCTCTTTTTCCATCTTTTCGTTTTTAGCTTTACACTCCTGGATTTCAGAGCTGTTGTAATCCACCGTCTTGATGATATTATCAATGGAGAGCATGTTCCGTTTCATTTCTGCTCTCATTTCCTTCATTTCTTCACCAAACTTGGACATCATTTGCTGAAGACTTTCAACTGCTGCTAGGAGCACGGCATAAGACGCATTTGAACCGACCTCCTCGTCTCCCTTTGTCTTCTGGTGTGGTACTGGGGTCTTACACTTTATTTAGACAGGTAATCCCATTGAGCCTCGAGGACTCATTTACAAGGTTTACATTTACAACTCATTTACACGGTGATGTTAAGGCATTTTTGATTCCTTTGGCATCAGTTTCCATATTTTGTGCGTGGCAGTAGTTATGTGCTAGCAGAGCTTTGTTAGCGGTGCTGTTAGCTTTGCTAGTAGCCATTATCACGTTGTTTTCTTTTGCCCGTTGTTATTTCTCACGTTTACGTTGGGCAGTCTTTTTAATTTCGAATTGATCCTCCTTTACTTGTAATGAGTCAGGACATCACAGTTTTTCAAATTACATCTTTTTTTCGAGCTTTGCTACCTGGAGGTCTGCACAGCGCAGCCGCTCTCTCCGCCATCTTGCTGGAAGTCCGCCTCCTGTTTGGGTCTTGTCACTGATTTGGTTCAACTGAACCGGAACCATCTCTTTTGACCTTGTTCCACAAACACAAAGCAGAAAAATTATGTTTCAAAGCTCATCTCAGCTTTAACACATACACGCGGACCGTTTACAAGTATCTTTATTGTAACTTTAACCATTTTCAGGCGAACATTTTGGTCGCACTAGCATGTAGCATGCTAATGGCTAATGCAAACGAAGTCGTACAGATTAACAGATTGATCTGAAACTGTCAGCGTTCCTCAACCGCTGCTTGATCAAATAAACAACCATAAATTTTTCTATGAATTTTGCAATCGATCATTTTAACCAGGCTGCCTGTCGGCGTCTCCAGAACAGCCAAGAGAGAATCCCACTGAGAATCTTTACCAGCAACCCATAGTTTTCACACAAGAAGGGCCCAGCTTTTCCCTCGCCTGATTTAAAAAAACTCGAATAAAATCCACATCTAAGCACCATTTGATATTTGTTTGAAAATTATCTTTTATCAACAAGGTTTCATTTCAATATCCTCGTATTTATTCGTTTATCTACCCCTAAAAATGAGATTTCCTGCTCAACAAATGCTTTTCTTTACAAGTTTAACAACTTCCACCCCAGAAATTAATATCAACATCTATTTCCAAATAGTTTAACTGTAGTTGGCTATTACATTTTCAACTCCAAGACTAATTTAGATCAATATGTTAATGTCCTAAAGTCAGGACCACATCAGACGCCATTCTGAAACTGCATGCCTCCTGTTTTTTTGTTTTTTCTACACACTCCAGACAAAAACCTGCTCTCCTGCACAGAGACACACACGTGCACTGCTGGCCACACACACACACACACACACACACACACACACACCTGTTTGCAGCGTAGAAAACAAGCATTTATCTGCCTTCCTCAACAAGCAAACACACGCTCCAGAGTCTTTTCTTTGTTTCTCTCCTTTTTTCTCTTAAAATCATCTGGGTCGTATTCTAGCCTTTATTTTCTTTAAAACTTTTGTTTATTATTATTTTCCTGAGTGATTTTCCCAAATAATTTCCAATATTTCCATGACTATAACTGCAGTAAACTCTGTATTATCTCCGACAGAATACATCGAGTCTTTAGATGAGAACAATTAGGTCCCCCGGACCTTCAAACGTTTCCCAAACCTTAACTTTTTTTTTCCTTCTATGAATACCAGATTTCTCACAAGCACGTTCCTCCTTGACGGCTTTTTCAGGTTTATCTTTATTTTATTTTATTTTTTCCTTTAAGCCTAATTCCACTCAAGACACCCCGGTCTCCCTAAAACAATAAGTTGTTGAACCAAAACACGACAGGATCACAAATCCTCCACAACGTCCAATCAACAACAGATTCTCCAAAATGATCCTCCTGCGGGCTGTGTTCGTTTCCTCGTCACCATCTCAGATCCCACAGGAAGCAACCTGCCCCAAAGCAATTCAAGCCTGAGGACTTCAAAAAAGGGAAATCCTGCTCGTGCACGATGTCAGGTCTTCCTGGTGGATCCGAGATAAGATCTTGAGGGCGGCTCTCGAAGGACTAAAAATGTTAGAATAATTTATTATTATCCTTATAATAGCTCTTTAAATAAACGTGTCACACAGGAGAGGTAGATATTTTCTTAATCCCAGGTTTTAATCTTGTAAAATGGAGCAGTGTTGAAATACAAGCGTCAAAATGTTGCATGACGCTCCGTCCCAAGTCTGCTCGCCGAGAGACTAAAAGAGTCTTTTTATAAATGTTATCAGACAAGGCAAGGTCAGACGACTGCTGCAGCCTCTCTGATCCACACAAAACAACTCTTGAACACACACACATGTTAACATGAGTTTGAACATTTGACTTCAGTAAGTGAAAAACATCTGACGTCACATCTCCATCAGAACTGCCCTCCCCGTTTCGTTGTATTCCACTGGACCTAGTCGGTAATTTCATTGGTCATTTTTTAACCTTTATTTATTACCTATATTATTGTAGGGCGGCTGTGGCTGAGTGGTTAGAGCGGTCGTCCTCCAATGCAAGAGTTGGAGGTTCGAATCCACCAGCAGTCACATGCTGAAGTGTCCCTGGACAAGACACTGAACCCCTCATAGCCTCTGATGTGTGTCCATCAGTGTATGAATGTGATAAAGCTCTGATTAGTCTCTTTAGAATGATTTGTTCAATTAGCTTTGTAGAGATCTAGTATAGAGCTGTATGAATGGGTAAATGAGGCACCGATTGTTGTAAAGTGCATTGAGTGTCTCTATAAGATAGAAAGGTGTTATATATATAAGTACAGTCCATTTACCATTTGCAGGTAGTCTCACTGAGTCACGAGGACCCACCCCCCAAGAGAGACCTGTATTGGGCAGCTCTTTGAGTGCCCATGTGTGATGAAATTAAATGTTTTTGGTGACAGGAAGCTCATTAGCCCGTCAAAAAAAAAATCCATAAATTAGCTGCAGCATTGTATAAGCTGCAGGGTTCAAAGCGTGTGAAAAAAGTAGTGGTTTATAGACCAGAAAGTACAGTACATATAAATATATAATTAATAAAGTGACAATAACAGTAATAATATTGAAAGCAATAGTGCAGGTTTAAATGGATGTTCCCCATCAGGTTTTAAATTACGCCACTCTATCTTGGCTGTAGCTCTTGGTCTGTATGGAACAGCTTCTGGGTCTGGATCTGGACCATGTCCACGAGTTTGTGACCTCTGCTCTTAACTATTTCTTTGTTATATTACAGGTGTCAACAAACTGATTTATTGTCCTTTCCTTGCAGTCCATGCTCTGTTAAAAATCTCTGGATGAAAAAGGAGCTTTAGGTTGTTTGTCTGGTTGGTTTTCTGATATTTATTTTTCCTGTGATGCAGGTATGACCCAGGATTGATGCCCAAACCCCCACCAGATTTCGGGACTTCTCAGCTTCACCACTTTGAGGACTGGGGTGTGGTCACTTATGGTAGTGCTTTGCCTGCAGACACTAACAACTCCTTTCTGTCCTTCAAGTCTGGCAAACTGGGGGGACGTGCCATCTTTGATACAGTTCACAAGAGTAAGTACAAAGAGTGGATCAAAGGCTGGAGGAACTTTAATGCTGGTCATGAGCACCCTGATCAGAACACGTTCACCTTTGCACCCAACGGTGTCCCGTTCATCACAGAGGCGCTGTACGGACCCAAGTACACTTTGTTGAACAACGCAGTGCTGTTTGGTGCTGCCCTCCCAGGGAGCTGCTTTGAGCCATGGGTTGGACAGGTCACAGAGGCCTGCGACTCCAAGTGGCTGAAGTACAAAGTGGGTCTTGCTGCAGATGCTCAGGGCCAAATAGAAGCTGCTCTGAAGAGAGACAATATGGTATTCATTCGAGGTGAGGCACATTCTGCTTATAATCCGGCACTGAAGATCAGGAACTTCCAGAGGAACCTACTCCTTCTTCACCCACAGCTCCTGGTTCTGGTGGACCACATCCATCTGGATTCGGACAGCCCTGCCAGGGCCATGAGTGCCTTCTTTCACAACACAGAGTTGCCATTCCAAAGCACAAAGGTAGATGGTGTTTATGGGGCGTTTGCAACTCATAGGGGAGATAAATATAAGATGTTCTGGATGGACGACACAAACTCCAGCAATAAAGGGAGGGTGGGTTACTGGACTTACCCTCGAGGATACGCCTACAATGGCTCTAACTATGTGAATGTCACAATGCCACTGAGGTACCCTCACACAAGGGTGGCCTACATTTTGTTTGGACCAGACATAGATGTACAGAGCTTCAGCTTACGTGGGGACGATCAGAGGGTGGATGTTTACCTTGCCACCAAGGACCACACCTACACCATCTACCTGCTGACCGGAGAAGTCCCCAGCAAGCCTTTGTTTGCTATGGTGCTGCTGGACCACAAGAAGATTGTGTTTGAGAGGGCAGCTGCTGTGGTGGAAAGATCACCCGAGGAGGTAGAAGAATATGTCAATGTGATGGAGGACAATCTCCAGCATGTGAAGCCTGTGTTCCAGCAGATGGAGAGGCACATCCTGGGACGGGTCCTCAACACTGCCACCTTTCGTAAGACTGCAGAACGTCTCCTCCAGTTTTCGGACAAAAAGAAGACAGAGGAGGTCATTGAGAAAATGTTTGCTATGTCTAAGAAACAGAACAAGGGTAAAGGAGGGAAGAGGATGAACCTCAGAGAGAAGCTTTCTGAAAGTCTGCCTGACATTTTTGCACAGATTGAGTTAAATGAGAAGAAGGAGAGACAGAGGACATCAAAGCAGACATATGAGGACAGTCCAGAGGAAGGAGATGCAGATTCACAAGCCTTTGTGGATTATACAGATAGTCACAAGAACCGGAAGGGAGCTTTTATCAAGGGCCGCAGATTTAAGGAAGTTCACATGGTGGCCACAGCGAGGAGTGAAAGGGTCTCCACTACGGCTTCCTACATCAGACTGTTCCTTCTCTTGAACACTGCCGCATTCTTCTTACTGCTGGCTATGCTGCTCACTCGCTTTCAGAGAAGTCCAAGTTTGCACACTCAGAGATGTTTCTACAGCATCCTTCTCATTGATTGTTTCATCCTGCTGTTCCTCTACTCCTCCTGCTCCCACACACAGTGCTGACACCACCTCACATGGCCTTGATACTCCGTCACAAAACTCTGGTGCTTGCAGGTGTGACGTTCAGCCTCCATGACTCTGTCACCTCATCAGTCCTTAACTTCTCTGTGTGCTGTACATTTAAGTGTATATCTATTAAAGCTATTTTTATATAACTGTGAATAAAATGACATGCATAGATGTGTGAACAAGATGTGTTTCATTCACTTCAGTTTGTATAAACTTTATTATCACCTA
The DNA here is from genome assembly GCF_014905685.2 of Nematolebias whitei. Taxonomy (NCBI): domain Eukaryota; kingdom Metazoa; phylum Chordata; class Actinopteri; order Cyprinodontiformes; family Rivulidae; genus Nematolebias; species Nematolebias whitei. The sequence continues at coordinate 4,491,344 of NC_056509.1, forward strand.
TAACCCTAACCCAGGCAGCACTGTGGATCAGTTGATAGAGCTGCCACCTCTCAGCAAGCAGGTCGCCCCAGTTCAAATCCTAGCCGGGGACGTTTCTGAGTGGAGTTTGCATGTTCTCTACATGCATGTTAGGGGGGAGAAACATGGCGGCGGACAGGTGAACTGCGTCTTGGCTGAGCTCCTGTTGGCCCCGCTGAAAAGTTGCCTTGGATGATTCTACCCTCGCTGCCTTCAAGCTGGGTTTTGTTTCTGGGGCTGGTATCGCCGCATAAATGACTCAACAAATTTATGAAATGACCACGAAGCAAACAAAGTCTAAAGTTTGTGTCTCTTCTCTCGTGCGGCCCGTGGCTGCAGTCTCGAGTCGCCGTGATGGAGAGGCTGCAAGTGCAGGTGGGTCTGCGGGGGCGTCGACCCCACCTTCGCCGAGCTCTGGAGGGACAGAGGAGTCTGAAGACAGATATTCTGGCTTCAATTAAATCAGAATTCATAGCGATAGTTAGGATGGAAATAAGAGCGGCTCTGACGGATGATTTTAATTTTATTAAAAGCGATCTGAAACGCAGTCCATGCAGAGCTCGCTAACACCACGGCAGGCCTCAGAGTGGAGCTTGACCAAGTTAAACTGGATGCTTATTGTTTATGTAATTTTGTTGTATTTCTGTGCAATGGCAATAAAACTGATTCTGATGTTTCACAGAATGAGAACGGTCCGTCCTTATGCTCAGATGAAATAGAGAAACTCCATGGGACGGTGAAGGAGCTGAGGAGTGAAGTGGAGACGGTTTGAATCTGTGGAGGGAAATATGAGACATGACAATATTAGAATTATTGGACTTCCTGAGTCAGCAGGTGAATGTACCCCAACAGTGATAGCTAAAATGCTAATGGAAGACCTAAAATTGAGCAAATTGCCGCTGGTTGATCGTGTGTACCAGACACCGTGCAGAAAAGGCTCAGATGGGAGATCAGTTGTCATGGCCAGGCTTCATTACCATCAAGAATGTGTGGAAATATTACAGAGGGACTGCAGCGGTGGCCTGGTCCACTTCAAACAATCAACCATATACATCGCAGCTGACTACACGCCGGGAGTGGCGAGGGCATGAGAGGCGTTCACGGAGGCAAAACAACTCACGTGGAACAGATCGGGGGTTCAGTACGGTCTTCTCTTCAACACAAGAAGGAACAGAAAGACAAAAGGAGAGAAGAGAAGGAGCTCTACGTCAACATTTAACGTCTTCTTTCACCTTTTCCCTCTTCAGGGTCTCCACAGCGAGTCCTTCTTCATCTCACTCTGTCCTCTACATCCTCTGTCCTCACTCTGTCCTCTACATCCTCTGTCCTCACTCTGTCCT
>NC_056509.1:4492801-4493107 GCF_014905685.2 Nematolebias whitei
CTACATCCTCTGTCCTCACTCTGTCCTCTACATCCTCTGTCCTCTCTCTGTCCTCTACATCCTCTGTCCTCACTCTGTCCTCTACATCCTCTGTCCTCACTCTGTACTCTACATCCTCCGTCCTCACTCTGTCCTCTGCATCCTCTGTCTTCTCTCCAACTACCTCCATGTCCTCTCTAACTGCATCCATATATCTTCTCTTTGTCTTTTTCCTGCAGCTGCATTTCTAACATCCTTATACCAACATACCCACTGTCCCTCCTCTGGACATGTCCAAGCCACTGTCCCTCCTCTGGACATGTCCAA
>NC_056509.1:4493207-4500056 GCF_014905685.2 Nematolebias whitei
AGCTGTGCGGGGAGCGTCTTCATCCTCCAGCTGTGCGGGGAGCGTCTTCATCCTCCAGCTGTGCGGGGAGCGTCTTCATCATCCTCCAGCTGTGCGCCCTGAGACCGTTGTTTTACGCACAGCGTCTCCACACAGCTCTGCAGGACGCGCGCACAACTGCTGTGTGGGAACCCCTTCATACATTACAGTGCATAACATTTCAGACATAATAAATGAGCTTACAGTAAAAAAAAATAAATAAATAAAACGAGTGAAGTGTTTGATGTGTATTACATTAAGTATCAAAACAACGGCACTAATTAGTATGTATGTTTTATTTATTCATTTCATCCAAACAACAAATATAATACAATTTAAAGAAAAGAAAAAAGATATACAATCACAGAAATAAAATGAAAGGCAGCAGAAGAAGAATGAATCTTATAATATCTGCCCCTTGTCCCCAAAATATATTTCAAACAAAATTACTATACAAAAGCAAGATGAATTAATAAAAAAATAAAAAGATAAAAAAAACTAAAAAAAAACTTAGCTAAAATATAAGATCAACTGTAAACAATTTTTATGAACTCACATTATACTTAATATTTAAAAAAAAATTTTTTTTATCATCCTCTTGAATATGTACATAGTTTTGGCATTTTTCATATCAACCTCCAGATCATTCCACAATCTAATACCCTGAGATCTAGTGGATCACATCTTCAGACTGGTGCGACACCACGGCTTCACAAACATCTCCATCCCCTTAAGATAATAATTACTTTCTCTTTTAACAAATTTCCCTTGAATGTTAGTAGGTAGTATGTTTTTGTTGGCCCCATACATAAACAGTAAGATATTGTAATCAACCAAGTCATAAAATTTTAATATCTTTAGCTGATGAAACAATATATTTGACGGATGGTTATAATCTTTTCTGGTAATAATTCTTATGGCTCTTTTCTGTAAAATAAAAATTGGATTTGTAATTGTTTTACATGCTTTACCCCAGACTTCAATACAGTAAATTAAATGTGGAACAATAATGGCATTATACAATAGAAACATTGCTTTATCATTGAATAACTCTCTAACTTTGTACATTACTGCAATCGATTTAGTTATTTTAGTTCTTAAGTTTTTTACGTGAGATCTCCATGTTAGTTTTTCATCAATGATGACACCCAGAAATTTCACCTCATTGACTCTATTAATTTCAATTCCATCGACTCTAAATGGAGTATCAAGCACTTTCTTGTTATTACTAAAAATCATATAATTTGTTTTATCAACATTTAAAGATAATTTGTTTAGTTGAAACCAATTTTGTATTTTCACAAATTCTGTTTGTGCCATCTTCAGCATTTGCACAACATTTTCACCCACACAAAGAAAAGTTGTATCATCTGCAAACAAAATACATTTAAAAAATACAGTCACATTTACCAGGTCATTCACATATAAAATAAATAGCTTAGGTCCAAGTATAGAGCCTTGAGGCACTCCACATGTAATATTACAGAATTCAGATTTTACATCATTTATTTGAACAAATTGTTTCCTTTGTTCTAGATAACTAGATACCCAGTGCAATGCATGCCCTCTAATTCCATATTTATTTAGTTTTTTGAGAAGAATATTGTGATCAATAGTATCAAATGCTTTCTTTAGATCAACATAAATACTAATACAATATTTTTTTTGATCGTTATCTGTTCCATTAAATCCATGAGTGCCATTGAAGTAGAATTTTTAGGTCTAAACCCATATTGACTATTACTTAATATATTTTGCTTATTGATAAATTCATCTAATCTAGTGACAAATAATTTCTCTAAAATCTTTGAAAATTGTGGCAACAACGATATTGGCCTGTAATTATTAAACACACGTTTCTCTCCACTCTTATATAATGGTATGACCTTGGCTATTTTCATGTTATTTGGAAATACCCCTGTTGAAAATGATAAATTACATATATATGTAAATGGCTCAATAACATAACTCATAATATTCTTTACCAGCATCATATCCATGTCCATCCAGTCTTTTGATTTTTTATCTGCAAGATGTTTTACGGTAGTCATAATTTCTTCTTTATCAGTTCCCCCAAGAAAAAAACTGTTTGTGTGATCTGTAACCGTATGGTTTACATTTTTATCTATATTTGGGATTTCTGCTGCCAGACTTGGGCCAATATTCACAAAATGTTCATTGAATCCATTTACGGTTTCATTTTGGTCATAAATGTCTTTGTCATCTTTTACAAAATATTGTGGAATGCTCGATTTTGTTTTATGATTATTCAGAACACTGTTCATTATTTGCCATGTTGCCCTCATATTACCATTACTTTGGTCTAATAATTCACTGTAATATTTCTTTTTATGCTTTCTTATAATCCCTACCAATTTATTTTTATAATTGTTATATCTCTGTTCTGCTTCGTTTGTTCTTAACTTCAGAAAGTTTGAGTATAAGTAGTTCTTTTTTTTACAAGCATTTCTTAACCCTTTGGTCATCCACGGTTTGTCATCAACACGTTTCTTTGTGTAATTTTCTTGTACACAATTTTTTTCATACAAAGCTCCTAAAATATTCATAAATACATCATATGCTTTGTTTACATCATCAACATATACATCCTTCCAATTTTGCTTTGTTAAATCTTCTTTTAGTTTATCTAGAGCTTTCTTTGATGTGTTTATTATTTTTTTCATAATTTTATCTACTTTCACATCATATTGATCTTTTTTATAGATAGTGAAGACTGGTAGGTGGTCACTGACATCCGTGATCAAAATGCCACCCATAAGTTCTTTATTAGTTATATTTGTAAAAATGTTGTCAATTATTGAAGCACTATGGGCAGTAATTCTTGTGGGTTTTGAAATCAATGGATAAAGATTTAAACTGTGCATTTGGTTTATGAATGTTCCGATATTATTTGAGTCTGTTTTATTTCCCAGGTCTATGTTAAAATCTCCATAGTCAAAATAGTCAAAATAACAGCGATCAAAATGTTGAAAAGACAATGTATCTAAAATAAATGGATGGATGGCAGTGAGACTGGAGCAGAACACACAGGACTGAATTCAGCTGAGAAGAGTTCAGGTCGGCAGAGTGTGTGTGTGTGTGTGTGTGTGTGTGTGTGTGTGTAGGACACCTGACAGACTGTCAAGGACGTGCATTCATACACAGGCACAGTAATTTCAATTCAACCTTTATTTATACAGGTTTAGACTTGAGCCTTGTCAAGAGAGACCTGTTTTAACCAGTTTATTCAAATGTTTAACAACCTGTTAAAATACACCAAAATGCAGGAAATGGCATCTTTTTTATTCCATTTTTTCTGGGGGAGGACACGCGGACCCTATATTTAAATATATACTATATTACACCACTAGATGTCACTGAAATGAACCTTTGAATGAATGAACCCAAGTTCAATACAACTGGCAAAGTGGTTCAATACTGCTTTATTGCTTCATTTGGCCATCACTGCCGGGGCCCTCGCGCTCTCCTGTGGGTCGGCAGCACGGAGGATACTCTTTGGTGACGCCCTGCCGGCCTGAGGGAGCTCCGAGGCTCCAGTGGAGAGGACCGGGGGGCCGGCAGAGCTCCATCTAGCTCGCTCTGAATTTTGTTGTCGGCCACCAAACACAAAACACGCCTGCACTTCAGCATTAGAGCACGGTGCTGTCATTACTTATATAGATTAAAAAAAAGGTTTGCATGCTCAATCATCCACGTAGATGACAAAAAAATGTTCAATCATGTCATCTGGACCAGTTTCTTTAAGTGAGAAACAATTCATCTTCCACCTGGAAGACTTCATCAGTCTGCGGCCTGCCAACCAGTTCGGTCCCAGTAGCCTTCATTGCTGAGTTTCCAGCCAACTTCCTGTTGGAATGTCAGAGGCCTTGGTGTCCTCAGGCTGTTTCTGTGAGCAGCAGGTTGACCATCTGGCCTAACGTTTGTTAATCATGATGATTGATCGTAGTGGACGGATGGGTCCTGTTGCACGTGTTAAAAGCTTCTGAGATTCCAACAGGAAGTTGGCTTGAAACGGAAATGAAGGCTACTGGGACCGAACTGGTTGGCAGGCCGCAGACTGGTCGTCTTCTGATGGAAGATGAAACGTTCCTCCCTTAAAGAAACTGGTCTAGTTTAATGATTTAACCTTTTGTTGTCATTCTTGTTTTTAAAATCTTAAATAGGCCCAGTCGCTCCTCCGAGGTCAAGTTATTGTAAATGGTGGATCAGGTTGTTGTGAAAGTTGCTGAAACAACCAGTGACTCCACCCCCTGACCAGTCAGTGACCGACAGTGTTCTGACGTCACGTTTTAAGGTCAGCACGGAACGCTCGGAACCAGAGCAAGTTCTGAAAAGGGGGCCGGTCCCATGAACCATTGCTAATGGAAAAGGCCCATATGTCCCTGTGATGGACTGGAGACATGTCCAGGGTGTCCCTGTGATGGACTGGAGACATGTCCAGGGTGTCCCTGTGATGGACTGGAGACATGTCCAGGGTGTCCCTGTGATGGACTGGAGACATGTCCAGGGTGTCCCCCGCCTCTCACACAGGGACTACTGGATATGGGCACCAGTGACCCGAAAAGGAAGAAGCGGGTAAAAATAACAGATAGCAGTTTGATTAAAATTTTACTAACACATGAAATTATGTTTTACTCAAACAAAAAGAACAACAAAAAAACGTTTTCATAGCTTAACAAATGTTATCAACCTTAAACAGGAGAGACTTGGAGTAGAACCGCTGCTCCTCCACATCGAGAGGAGCCAGTTGAGGTGGTTCAGGCATGTTCGACTGGGAGGAGACCCAGGACACGCTGGAGAGACCCCGTCTCTGTTGTCCTGGGAAGACCTTAGGGTCCTCCCAGAAGAGCAGGAAGAGGCTGTGGAGAGAGATGTCTGAGCCTCTCTGCTCAAACTGCTGCCCCGCGACGTGTCTTTGGAAAGAGTGGAAGACAATGGATGGAGATCAACCTTAAACAACTTTAATGTGTGGACAGGACAATGAGAGGACAACGGAGCGCTACCTCTGTAGCTTTTTAGCTAGCGAGTCAGTATTCTGTGCCGCTAGCTTAGGGGCGCAGTTCGGTGGGCAGGGCGTCCTCCTTGGACAATGGTGGAGGAAACACTGCAACCCCAGTGGCACATAAACCCAAAGTGTTCACAAGTGATCCAAAAGATGAAGACGACCCAGTTCCAAGGACGCGCTGCGGTACTCTCGCTGGGTTTAAGAACCCTTTATGTGCTTGACAGTTTTGCTCGCTGGAGGAACAATCTCCATGACGAAAGGGACAAAGAACTCCAGGACAGATTTGACATCTTTTAAGTCCAGGGAATACTCCTGTGCGATCTTTTCAGGCGTCCAGGTCTGAGGATAGTGCTGGTGACTGCCCAGGGCCCGGAGCGCCTCAACCAGGGTCACTTTACCTTTAGGGACATCTGTGAGTTCTATTACACCGGCCATCTTGACAGGAAAGCTGAACTTGATGGGCCTGCACTGGGATTGTTCCACTACAGTCGCTGCCTTGGACCCCTGGGGAGAGGGAGAGAAAGAATCATTTCCCTCACAAGAGCAGACACTTAGGACTGGACTCATTTCATACGAACCTTTCAACAGATCCTGGAACTGAAAAACACGTGCACATGTTTGCACTCTTTAACATAAAAAAACACAAATGTCACTGAAATAACTTGACCAAAAGTATTACTTTTTTTTTTTTTTTACTAAAAGCCATCCAATGAAAATCAGTCAATGCTTTGAGTTTTAAGTTCAATCTAATTATTAAAGAAGCAGCAGCTCAGCTGGCCTCAACAACACAATCATTTGACCTTGACGTGTCGTGTGAGGGTCGTCCTGCAGGGGTGGACATTTTAAAAATCACTGGTGGAGAAAAATGGATTAACCAGCCACTCCTTTTACCAGACATGTTTTCTGTTTTGTGTTAAAACTCTTTCCTTTGGCTACAAACCACACCAGTACATTATATAAAACATATGATTTAATCTCAGCTCTGTGAGACAAAACATTTACAGTGAAGTTGACCACACGCATGTTCTTACACTGACTGCACATGATGAACACCTGAACAGCTGTGAGGTGCAACATGTTCCTTCAAGTCATTACTAACCAACAGGCCGACCTTCACAAAGTGCTTTCATTACGTTGTGGCTTCTCCAGCCCCGATCAACCGACTCTGATCAGACCCTGATGGTTTTTACTTCCTGTTGTGCATGAACTCAGGCCGCCCTGGTGCCACAGCTGGACGGCAGGTGTGGGGTCAAAACCCTGAATGGAGGGGGTTGACAGACCACGTTTCTCCTGGTTTAGCCTCCCTGCACAGCCCGTACATTCCACGATTCAGGTTTTAATCCTTTTATTTGCTTTTAAATATCTTAATGGTCTTGCCCCGCCCAGTCTATCTGTCCCAGTTGCTGCATCCCCCCTCCGGATCCATCAGGTCACGTGACCAGCTGCTCCTGAGCGTGAGCTGAGACCGTGCTGCTGCAGCTCCTGGACTGTGGAACCACCTTCAATGAACATCAGACTCTTCTGTCTGATTTAAATCCCTTCTTGAAAGCAGCTCTTCTCCCTGACCTGACATTTTGATTTAATCATTTTAATTATTGTTTTATTACGAGTACAGCTCTTTGGTCCTGTGGGCGTTTAAAGTGCTCTATAAATAAAGCTGTGGGGGACAGACCCCTGTGGACAGGAGGACAGAACCCTGTGGACAGGAGGACCAGAACCCTGTGGACAGGAGGACCAGAACCCTGTGGACAGGAGGACCAGACCCCTGTGGACAGGAGGACAGACCCCTGTGGACAGGAGGACCA
>NC_056509.1:4500066-4501450 GCF_014905685.2 Nematolebias whitei
AGGAGGACCAGACCCCTGTGGACAGGAGGACCAGACCCCTGTGGACAACATGTGTTAAGTAATGGCGGCTCTGAGGTCTGCTTCAGTCTGACCTCTGGTGGTTCTGCTGCTGGGTCTCTGGACTCAACGTAAACGGTTCGGAGGAGGTCCAGTAAGTGCTGGTTCTTCTGCTTCACCTCGTTCACCACTGAAACACAGAACACGAGCTAATCAGGAAACACCGAGTCCACACGGAGGTTCCTCCTGTCGGACACGCACTCACCGTCAGGGCTGACCGGGGTCGGAGCGCCGGTCGCGTGTCGAGGCGCAGCGACCGGCTTCTCCTTGGACAGCTCCCGAAGTACCCGGTTTTCTATGTTAAAGTTTCGGAACAACCGCGCAACCCGTGCCCCCATGACGAACAACCTTGTACAGTCTGGAGTCAATAGTTTCTTCTTCTTCGATTTTATTTGGCGGTTGGCTGAGAATATTTCAGAGCGTTACCGCCACCTGTTGGTCAGGAGCGTGAACTGCGCCCAATCTTCTTCTTCTTCTTTCATTTGTTGGCGGATCGCAAACTTCTCCAAGGTGCAGAGCGCCTCCTGACGTACAGGAGTGTGTAACTTTTGTAACACCGACTAAACTTTTCAGTTTTGCATTATGTAGATATGCGAATAATGCGTTTCTAATGAGATAAGAAAAGATAAGAACTTTACTGATCCCGCAGGAATTTGTGCCAGGGTTTAATTAATACAAAGGATAATGCACAAGAAATCACACAAAATATAAAAATACAGATAAAATAAAAATAACAACATATAAAAATATCACCAATTAAGGTGCGACACAGATCAGGTGCAGACAGAAACATTAAAGTGTTTATTGTTGTTTAGGGTTCATTTTTATTGCCCTATGTGTAGAAAGGGGGAGGAGTTGAATGACATGAACAACAACCTCAGCTGGAGCAACAACACCACCAGCCTGATGAAGAAAGCTCATCAGAGACTCTACTTCCTCAGACGGCTGAGACGAGCTGGTCTGGAAGCTCAGTCCTCACCTCCTTCTACAGGTGTGCAGTGGAGAGCATCCTGTGCTCGAGCATCAATGTGTGGCATGGAGGCTGCACAGCTGCAGAAAGAAAAGCTTTGCAGAGAGTGGTGAAGGCTGCACAGAAGATGTTGGAATCAGTCTCCCCACCATCACAGACATCTACACCTCCAGATGCAGGAAGAGGGCCACCTGCATCATGAAGGACCCCACCCACCCAGCACACACACTTTTTGCCCCACTCCCCTCAGGAAGGAGGTTAAGGAGCATTAAGTGTAGAACCACTAGACTGAGGAACAGCTTCTACCCTGAGGCTGTTAGACTCATGAATCTCTAACTAGAATAATCACTGTGAAAA
>NC_056509.1:4501550-4513973 GCF_014905685.2 Nematolebias whitei
GGTCCCATAACTTTCAACATCTAATTGAATATAAAAAAGCACAGGCAAAAGTAAGAAGTACAATAAGAAGAGCAAAGAGAACATATTGGAGAGACTTTTGTGATACAATTGGTAGTAGGACACAAATAGGGGAAGTTTGGGGAATGATCAAAAAAATGGGGGGAGACAGAAGAGAATGGAGTTATCCAATACTTAATAAAAATAATCAAATAGCAATAACTGATAGAGAAAAGGCTGATATTTTAGCAAGTACTTTTGTGGAAATACATAGTGGGGAAAATTTATCGGATGATGAAAAACAGAGAAGGGAGAGAACGAAATCAAGAAATGTAGAAGCTTTAAGAAGAAAAGAGAATATTAATGAAGATCTGATGAACTGTCCTTTCTCTATGGGAGAATTGAAAAGAGCTTTGGGTAGAACTAGGAACAGTGCACCAGGGAAAGATGAGATATGTTATAATATGTTAAAAAAATTTAAGTGATAAAGTATTAGATACATTATTAATATTATTTAATAAGATATGGAGAGAAGGGTGTCTACCATATAGATGGAAAGAAGCAATTATTATCCCAATGAAGAAACCTGGGAAAGATCACAGTAATCCTGGAAATTACAGACCAAATGCTTTAACCTCTAGTATGTGTAAATTGATGGAAAGGATGGTGAACGAGAGATTGATGCATTATTTAGAATCAAGAAACATAATTACACACTATCAGAGTGGTTTTCGTAGAGGAAGAGGAGCAACGGATCCTATTTTATGTTTAGAGGATGATGTTAGAAAAGCTCAGATTAATAAGGAAACTGTTGTTTCTGTGTTTTTTGATGTAGAAAAAGCATACAATATGCTACGGAGAGAAGGGTTAATGATTAAATTACATCAGGCAGGAATAGGAGGAAACGTTTAATTGGTTAAAGGATTTTTTATATAACAGAACTATTCAAGTTAAAATAGGATCGCATATATCACAACAATGTAAAATAGAAAATGGAACCCATCAAGGAAGTGTGATAAGCCCTACACTATTTTCAGTTATGATTAATGATATTTTCAAAGATTTATCTTTCAGTTATGGTAAATCACTTTTTGCTGATGATGGAGCGTTATGGAAAAGGGGAAGAAATGTGGAACATCTTATTTTAAAACTTCAGGAAGGGATAGATAAAGTAAGTAAGTGGGGAATAGAGTGGGGTTTCAAATTTTCAGTTGAAAAGACAAAAGTCATGTTTTTCACAAATAAAAAGATCGGAGTTAATAAAAAGTTAAAATTATATGGAAAAGAGTTAGAAAGGGTTGATTATTTTTGTTTTTTGGAAGTAGTGTTTGATAAGAAATTAACTTGGGGAAATCACATAGATCATATCATAGAGAAGGGTAAAAAGGTACTAAACATTATGAGGTGTTTAGCAGGGTTGGCATGGGGTGCAACATTTGAGTCACTTAAACATATTTATGTGTTATTAATTCGGTCAAGAATAGATTATGGGAGTGTGGTGTATGGATCAGCGGCTAAAACTCGACTAAATAAATTAGATGTCATCCAAGCTAGAGCACTGAGAATTTGTTTAGGGTCAGTAAAATCAACTCCAGTTTGTGCTCTACAAGTAGAATCAGGAGAAATGCCATTATGCATTAGAAGACAGCAGTTAATGGTTAAGTATTGGATAAATTTGAAAGGACACAATGAAACTCATCCAGTTAAGAAAGTGTTAGAAAATTGTTGGGAAAAAGGAAAGGAGCTTAAAAATAGTTTTGGGTGGATTGGGGATAATTTAGCAAGAACATTTAAAGTATATAACAAAGAATTTAATTCAACAGTATTATGGCCCTTAAGGCCTACATGGGCATGGACATATATTAATGTAGATAGATCATTATTAAATATTAAGAAAAGGAAAACTACAGATATTTGTCAAGAATTTTATGATCGAGTAGAGAAGAAATATAATGATTATCTGCAAATTTATACAGATGGTTCAAAAGATCCAAAAACTGAAGCAACTAGTGTAGCAGTAGTGATTCCTGAATTAAAGATTAAGCTTTCGAAAAGAACATCTAACTTTCTGAGTATATATGCTGTAGAATTATGTGCTATATTATTGGCTTTAGAATGGGTGGAGGATGGTAGAACAAGTAAAATTATAGTCTGCAGTGATTCATTATCAGCACTATTAAGCATTGAAAAGGGAACTTCAAGTAATCACCAACACATCTTGTATGAGATTGTGTTTGTTCATCATATGTGAACAAAACAAAACTATAGTAATTATGTGGACTCCTGCTCATTTAGGTATTTTAGGTAATGAAAAAGCAGATAGGTTGGCTAAAGAAGCTGTTAAAAAGAAGATGTTGATATGTCAATAAAATTATCTAAGTCTGAAGGAAAAAGTATAGTTTGGAAAGAAAGCAAGAAATTATGGGAAATGAGCTGGAATAATGAGACAAAAGGGAGACATTTATACAGGATACAGAATACAGTTGATGTTAAAAGAATAAGAGGAATAAATAGGAGGGAGGAGATAATTATAAATAGAATAAGAACCGGGCATAGTTTTTTGAATGGCACTCTTTTTAAGATGGGGAAACATCCTACTGGTTTATGTGATTGGTGTAATACCACAGAAACAATAGAACATGTTTTTATTAATTGCAGGAAATATGTGGGTCAAAGAAGATTATTGAGAATGGAAATAGGTTGTAATAGGGAACTAAAATTTGAAAATGTGGCTTTGCAGCTGAATAGTGATGAAGGGAAAAGAAAGATATTTCGTTTTTTAAATAATACTGGACTCGATAAGAGAATTTGAGGAAAGAAATTAACTTATAAACACCAAGAGATGGCAGTAGTGCAACATTGATGGATGCAAGCTGCCGTTAAAAACCAAAGAAGAAGAAGAAGAAGACTCATCGCTGGAGCATATCACCTCTCATGGTATAGTACTGTTGAGCTAGATATGTCTAGGTGAAAAGAATTTGTTCACCTGTGTTCTCTTTTCCAGTTTCCTGGTTCCTCGTGTTTTTGGATCTCCTCATGACCTGATCTGGATCCCTCGGCCTGTCAGGTATTCCTCGTGCCATTTTTGCCTCCAGTTGCCAGCCTTCCTCATTCCCTTGGACCCTCGTTGGATTCCCCTCTGCTGTTCACTCCTTGGACTGAAGGACCAGCTCCCCTCCTTCGGGTTTGGACTGTAAGGACAAAAGATCCTCCTTCAAACAAGCCACTCAGGTCTTCCCCTCTGGACCAACACTAACCTGTCGTCCCTCTTTCCAGGAGTTGCCGAGAACCAGCGTGTGAATATTCACTGTAAATAATAAACACTGTTCTTTTTGTACTTCCCCTGTGTCTGCCTCGTTCTGGGTCTCATACCATCTGGGTTCCCCACGTAATCGTAACATTGCCTAGTGATTTTTTTCCCTAAAAGTTAACTTAGGCTACACTACGGTATGTTTCTTAGACTGTAGATAGGAAGAAGAAGTGAAAGTGGAGCGTGCTCTATTTACACAAGGAGAGCTGTTGGTCAGGCTACTTCTTGTTGTGCCATTCTCTAAAATGGTTATTGAATCAAGTGTTACTTATGTAGGCAAAACTAAATGTTAAAAGCCTGTTAAAATACACCAGAATGCAGGAAATGGCATCTACTTTATTCAAAATTTTCTGGGGGAGTAGAAATGCTTCTGACACAAATGGTCACCACATTGTTCAAGCCAAGAGCCATTTGTCAGCACTGGGGGCTGAAAGCGCCCCTAAAAGGCAGATTCTAGAATCGCCCCTGATGTAAGCTTATAATTACATGCTTTTAATAATAATAGGTCGTGATCTAAAGTGGGCCACTCTGAGACAGGGCTGAAAATGAGTCCCACTCTGGCCTTGGGTGGGGTACACCCTGGACAGGTAGCAAGTCCACCAGCATAACAATGAAAATTTATCCCATGCTGTTTATTAACTTTACCTAATGGAAGATGTGGAGAGTCACAGTGCCAGTAGTCCCAGTGGTCATTGGAGCACTTGGTGCTGTGACCCCCAAACTGGAAGAATGCCTCCAATAGATCCCATGAACAATATAGACATCTCTGTCCTGAAGAGCACAGTGGGCCAGCAGTGTGTTGATAGAAACACTCCACCATGGGCAAGGCCGGATTAACCATACAGGCAACTGGGCAACTGCCCAGGGGCCCATGATCTCTAAGGGTGCATTCACACCAACCCTGTTTAGTCCGCTTTAATAGAACTCTAGCTCATTTTCCTAGAAAGTCCGGTTCGTTTGGGGAGGTGTGAACGCGTCATTGAACTCTGTCACGGAACAAAAAGGCGAACTCTGGCCCGGGCTAAAACCTAGGTCTCGGTCCGGTAGAAGAGAACTCTAGCGCGGTTCGAGTACAGTGTGAATGTAATCAGACCGGGCCCCGCTCCACAAGCAAGAAGTGGAGTACATCGCAGGGTAAACAAACACACATTTCTCTTATCTTATATGGAGCCATCAGCTGCCTTGTGTGAAAAACAATTCTCCATGGTCTTCTGTCTCATCTTCTGCTCATGCTGAGTCCATTGTTGAAAAATGACAAAATATAACTCCTAAAACTGCTAAAACTTGATGCCACTCTGTTTTTGTTTTTATTACCAGAAGAAGAAGAAGAAGAAGAAGAAGAAGAAGAAGAAGAAGAAGATTTTTTTGATTTTTAACAAAACTTTATTTACACAGTTAACAAAAACAGTTTTAAAAACACTTGTAAAAAAACATGATCAGGACAAGCTTAAAATAGAGCGTTTACATTAAAAGCTTGTTGAATGTCAGTTCCTTCTGATCAGAGATAGTGCATAAAACATTTTTAAATCCCCACAGTTTCAAAAACCTTTCTAAATCCCCAGTGTCCCTGTGGAAGTGAAACTCCAAGGCCAACCTGGCCTTGACGTTGCACCTCCACAGAGACACAGCATCGAGGTGAGGTCCATCCTGCAGTCTGTCCCTGCGAGACAAATATATTGCCATCTTTGCCTCGGTGATTAAAAAATTTAAAATTTGGGACTTGTCTTTAGTGGCCCTACTGTAAAATACACCGTTGATAAAAACAGATTGGGTAAAAACTGTGTCAAAAAGGTTAAAAATCTTTGTTAAGAGGCTAAAAAAAACTGTTAGTCGAACACAATCCATAAAAACGTGAAAAACATTCTCTGGCAAATTGCAAAAAGGACACTCGTTTAAAACCCCGGGACTGATGACAGATAAAAAAGAGTTTGTAGCAATGGCGCCATGAAGGACCCTCCATTGAAGGTCACCAGTCCATTTTTTAATCGGAGGTTTGTAGAGTGTCCTCCACTGGGGCTTCTGCTCTCCGAACTTGCTGTCCCAGACACAAACGGCTCTGTTGTGCAGAGTCCTCTTATTCAGCACTTTCACGTAGGTTCTGTAGAGTACTTTTGGCCCCGATCTGCACAAGTCCACCTTTGGGCCTGTGTCACGAAGAAGGGGACCGCTGCTGTCCCCGAGGTTAGGAAACAGGTGGGTGTCTGGAAACGGGTCCGTCGGATCAGGCGGGCGACCTTCCGCGGACCACAGCTGCAGGAGGTGCCCCTCTCCAGCAGTCAACCTCTCCCTCAACAGGTCCATGAAGCGCCGCACCAGTCTGGCAGACCGGACCCCGAGCGACGAGGCCACCTTCTGGACGCCGGAGAAGTCTGGTCCGGCCGTCTCCACCAGGTGCCTCAGGGTCACCGTCCCAGACCTGCAAAGCACCGTCGACAGCCCCGGCACTGTGCTGTCAGAGACGTCCAGTCTCGCTCCACAGACTAACGGTTCTTCTAAAAGCCAATGCAGAGAATTATTCGTTTTTGTTCTGTCGAGTTTAAAAAGAGAACATAATTTAAAAACACTCTGATAAAACTTGGGTAGCCCCGTTAGCTGTAAACGGTCAACATTGGTTAGAAACAGAGCCGCATCCAGCCCCAACCCGCTCACGCTTCTGAGGATGCAGCTGGCCACGTCTCTCCACACTGTATCAGCAGGTCCTGCCAGGTACTTTTGGAGGAACTGCATTCTAAAAGTGGCCGTCCTGCTGGCCAGATGGACAAGGCCCTGTCCCCCCTCCTCTCTTGGTAAAAACAAAACCGACTGTGGCACCCAATGCCGACCTTTCCAGAAAAACTCCACCATCTCAGACTGTAGTTGTACCAACAGGTCTGGAGGTGGGTCTAAAACGGCCATTTTGTGCCACAACTGCAATGCGACCAGGTTGTTCAAAACTAGCACTCTGCCTCTGTAGGACATCTGGGAGTGCAGCCACTTCCATTTTTGTATTTTCTCCTCGAGCTTTTCTTTAATGTTTACCCAGTTTTTCCTGATCGCATCGTTATCTCCCAGGTAGACACCGAGATATTTAAACCCGTCTCTCCTCCACTTGAGGCTTTGAGGGAGAACCGGGAGTCCTTCAGGCCACTCACCCACGGTGAGGGCTGTGCTCTTTCCCCAGTTCACCCTCGCAGCGGACAGGGTGGAGAAACTCTCTGTAACTTTTTTTAAAATGTCTACGTCCTTCTGGTTTTTAATAAAAACAACAACGTCGTCAGCGTAGGCGGATAAAACCACTCTGTTGTTAAAACCGGGTGTAATAAAACCACGGACCTTTGCTCGGATCTTTCGGAGGAGGGGTTCCAGGGAGAGTGCGTAGAGCATCCCCGAGAGCGCGCAGCCCTGCCGAACGCCTCTACACACCCTAAAAGGAGCACACAAGCTACCGTTGATCTTCAGCACACTCTCAACGCCACTGTACAGCACCTGGATCTTAACTATAGAACCAGCGCTGAACCCGAACTTCCCCATAGTTTCCCAGAGAAAGTCGTGCTCAACGCGGTCAAAAGCTTTTTCTTGGTCAAGTGAGACCAAGGCTGTGTTCAGGCCTAATGAACTGGAGACTTCCAAAACGTCTCGAATCAGGTAGATGTTATCTACCATGGACCTGCTGGGGACGCAATAGGTCTGGTCCCGGTGGATGACCTGCTCCATAGCTTCTCTCATTCTGGTAGCCAAGACCTTGGAGAGGATTTTGTAGTCGGTGCAGAGCAGGGACACCGGGCGCCAGTTCTTCAGGTCCTGTAGGTTCCCTTTTTTGGGCAGGAGAGCGATGACCGCTCTGCGGCACGACAGCGGGAGTGAGCCGGCGTTCAGGCTTTCGTTGAAGACACCCAGTAGATCCTCTGCCAGGATGTCCCAGTAGGCTTTGTAAAACTCTACGGTGAGTCCATCTATACCGGGTGCCTTCTGGCCTTGCATGCTTTGGAGGGCCGTGCGGAGCTCGTGAAGTCTCAGGGGGCACTCCAGATGGGCGTTGGTCTCCTCAGAGACCTGGGGTAGCACACTGCAGAACTCCCCGAAAAGTTCGTCCTCTCTCTCGTATTTGCTTTGGAATAACGAGGAGTAGAACTCCACGGCCCTCCTCCTGATCTGGCCTGGCTCACTCAGCTGCTGCCCGGTGTCCGATAGCAGAGAGTGGATCTCTTCTCTTCCCGTTTTTCCTCTCCAAGCTAAAGAAGAAGCTAGAGGGAGCATCCATCTCTGTGATGGTCTGCATCCGGGACCTGACCAACACGCCCTGGACCTTCGCGTCCAGCAGGTTGGTTAAAGCTAACCTTTTTGCTTTGAGAGCTTCAAAGTGCTCTCGGTTTCCTGTGGATTCACTGAGTTGTTCTAGCTCCACTATATCAATCTCCAGATCCTTGATAGATCTGGTGATGTTGCGAGTGACGTTGAGAGTGTGCTGCTGACACAGCAGTTTTATTTCAACTTTACCGTGGTCCCACCATTGCTGCAAACACGTAAAATTTCTCTTCCTCTGTCTAAAACCCGTCATAAAATAACTCAGAATCTCCTTAAAACTACGGTCATAAGTTAAAACTGAGTTAAAATGCCAGTAGGCGCTCCTATGTAAAATGTTTCTGATAAAAACACTACCTAAAATCAGCGAGTGGTCTGTAAAAGCTACTGGTAAGATCTGACAAGCTTTAAACACGTTAAAATGATGTTTAAAACAATAAAAGCGGTCGAGGCGAGCCAGCGAAATGCGATTTTCTTTAAGGTGGGACCACGTGTACTGCCTGGAGCCTGCGTGCATCCTCCTCCATACGTCCACCAGGCCGTGAGACGCGATCAGCTGTCTCAGGACACGCTGGGCTGCCGGATGAGGCTCTGCATGATTGCGGTCCAGAGATTCGTCTTCGGTGCAGTTAAAATCCCCACCTATAAAAACATAGTCCTCAGTCCCACAATCTCCCAACCTCTCCCCAATTTCTTCTAAAAAACGTTTTTTCTCTGCATTGGCGGTGGGAGCGTAAATGTTGATAAAAACTACATTAAAATGATCAAAACAAGCTTTGACTAAAAGACATCTACCTTGAACAATGTGTCGTGTCTCTATGTGGCTGGGAGTGAAGGACTTTGCAAAAAGGATTCCCACGCCTGCACTCTTAGACGTGCCGTGGCTTAAAATGGCCTCTCCTTTCCACTCCCTGTGCCATTCTGCTTCATTTAATGCATCACTATGTGTCTCTTGAAGGAAGAGTACATCAATCTTTTTATAGTTTATGGTCTGATAAATAAATTCACGTTTCAAAACTTCTCTTGCCCCGTTTGTGTTTAAAGATGCTATTTTAAAAGTATCCATGGGTAAAAAGTTAAGAAGCGTGTACCATAAAACTATAAAAATTATTAAAACGTGTGTGTATGTCATTGTTCAGAAGTGTTTACGTGCTGTGCTCATTAATTTCTTCAGTCTGTAAACTTGTTGGTCAGTGAGGCCTGATTCCTGTTTGTGCCTGATGTGATGCCTGGCTGAGGAGCAGAAAGTCCTTAAGTTTGGGAAGTGGCTTTCTATTTTGACTCCTCTCAGCCCTTTGGTTTGTTGTAGGAAGGTGAGGAATAATTCCACAGGGTATCTTGGTTCACTGTTGTCAGCTTGTGAGGCACGGGAGGACTCACTGAAATCAGAACCCCAGCCCTCACTGTCGCTGTCTGATCCCTCTTTCTCCTCTGCAGCTATTTTGCTGAGCTGTTTGCTGGCATGTGCTGCAGCATCTGTATTTTTTCTTTTGCCTCGTCTCTTCACCTGGGTTGGGGCCCCCAGCTCCATATCCTCCATAACAGCCCCTGCTTCCCCCTCCACACCAGCTCCTGACCTCTCACTTTTCTGTCCTGCACCTTTTATTTCTCCATCCACCTCCACTTTCTCCTCTCGATCACCACACACTAACTCCTCATCGCCCTCCTGCATTTCTCGTTCTCCGTTGTTCACCCCCACCTCCCCCCGAGCCTCCTTTCCAACATCCACAACAACTCCGTTCTCTCCACCACCACCACACACCTCCGTGCTGCCACCCTCATCCCCACACACACCCGTGCCCCCACCCACAGCTGGCAACTCGTCACTATTACAGACCTTGTCAGCGGGCGCCGCGAACCCCCCCGCAGCAGCGGCGGGAGGGGGACCAGCGGCAGCCGCGGAACCCCCCGCAGCAGCAGCGGGAGGGGAACCAGCGGCAGCCGCGGAACCCCCCGCAGCAGCAGCGGGAGGGGCACCGGCGGCAGCCGCGGACCCCCCCGCAGCAGCAGCAGCGGGACCCGCAGCAGCAGCGGGAGGGGCAGCCGCGGCAGCCACGGACCCCCACGCAGCAGCAGCGGGAGGGGCACCAGCGGCAGCCGCGGACCCGCCCGCAGCAGCAGCGGGACCCGCAGCAGCAGCAGCCGCGGACCCCCCCGCAGCAGCGGCGGGAGGGGCACCCGCGGCAGCCGGGGGGCCCCCCGCAGCAGCGGGCGGAACCGGCCCGGCCCTGTTTGGACACATTTTTATCACGTGCCCCTCCTGTCCACATCCAAAACACTTCATATTTGCAGAAGTCGCAAATAAAAGGTATTCAAAATCGTCAAGCTTTACATGAAACCTAACGTTGAATTCTTCCCCCCGTTTATTAAGAATCATAAACAGTTGTCTCCTGTGAGAGACAACGTGCTTGAGAAGGGGGGATTTGCACCCCGTCAAGATTTTTTTGATCGGGGACACCACCTTCCCATGTCTGGACAACTCCTTGATTAGGAACTCGTCACTAATAAACGGGGGGACATTAGACAAAGTGATCTTCGTGGCTGGCAGCATCAGTGGTGACACCTGTAAAAACAAGTCTCCCACTGATATGCCAGCCTCGACCAGCTGCCGAGCTTTCTCCTCGGTGTCGACAAAAATCACTACAGCCCCGTTCATGCGGGCTGCAGATTTAATGGACCTGTGTCCAACCACCTCCCCCACCGCCAAACAAACTTCCTCCACGCTGCACGAAGAACCGGCACCCACCTTGATGCCGTTCTTCCGTGTCAGCGTGGAGAAGTTCCCCGTGCTTCCTACCACCATGGCGTCTAGGCGCCGGCCAGCCAGGTGCACCTGACGGCCACACCCAAACCAAAAAAAAACTTAAAACGTGGCGAAACTAACACAAAATAACAATTTAAACAAATAACATGAAACCCAGTGAAAAACAGTGATAAAGAAAAGTTAAAGATTTAGAATATGCAATAATTCTTACGATCTCTCTTCCTCAGCTCCTCCACACACCCTCCTCTCACAACAAGAAGAAGAAGAAGAAGAAGTGTCTTCAGAGGTTTTTGTGTAGTTTCTTTCAGTAGTTCTTGGTGCAGCGCCCCCACAGGCGAGTGGGGGAACAGGTTGGTTCAACAGGTTGACTCGACTGCACAGTGCAGTGTGAATGCAAACTCACCAGCTCAAATGTAACAAAAGGTCATGAATATTGGTCCCGAACCGAACCGAGTCTACCGGACTATCAGGTGTGAATGCACCCTAAGGGGCCCAGAGCAGTGAGGGCAAAAGCAAAATATCTGGTCATCACCTGAAGCCCTGAGCTGCAGAGAGAGACGGCTGCGCTGCAGCTGCATTAGGGCCGCCCCACCTCCTCCCAGCGCTGCTGCTACAGTTCTCGTTTTTTTTTTAAGTTTTTTTTTTTACCGAGTCGGATCCTCCACAGCACAACCTGTCAATCAATCCAGTAGGCGTGTCAGTAACTGACCAATCAATGACCTCAATTAGTCCCGAAGGTAAACGGCCCTTACCTGCTGACAAGCTCATCAGGTTTTGTTTCTTTCTAGAATTTTATTAACAACACAAAACAGAACAATGCAACAATAAACAAATGCAAACTCATGAAGGATGTCATAACTACATTTCACAAAATAATGAAAGAGAAAAAAATAAACATAAAAAAATTAATAAATAAAAAACAAAGGAGCGGGACATGAAAAACTTGTTGTTTTAATTGAAACAATAAGTTTTTATCTGTTGTGAGATCATTCTAGCAGTTTTGAAGTTTTTTAAACTTAATGAAGAATAATATGACTTAAAATCGTTCATAAAACAGGAAGGAGGGCTTATTATAAGCTTTGCTATAAGTACGACTTTATGGCATCAGAGAAAGCTGAGCTTAAGTTATCCACATAAAGTAAAATGACATCAGCATCAAAAGAATGAATATTATGTTTGAGATTAATCCAGTTTCTGATGTTTGACCAAAAACTTTCTATTGACATGAAAAAATAAAAATGCTCGAGGGATGCATCTTCTGATTTACAAAAGGCAACAAATCAACCTCAAATTTAAATCTTATTTCAAGAAACATGGGTACAGGATATATTATATTTATTATTTTAAAATGATTCTCCTTTACTTTAGGAGATTTAGGTCATTTGACAAATTTAGAATGAGCAGAAGTCATTATGGTTTTATGATTTATATTAGGAGGTTTCTTGAAGGAATCTTTGTTATAATCAGTAAATCCTTTGTCACAAACATTCATTGATAATCTTATTTCATTTGAAGTCGACTAAGTTACAGTCATTTAATTTTAAGTTGGGCATCAAATCATCACCTTTGACTATATAATAGTTTTAATTAATTGAATCAGCTGTTGGTCAGGTTACTTCTTGTTGTGCCATTAGCTCTAAAATAGTTACTGAATCAAGTGTTTACTTGTGTAGGTAAGACTAGATGTTTAACAACTGTTAAAATACACCAGAATGCAGGAGTCAGAGTCAGAGTTTCTTTATTGTCATTCGCACCTCATGTGGTACATGTGGTGGAGCGAAATTATGTACACGGGGTCCCAGTTACATCCAACAATAAAATGTATAAGAAAAACAGTAATAACATCTAAGATATGAACTAAGAAAAACATCAACTAAATATACACTAAGCACTCATAACATAAAACATTGAACATCAGCACAAACATGAACATGAGTCTCTGTGAGCAGATGTGCACGCAGGAATCTACTTTATTCAAAATTTTCTGGGGGAGGACTCACAGCCCCCCCCCCCCCCCCCCACCCCATTACTAATGCTTCTGACATCATTACTAATGCTTCTGACATCATTA
>NC_056509.1:4513983-4516290 GCF_014905685.2 Nematolebias whitei
TCATTACTAATGCTTCTGACATCATTACTAATGCTTCTGACATCATTGGCCAACACGTTGCTAAACAAGTACACATGATGTTGTATGGTGTTCAAGGTGCGTTCAACTTAACTCAGTCTTGATGATTTGCGTCAACAAGAGGACATAGTAGCATTTATAGTTCTATGAGCATTTAAATTTTTATACATGAAAATACACTTGATAGTTAGAATTTTGAAGTATATTTACTGTATGGTCATTTATTCTGTATTTTGCCAGATTATGGTGATTCTGGGGTGGTGATGAAGGGGCCCTTGCAGATTGTTGCCCAGGGTACAGTGAAGTGTTAATGTGGCCCTGACCATGGGTCTGCTGTGTATTTTTAGTGTACCTACTGTTCATCCTTCACATCCTGTACATCCATAGCACAGCAGGCATTATTGGACACTTATTTTGAAAGTCTTAAACATCCGCTGATACCGGAAGTGTGTTCGTTTCCGCTGCTTGCTTAGGTGTGAGCAGAGGCTTGAGTTTGGAAAGTGGACTCATTTTGGTTCCGGTACCACTGCGTTTAGTTGTGGCTGTTCCGTGAGAGCAGAGGCCGTACAGCTGCTGTCGGAACCGTTCGAGTTGGGCTTCCTGTAGGTTTTGTTGCTGTGGTCATCAGAGCCGAGTTCTTTCAGTCCAGCGGCTGGTTCGGGTCTTTGGTTTGGACCGACGGGGGAGGGATGTTCTGTTCGGACTCTGAGCTTCAGGAGCTCCAACATGTGAGGATGAAGCAGGTAAAAACACCGAACCGATCAGTATGTGTTACATTCTGCTGACCGAACCCGTCCAGAACCACCGTTACCGTGATCCTTCTAATCTGGAGGAGGCAGAACCAAACCAGGCCTGGTTCTGTTCCAGCTCTGTTGTCTCCCGGACCGAACCGAGCCACCGTGTATATTCTGTAAGAGAAGGTTCGGTCCATTTCGGTAACAGGAACCATAAGATTACATCAGAAATCACGGAGCTCATTTTATGAAACAGAACCTGTTCCAGAAAATAAAGTTGATAAATCTGGACTTCCACCTGGAGGTTCAGTTTGTGACTTTACAATGTAAAGAACTAAAAAGGGACTTGTTTACATACTAACAGTGCATGTTGAGATATTTGTTTACATGTAAACAAGGAAGGTTTGTCTCCTGGCCTCCATGACCCAAAAGATGGAGATTCTGAACCTCCTGAAAGCCCACATCCAGATGTTGAGGACATTGCTTGTAGACCGATTGAACTTATTCAGGGGGCCTAGATTTTAAGTTTTATGTTTAATTTAATTTAGTTAATTTCTAGTAATATATTTATATTTTATCTCTTAATTTGTCAAAAACAAACTTTATTTCTGTGTTTGAGGTTGTTCTAATCAGCTAGGAGACTAATTTATTTAGAGGTAGCCATGGAGCTTTTTACTGTTGAGCATCAGGTGATGCAGCACATGCCCAAATCCATTCAAGCTAAGTCAGGTAGCTGTGGTGGAGCATGTTGGTAGAATACAACCCACTGATGAAAGTAATAACAGATGGGAGGCAGTGATGGAAATAAAAGTCTAAAGAGCAGAATAAACATATTTGGACCCAAACAGACTATTAGCATATAAAGAAAAATCACAACATATTAAAGACTATGAGCATGTAAACAAACATGACAACATATTACAGACTGTTAGCATGTTAACAAACATGACAACATATAGACTGTTAGCATGTAAATAAACATGACAACATATTACAGACAGCATGTAAACAAACATGACAACATATTACAGACTGTTGGCATGTAAACAAACTTGACAACATATTACAGACTGTTAACATGAAAACAAACATGACAACATACAGACTGTTAGCATGTAAACAAACATGACAACATATTACAGACTGTTAGCATGTAAACAAACATGACAACATATTACAGACTGTTAGCATGTAAACAAAAATGACAACATATTACAGACTGTTAGCATGTAAACAAACATCACAACATACAGACGGTTAGCATGTAAACAAACATGACAACATATTACAGACTGTTAGCATGTAAACAAACATCACAACATACAGACTGTTAGCATGTAAACAAGCATCACAACATATTACAGACTGTTAGCATGTAAACAAACATCACAACATAAAGACTGTTAGCATGTAAACAAACATCACAACATATTACAGACTGTTAGCATGTAAATAAACATCACAACATATTACAGACTGTTAGCATGTAAACAAAAATGACAACATATTACAGACTGTTAGCATGTAAACAAACATCACAACATACAGACTGTTA
>NC_056509.1:4516300-4533070 GCF_014905685.2 Nematolebias whitei
CAAACATCACAACATACAGACTGTTAGCATGTAAACAAACATCACAACATACAGACTGTTAGCATGTAAACAAACATCACGACATACAGACTGTTAGCATGTAAACAAACATCACAACATACAGACTGTTAACATGTCAATAAACATCACAACATACAGATTGGTAGCATGTAAACAAACATCACAACATACAGACTGGTAGCATGTAAATAAAGAAGACAACATATTACAGACTGTTAGCATGTAAACAAACATCACAATATACAGACTGTTAGCATGTAAACAAACATCACAACATATTACAGACTGTTAGCATGTAATCAAACATCACAACATACAGACTGTTAACATGTCAATAAACATCACAACATACAGATTGGTAGCATGTAAACAAACATCACAACATACAGACTGGTAGCATGTAAATAAACAAGACAACATATTACAGACTGTTATCATGTAAACAAATATCACAAGATGCAGATTGTTAGCATGTAAACAAACATCACAACATACAGACTGTTAGCATGTAAACATGTTTGGTCAACACAAGATCTGTTACCAACAAAACTTTTATCCTCAGGGACTACTTTCAAGAGCATGATTTGGACTTTTTCTGCATCACAGAGACTTTGATGTCTCTGGGTGAGTCCAGCGCCTTGACAGACTTATTGCCGCCAAACTGTCTGTATTTTAACGCACCGCGGCCATTAGGCCGGCGCGGTGGTGGATTATTAACAATATTCAAACCCACTTTTGACTGTAAACAACTGCCCATCCCAGTTTCCCGTGCCAGCTTTGAGCTGAGTGTCTTTGAATTTGGCCATTCACCTCCGACGTTATTTGCACTCGTTCACCGCCCACCTCGATCTAAGGATTTCATAAATGAGTTTTCTGATTTCTTGGCTGAAATCACACCAAAATATAATCATGTTTTCATTATTGGGGACTTTAATTTGCACGTGTGCTGTCAGGTGAAGCCCTTGGTTAAAGTCTTTTTCGATTTATTGGACTCATTTAATCTAACTCAGCCTAAACGGTCCCACCCAAGAGCGCGGACATACACTGGACCTTGTTTTAACACGTGTTGGTAATCTTGAAATTGGTGATAATGTTTTTTCAGACCACATGCCAGTCCAGTTTGATTTCACCCTCCCCCATCTAACTCCAGTCTTACTTAAGAAATGAACAGCAACCGAGCAGCATTTTACACTGAAACACATCATCCTCCAAACCTCTAGTTAGCGACTCCTCCTGCTTTAATGGAGAGCTGACACAAAATGATTCTGTGGCTTTGACCAGAGGGTCTCGCAGTAAAATCACACAACACAGCGTTCTTTTCACAGATCAGAGAGCAGGTTTCCCTAAAGCTGACCAACGCTTACTTTAACTTTTGATGGAAAAAAAACAACTTTCGACGGAACACAGCGTTTTGTGCATGCGTCAGAATACGGACAACACTACGGCAAGCCGGCTGTAGTTAGCTTGTAGCTTCGCTACTTAGCTCACGAAGAAAGGACTTTTAACGCCACTTGCGCACAGTTTTCAGCTCAAAAAAAGTAACGATTAAATCTGACAGCTCTGATTTTACACTTGAACACCACTTATGCACAGTTTTCAACCAAAAAAAGTAACAATTAAACTGACAGCTCTGATTTTACTTCAGACACAGCATTACTGCGGTTAGCCGGTAAAAGACAAATCTTTATTGTAGGCTAAATTTCTATCATTTCTACCGTATACCGTTTATATCGCACATTCCTACAATGTGTCTATAAGTGCTCACTGATCACGTACATATTGGATGATATTTCACTGAGATATAACCCTTGGAATAATCTAGGAGGCGCACTTGAGTCATATGTTAAACCACAATATCAGTGTGTCTAGACATGGTCACTGATTATGCATAAAAAATTATGGTTAGGATTGGATGATGTATCACTGAGATATAGCTGTTGGAATAATATAGGGGGCGCACTTGAGTCCAATGTTAAAGAACAATATCATTGTGTCTATACATGATCACTGATCAGGCACATAAAATCTGGTACATATTGGATGATATTTCACTGAGATATAACTGTTAGAATAATCTAGGGGGTGCACTGGAGTCAAAAGTTAAACAACAATACCAGTGTGTCTAGAAGTGCTCACTAATGATGTACACAAAATCTTGCATAGATCGGATGATATATCACTAAGATATAACTGATTAAATAATCTAGGGGACGCACTTGAGTCATATGTTAAACCACAATATCAACGTGTCTGGACGTGCTCACTGATTATGCATATAAATGTGGTTCCGATCGGATAATGTATCACTGAGATATAACTGTTGGAATAATGTAGGTGGCGCGCTGGAGTCAAGAGTAAAACAACAATCCCAATGTGTCTAGAAGTGCTCACTAATGACACACCCAAAATCTGGTGCAGATCGGATGATGTTTCACTGAGCTATAACTGTTGTAAGAATCTAGGCGGCGTACTTGAGTCAAATGTTAAAGAACAATACCAATGTGTCTACAAATGCTCACTGATCAGGCACAATAAATCTGGTACATATTGGATGATATATCATTGAGATATAACTGTTGGAATAATCTAGGGGGTGCACTAGAGTCTAATGTTAAACCACAATATCAATGTGTCTAAAAGTCCTCACTGATGACGCACAATAAATCTGGTGCAGATCGGATGTTGTATCACTGAGCTCTAACTGTAGGAAAAAATGTAGGTGGCGCTGTGGAGGCTGTTGGCCACTTATCATGGATACCAGTTTGAGGGGCAGATAATGGTTGATCATAGTAATTTTGGTGCATCTCGGCTGAAATTTGTGCAATTTAGAGCTAAACGTATTGCAACGGTGTAACTTCTTAATTTGCCACGCCGCCACGCCCACATCCTCAAGCAAAAACGGCCTGCGCTTTAAATCAAGTCAGACCATATTATCTAACTTCTAACACAGGATCATCCTGATTAGGTCAATGGTGTCAAAGAGGGAGCATTCCAAGCTAAAAATAGAATTCCTGTTCCAAGGGGGCGGGGCTTTGATGACGTCAAAATATGACCACAGTGGATCGTCGTGCATCCAACAAGGATAAGTCATGCCAAGTTTTGTGCATTTCGGTTTTTCAATGTGAAAGTTATAGTGTTTAGAAATTTATGGCGTGAAGCGAAACTTTGAGGCCTGGCCATGCCCCTTTAACATATACGAAAATGCAAGCTTTAGATATATTTTACTCTCCAATGTCTTAAGGGCATATCAACCAAGTCTGAAGACAATTCTTCAAAATTCCTAGGAGGAGTTTGTTAAAATTCACAATTACAAAGGGAAGATGGCGCCGCTGTGCATGGCCTGCCCTCCACTTCTGTCTGCAGTGATCATGTTTTCTTCTGTTTTTGTCATTTTTCACCTACAACATCGACTCACTGCTAGTTTATGAACGTCATCAACTCGTAAATCTCCGACTATCTGCTACTAGTCTCGCTTTGTTTGATCATAATGATCGTAACTCTGGACCCCCTCTTGGACCCCCACCTCTGCTTGAAGACGTTCCTGTTTACCTCCGCCGTGGTATCCTGCCCGCTCGAAGACATCGCTCCAGGCGCCGTGGAAAACGAGCTGGCCGTCTTGTGAGGATCAAATCCTGGCGGGCTGCTGCTGTGGCTTCCTCTTGAACCGAGGACCACATCTTAAATCACCTGTCCTGGTGTTGCGCCAATCCACCTGAGTCCTTCCCGGTCCCACTGGTCGGGTCGCACTTCCACAGCAGACCTGTTCACTGCGGCTGGACTTCCGGTCGTTGGAGTCGCGGGTCGAACTCCACAAATCTGAGTCCACTGGTCTTAACTTCATGGACAACTTCTCCTGCTGTGATTCCTACAAGGATTGCCCTGATAAACGCCAGGTCTCTGGCTAATAAAACGTTCATCTTGAAGGACTTTTTCTTCTCCACCAGTCTGGACTTCTTCTGCGTGACTGAGACGTGTCTCTCCTGTGGTGAGTTCATGGCCCTGTCGGAAATTTTACCACCGGACTGTTCTTATTTTAATGCTTCAAGAACATAAGGCAAAGGTGGTGGATTATTAACTATTTTCAATAAACGATGGAGCTGCAAACTGGTACAGATACCAGCTAATTTTTTGAGCTTCGAACTGCTGTTTTGAGGTGGGCCGTTCAAATCCATTTTTTTCTGCTGTGTTATACAGGCCACCCAAATATAATAAGGACTTCATGGCTGAACTCTCTGACTTTTTAACTTGGATTCTGTTCAGATATGATCGGGTTTTGATTCTGGGAGATTTCAATATACATGTCTGTTGCCCTGAAAAGCTGCTGACTCAGGACTTTCTAGATCTGATCTAGTCTCTGAACTTTGTACAAAATGTTGCAGGACCAACTCACCAGCATGGCCACACATTGGATTTAGTATTAACCTTTGGTTTTATCTGTTTCTGAGTTAGAAA
Source organism: Nematolebias whitei (assembly GCF_014905685.2). NCBI lineage: Eukaryota > Metazoa > Chordata > Actinopteri > Cyprinodontiformes > Rivulidae > Nematolebias > Nematolebias whitei. Next base: position 4,520,774 of record NC_056509.1, read on the forward strand.
TTGGGGATGCAGTTTTCTCTGACCACAAACCCATTTCTTTCAACACTTCTTTTGTCAACGAGTCCAAACCCCCTCCCCCTCCAGCCAGGCCTTGTCGAATATTTAACCCTTCCACTGCTGCTCTCTTTTCATCTGCTTTTACTACAAACTCTGAGTCTGTGAATCCTCTTCCATGAACACCCATGAGCTAGTCACTGTACATCAAGAGACCTGTGCTAAGGTGCTTGACCTAGTTGCACCATTAACAATTAGGCATCCAAAGCACACTCCACACCCTTGGATGAATGAGATCACTCGCGCAGCCAACAGCCACAATCCCCACGTTCTTTTCAATACCATTAACACCATTTTAACCGTGCCTCAGTCTGCCAACAGGCAGGCCTCTGCAGTTACGTGTGACGACTTTGCCAGTTTCTTTGTTAAAAAGTTGAGTCGATCAGGTCACTGATTCCTCACACCACAGCTGACCCCTCTGTCTTTGTCCCCTCCACATCAGTCTTTAACGAACCCATTTTCCTCTCATTCCTAAATGATGTCATTGGTCATATGAAACCCTCAGGTTCCCCTGCTGACCCCATCCCTGCATTGTTTTTTAAACAAGTCCTACCCTCCATTGGACCCTCTGTTCTTGACATTATAAACAGCAGTATGGCTACAGGTGTAGTTCATGATGCTTTTAAACATGCAGTTGTAGATGAACATATGCATGATATATTCATAAATTAAACGGATTCTTTCATTTTTCTGGACTGTATAATGACGTGCATTGAATTTAATAAAATGTGGACGGAAACGTGTTTATCTTTGACTCACCAACGACAGTGGGTCATTTATTTAAAAACGATTTAAACACATCACACATTTACATTAATTTGGCAAAATGATTTCAACAACAACATGGCTAATTTTGCAAGCTGTACAATTTGATTAACCATACGGCGATGGTTGAAAACCTCAAGCTTCACCACAGACATTTCTGGAAATATCTGGAATGATTTCTAGCAGGATAGAAGAATTTTAAAGATGGAAAGATGAAATTTAGAGGGAGGGAGATGGTGTGTGTGAGTGAAAAGTGTTGAACAGAACGGCACCCTCCATTCGAACCCAGCTTTCCTCAGTACGCTCGGTAGTAAACTCGACTCGTGATGAATCAGTGGAAACGGAGCTCCAGTTAAGCTACCGGTCCAGCGTCTCCGTAGGATGGCAGAGAACCGTCCGGAGTGGTGGCGGGACTTCATCAACAACAGTTCACCTCACGAGTGGACTTCACGAGTGGAGTCCGTCAGAAGTTCCACTCAGATGTGGAAGATTGCATAATTCCCACAAGACTCAAAGAGCTCTGGATCATGCTGGACTTCTGTTCTCCCAAACGACTGAAGCTGCAAACTCTCCACCCGACTCGACTCGACTCTACTCACGTTTGAACTAGGAAGTACCGACATTTAAAGAGCTCTATTTCCGGTTCATTTGGGAGTTTCCTGATTGGTCGTTTCGACCAGACAGGGGTGTGTTTTTGTGACGTAAGAGGTCACTAGGAGTCAGAAAAACAGCAAGAATGTTATGGAACAGATTGAAAATGTTTTTCAGACAGACGAGAGGAATATTTAGACGAGTTGGGGGAAAACAGGTGCCAGCCTCTATATTTACGTCTGAGAGGATTTTAAAAACATGACAGTTCGTTCCAACAACTTGTTTTGCATTTGACTCCAACCTTGGACCAACTTACACTTGCTCATTCAAAGACAGAAAATCAGAAAATGCATAATTACTCTGTAACAGACCTCAACATGATTTCCACTTTGCATGAGGATTAAAAATCATTATTACTGTTTCACAGTTAATTAAAAATGATTAGTTCACCGCAACATCTAAAAATGGTTTGAACTAAAAACACTTTGATTATCAAACATTTGTAAAATAGTAATGATAATAGAAAATAGTGTTCTTTCACTTGATCAATTCAAGAAAGAAAGTCTCAGGATGGGTCAACCTGTATTTCTGGATTCAAATCAATGAAATGACAGTTTCTGTCCCATAAGGTCCTTAAGGTCAGGATTTGACCTCAGGCGTAGTTCACTACACAGTGGTAACTCCTTTAATAAAAAAAACCCAGACTTGACCCTTCAACCTGCTCAAACTTCAGACCCATCTCCAAACTTCCCTTTCTTTTTAAGATCCTGGAGAAAATGGTTTTCACTCAATTAAACGAGTTCTTGAGTGGAAATTCTATTCTTGAGATCTTTCAGTCTGGCTTTAAGAAACTACACAGCACCGAAACAGCCTTAGTTAGGGTCTGCAACAACATTCTTCTGGCAAATGACTCTGGTCAGTCTGTAGTCCTGGTACTCCTTGACCTTACCGCTGCATTTGATACTGTGGACCACAGTATCCTTTTATCCCGGCTAGAACACTGGGTTGGAATTACTGGTGCAGCGTTAGAATGGTTCCATTCATACCTGAGTGACAGGAGTTTCTGTGTTAGGGGCCGTTTACACGGCGCGTATTTTGAGTGCATCCGCAGCTTTCTTTCTGTGGTTCTGCTGATCATTTACACGACACCAGTGGCCCCCCTCTTTGAATCCGGAGGTTTCTGAATCCACCTTCCAGAGTGGAGGTTTTTCGCTGACCCCCGCTGATAATGTAAACTTCTCCCGCTGAGGCTTTGTGTTAAACCACATGCGCACACGCACGTGCGGACAGACGCTATATTTCTATCAACATGGCGGCGGATACACTGCTTTCTGAACTATGACTGATGAAATATATTTTTAATCTCGTAGTTAATCTACGTCAGATTCCAGGTGCTGTGACCGACATCTGTGTTGGAAGAGACACAATCTGATCCAGTTCTAATATCACTGTTTATAGAACGAGGCACACGTCGTGCTGTACTATAACACTATAACCTAAATGTGCTAAATAATAAGTTTAACAATAATAAACAGTATTTATCTTAAGTTTGAGATATATAATGGAGCTCTCTGAGCTAAATGAAGCTATCGGGACATTACAGATTCAGATGGAGAGAGAGGACAGCCTCAACATTGAAGTTTACAGAAAACCAACCCACACAGACCAGTATCTTCTGTTTGACTCCCACCATCCACTGGAACACAAACTCTCTGTCATCAGAACTTTACAACATCGGGCCGAATGCGTCCCCACGAAGACAGAAGGTAAGGAAAAGGAACAGAAACACATTCAAGAAGCTCTTCAAACATGTGGATATCCTAACTGGGCTTTTGTCAAGTCAGCGAGGAAATCTACAAAACACACTAATAAACAGAAAAAGGAGAATAACAGACGGAAAAACATCGTCATCCTTTATGTTGCTTGAGTATCAGAGAAATTCAGAAGGATCTTCAACAAACACAAGATCCCAGTACATTTCAAACCCAGCAGGACTCTCAGACAGAGGCTTGTCCACCCTAAAGACAAAACACCCATACACAAACAGAGTGGTGTAGTGTATGCGGTCCAGTGCAGCGAGGACTGTCCAGACCTCTACATTGGAGAAACTAAACAGCCTCTTCACAGATGCATGGCTCAACACAGGAGAGCCAGCTCCACAGGACAAGACTCAGCTGTTCACCTCCACCTCACAGATAAGGGACACTCTTTTGAGGACCAAAATGTGCACATTTTGGACCGAGAACACAGATGGTTTGAGAGGGGGGTGAAGGAGGCAATTTATGTGAAGAAAGAAAAGCCGTCTCTTAACAGAGGAGGAGGCCTCAGATTTCCACTTTCAAAAACCTATAATGCAACTTTAAAACAGATTCCCAGCTGGTTTTTCACACCTGATGGGAACAGAGGGGCCTCGTCTGTGTATTAGAGGAACAAAAGACTCTTACTGTTAATGTTTTAGGTGTGAATTGCCAATCTACATATACCATACCATACCATACCAATTTATTTATATAGCACTTAAAACAGCAACAAGGCCAACCAAAGTGCTGTACAAAAGAACACAAACATGCACAGCAGACAGGAAAACATAAAATAGAAATACAGATACAAATAGCAGCAGAAGCTAACTAAAATGGCCAACAGAGTAGAGAACAGACCGGGCCAAAACAAATCACACCGTGTTAAAGGCAAGCGAATAGAAGTGGGTCTTCAAGCGAGACTTAAAGACTGAGAGTGTGGGAGCCTGCCGGACACTCAGTGGCAACTCATTCCACAGTCGTGGACCTGCAACAGAGAAAGCCCTGTCACCCATGAGCTTACGACGGGTTTCTGGGACTGAGAGAAGCATCTGGTCTGCTGACCTCAGAGAGCGCGGTGGGACATATGGCTGCAGAAGATCAGTGAGATAGGATGGGGCGGAACTGTTCAGTGATTTAAAAACATACATGAGAATTTTGAAATGGATCCAAAGGTGAATGGGTAGCCAGTGCAGGGAGGCCAAAACTGGCGTGATGTGCTCTCTATAGCCTGTACCAGTTAAAAATCGGGCTGCAGCATTTTGGACCAGTTGTAGACGAGCAATGGAGGACTGACTGATTCCAAACAGAAGTGAATTGCAGTAATCAAGCCTAGATGTTATGAAGGCGTGGATCACTGTCTCAAGGTTCTTTTTGGAGAGTATAGGCTTCAGCTTAGACAGCCGTCTCAGCTGAAAAAAACAGGATTTGACCATCATGTTTACGTGACTGTTGAGTTTTAAGGATGGGTCCATTATCACCCCCAGATTAGTGACCTTTTGTTTCTCTAGCGGGGCTAGAGAGAAAAGGTCAATGTCATGGTTCATGAGTGAGCCACTGGGATGGAACAGCATGACTTCAGACTTCTTCTCATTGAAGCTTAAGAAGTTTAAAGCCATCCAGTCCCGGATGTCAGCCAGGCAGTCAAGAAGAGGCTGAATAGAGCGTGTGCCTCTGTGCCTCAGGGGGAAGTAAATTTGGCAATCATCGGCGTAGAAATGAAAGGGTATGTCGTGTTTGCGGAAGATAGCACCTAGTGGCAGCAGGTATAAAGAAAAGAGAAGGGGACCGAGGATGGACCCCTGCGGTACCCCCCAGTGGAGCGCTGTCGATGCCGAACTAGAATCTTTGATATTGACACAGAAGGTTCTGTCAGATAGGTAGGACCCAAACCATTTAAGGGCTGACCCTGTGATGCCCACCCACTGCTCCAGTCTAGAAATGAGGATCTTGTGGTCGATGGTGTCAAAAGCAGATGTAAGGTCAAATAGGACCAACAGCACAGAATCACCTGCGTCTGTGGAAATGAAAATGTCGTTAAAAACCTTCAGTAGAGCAGTTTCAGTGCTATGGAGAGATTTGAAGCCAGATTGGAATAACTCTAGGATAGCGTGATCCCCCAAAAACTGTTTCAACTGAGACTCCACAATTTTTTCCAGTAGTTTAGAGGTGAATGGGAGTCTGGAGACAGGCCGGAAGTTGGACATGACTGAGGGGTCAAGGTTAGGTTTTTTCAGGAGGGGCTGGACAGCAGCATGTTTAAAAGTCTTTGGCACCACACCTGAGGATAAATTGCTATTCAGAATAGCGAGGATAAAATGACCCAGGGTAGGAAAAACTTCCTTTAGTAGTCGAGGGGGGACCACATCAAAGGGGGAACCAGATGGTTTCATGCTGCACATTACCTGCTCCAGAGAGGACAGAGAGATGGGCTCAAAGTGGTCAAACACAGCCACACACTGAGATGGGATGGACAGATCATGAGCTGGTGGAGAAATGAGTGCCCGGGTGTTTGCCACTTTTTCTAAAAAGAAATGGAGGAAGTTCTCACACAGCTCAGTTGAGGCTTCCAGAGGTGAAGGCTCACTGAGGTGTAGAACTGAGTTCAGGGTGGAGAAGAGAACTCGGGGGTTGTGGGAGTTGGAGACAATTAAATCAGAGAAGAATTTACATTTGGCAGCTTTAACGGTTTTCTGATAGGTTTTTCTGGTCTTAAGGGGAGCAACACGGTCCAGAACATTTAAACAGGCAGAGTTGAACAGAGAGGTTAGCTCCTCAGTGGTAAGAGACACCGGGAACTGTTCGATCCTCTCAGAATTAAAACCTTCATTAAAACGAGCAGCAGTGAAATGATTAATGGAACGCGTACGTGCAGGAACGCGCGTCTTAGCAGTAGGACAAGGGGGGGTGAAGTCAAACAATACAGGCATGTGATCTGAAAAAACATTGTCACCGATTTTCAAATTAGAAACAGAGACATCGCGTGTTAAAACGAGGTCCAGCGTGTGACCATGTTCCTGGGTGGGGCCGCTCACCTGCTGAGCTAAGCCAAAAGAGTCCAATAAATCTAGAAAGTCCTTCACTAAGGGCTTCTCCTGACAACACACATGCAAATTAAAGTCCCCAATAAACAAAAAGTGAGTGTATCTCTGTGTGATATCAGCCAAAAAGTCAGAGAATTCATTTATGAAGTCCTTAGAACGAGGTGGGCGGTAGATGAGCGCACACAGGACCGGAGGAGAGTGTCCAAGTTCAAAGGCGCTCAGCTCGAAGCTGGCGCGGGACACCGGGATGGACAACTGTTTACACGCAAAGTTTGCTTTAAAAACTGTTAATAATCCCCCCCCCCCCCGCGCCAACCTGATGGCCGCGGGGCATTGAAACACAGACAGTCCAGTGGTAGTAATTCCACCAAGGCGCTGGACTCACCATCAGAAATCCAAGATTCCGTGACGAACAGAAAATCCAACTCCTTATCTTTAAAAAAGTCATTGAGGATAAACGTCTTGTTGGAAACAGACCTTGCGTTGATTAAACACATCCTGATATGGTCCAACACAGGCACATGGATGGAGACGCGCGCGCCAGCGGGCGCAGGCTATGAAGAACAGCTCCTCCTGGTCTGCTGGTGCGGCGCACAGGTAAACAACTCCAGGTGTTTCCATGGACTGAGCGCGCGGGCAGCTGGCCAGCAGCCGGGCCCCGGGAGCACCACGGGTCAGAGAGGAGATGATCAGATCCAGAGCGAGTCCTGAAAGAATAATCCACTCTTTGCCTCAGTTTCACCAAAATCCCTGCACGCTTCCCACGACGTCTGCGACGTTTCCTCCATGGAGAAAGGCCAGGGTCACGCAGAAGGAACGCAGGAATCTCAGATAGGACCGGTGGGGGAGAGTGCTGGCCGCTGTTCAAAAACTCCGCAGGAATTTCAGCAAAAGTACGGAGCTCCAAAAGTGCCCGACGATCATACTGAAAATATGACTCGGCACACTGCACAAATCATTGTAAAAATAACAAAAATAAAATACAAGCAGAGAGCGAGAGACGGGCAGCCCTACACACCTGCGCCATCTTGAGAAGAATATGTGTGTGTGTGTCTTATCTCACTCAGCCTTATAACCTGTATCTCTCACTCTCTGCTCGTTGAATTGAGAAAGCTCCTCGGATGAGGAGCGAAACGTCTTCTGTTACAAATAAAGTCCAGTTGTTTTTGTATTGAACGCTTTTTGAATTCATCATGTCCTGGATGACTGAGAATCTTCACCAGCATATTGGGACATTACGTAATTCAAATTATGTGATTAAAATGATGCTAAACATATTGCATGCTATTAACGTTGAAAATGAAGAAATCAGGTTTAATTTTTATTTTTTTTATTTATTCAACACCACAAACTGATAATTAAACTGAACACTGAATGGATTGAATAAAATAACTGAGGGGAATTTTAAATAAATAGTTCATCCATCATCTCTCTCTTCGACGTCCTACTGCCGAGCCTCGTCCAGAACCGGTCCGCCTGGTGGGAGACAGCTCCTTCTTCTTTCAGGAAAAAATAAAAACTCAGTTGGTTGTTTTGTAACCAAAGTAAACACAAGCTAACATTATTAAGAACATTTGATTTACCTGCTATAAACCAGCTACTGATTATCATGGAGTAAAGTCCAACATTGTGACTCGGTTCTGGTCCACTCAGAGACCGGTGTGGAGCTGTTAGACGAAGCGGTCCCGCTTGGCGTCAAATCTGTCGACTCTTTTATCCACAATCCAGCCAAAATCCAGCTAGAATCCAGTTTTAACTTGTTGTTAAGATGTTGTTAGCAGAGCTTTTTAGCTCACAGGAAATGGCGTGCCGAGGCAGCACGCATGCGCATTAGGTGAAGGTACAAAATTCACAGCGCCATCTAATGACCCGGCATGGTAACTACAGCGGATTCGGGAGGGCGGGGGGGAATCATGCGGATGCATGTAAACCCAAAATACGACCGTGTCAACACGGATCTTTTCCTCTAATTAACATACGAAAAAACCTATGTTTCTCCCCCATCGTGTCCGTGTAAGTAGGGCCTTAATGTTGCTAACACTATCTACTTCAGTGCCTCTTTCCTGCGGGGTCCCGCAAGGCTCCATTCTTGGACCCCTTCTGTTTTCTTTGTATCTCCTCCCCTTAGGGTTTATCCTGAGGAAACATGGTCTTTCCTTTCATTGTTATGCTGATGAGTCTCAGATTTATCTGCCGTTAACACCTAACAGTTCCTCCTCCGTTCGCCCTTTGTTAAAATGTTTTGATGACATCAAGACTTGGATGGCTGCGAACTTTTTGAATTTTAATGATCAGAAGACTGAGGTCATTGTGTTTAACCCTAGCTTTGCCACTGTCACTGATCTTGCTAACCTGGACTCCCTTCAGCCATATCTAAAACAGTCTGTTACCAATCTCAGGATAGTTTTAGACTCAGACTTCTAGTTTAATAAGCAGATAAATTCTGTTCTTCAAAAAAGCTTCTTTCAGCTAAGGCAGATAGCTAAGCTCAAGTCCGTCCTGTCCAGATCCGACCTTGAAAAATTAGTCCATGCATTTATTACAACCCGGCTGGACTACTGTAACTCGCTTTATGCTGGGGTCAGTCAGGCCTCTCTCTCACATCTCCAGCTTGTCCAAAATGCTGTAGCTCGGCTACTAGCAGGAACTCGCAGGTTTGAGCACATTGCTCCAGTTCTGTCCTCTCTTCACTGGCATCCTGTGCGTGTCAGAGTTGATTTTAAGATTCTTCTGCTGACATTTAAGTGTGTTAATGGCCTTTCACCCTCATACCTCTCCGACCTCCTTCATCCTTATATTCCTTCTCGGGCCTTGAAATCATCAAACCAGCTGCTTTTGGCCGTACCAAAAACCAGGCTGAAGCTCAGAGGAGATCGGGCGTTTTCAGTCATGGGCCCTAAACTCTGGAATAATCTGCCCATCAACATTCAACAGGCCACCTCAGTCTCTATTTTTAAATCTCTCCTCAAAACACATCTGTACTCATTGGCATTTAACACCGTGTGATCGCATTTCGTATTTCGTTGTTGATGATTGTGTTCATCCATTTTGCTTTTACTCCCTGACATTTAACACAGGGTGATTTGATTTAGTATTTCATTGTTTCTCATTATATTTAATTGTTTTTATGCTTTTATTCATGTTGCTGTAATAAGTTGATAATATTTGATGCTGTGATCTTTTTTGGTAAGCACTTTGATAACAGTGACCGTTTTAAATGTGTTATATAAATAAATGTGACTTGACTTGACTTGATTAGAAACGTCCAAAAATGACCCTTTGACCCAAAATGGCTGACTTCCTATTGGTTTTGGACCAGGGCTCCAAGAGACTTTTTCCTAGGTCCTGAGAAGATACAGATGTTCACCAAGTTTCAGAATTATCGTCCCAAAAATGGCTTGGGCCTGAGTTTTTAAAATATTCTAGGGGGCGCTGTGGAGGCTATTGGCCACTTATTATGGCTTCCTTTTCAAGGGGGGGAGGGGGGATAATGATCGATCATACTGATTTTTGTGCACCTTTGTTCAAAACTCTGGAATTTAGAGCCAAACGTATGGCGACTGCTTTACGTCTTAATTCGCCACTCCGCGCCACCCACATGCTCCACCCAAAACTGTCAGTGTTGGAAAGCAAGTTACACCAACATGTCTTCGGTCACTGGACACACTATCATGCTGATCAGGTAACGGGTCAGATAGTGATCGTTTAACGTGAAACTTTGTACTTCCTGTTGTCAGGGGGTGTGACTTAAGTGATGTCATGATTTGACCATTCCGTCTTGCAGGGGACCGGATGTGGATCAATCACTGAAGGTTTGATGTCTCAGACAGTTTTCTTGTAGGAGCTATAAGCATTTTGTTTTTCATGGTGAGATGTCAAACTTTGAGTTCTGGCCCCACCCCTTCAGTATGCTCCGAAACAAACCGTTTAGATAACTTTGCGTCGCCCATGCCTTTTGACCAAAATGGCCAAGTTTGAAACCAATTGAATGAAATCCCTAGAAGGAGTTCGTTCAAATGTGGAGGCTGTAAATGCCCAAAAGGTGTGAAAATTGGGCCAGCCTTCCAAAATGGCCGCCTTACGGTTTATTGTACAACGTTGGTGTCAGAGGGTTTTCTGTGTATCTTTGGGAATTGGACAAGCGTTCCAAATTTCATTTTTCTACGACAAAGTAAGGTTAATGAGATGGGTATTTTGAAAATTTCTAGGTGGCGCTCTTGAGCCGTTTCTGTTGCAAATTTTGCCACGCCCTTAAAATATGTAATTTTTCATCAGTCCTCATGCGTCCGCCAAATTTGGTGACTTTTGGGATATGTTAAGGCCCCCAAAACGCCAATTCATTTGGCAGAAAAAAATTGCAGCTCGGGCCTGAACAGAGCGATTACAATAGGCCTTCGCTCTCGGGCCTAATTAACATCAGGGTTAAGAGTGTATGCTTGTACTATCACTTCAACATTTACATGAATATTGAAATCACCCATTACTATGACTTTATCAGTATTTAGTAGGAAGTCAGTTAAGAATTCTGAGAATTTGGATAAAAACCGAGCATAGGAGCCTGGTGGACGATATTAGAGTTACATTCGGGTCTAATAAATCCGGACCGGACCGAGCCCGTATATTTTTTTTTCCGCGCCCTACCCGGACCCAATGGATTAACAGTAATTAGAGGGCCAACCCCGAACCCCCCCCCCCCCCCCCAAAAAAAACCATTTTTATTTATTAAGCTTTTACTGCTTTTTTAAGCAAATCTGTTTAACATGATAGTTTTTCAAACGTAACGAAAGGAATATATAAATTTATTTTTATTAACAAGTCACCAAATGAATATTAACACAAAACAAATAGCCTAAAAAAAGCAACACATACAATCGCATACAATCAACACAATCAATACAGATGAACTAAAATTTTTGGAGCAAAATTATTTGAAAAAATATAGAACAAGGCTATTTTAATTTTGATGTAAAAGAAAGTCGTGCAAAAGGAAGCCAAGTCATGCTGTCGCTGATGACTGAGCGATTTCACGTACACCCACACTACACCACAGAATGAAACTGGTGTGTGCATGAAAAATAAATTGAAAAGGCCTACATTCTAACAATGCTTATGCTAATACTGAATAAACAAAATATCTCTAACAAATAACAGACATAGCGGGTAAAGATAATGGATGGATGGAGGGCTGAAAGAAAAGTTGGAAACTAATTAGTTTCCAACTTTTGTTTCAGCCCTCCATCCATCAAATAACGGGAGTGATATAGAACAATAAAAATGATCAAAAAATATATTAATGCACAAACATGAACAAAATAAAAAGCGAACATATAAATTTGGCTCAGTTTGCACCGGGTCTGTCATATAATCAGCCACAGCCTCACTTTTATGAACCTGCAAAATAAAGCTAGAATTAGACAGCAGTTGCCTAAATACAAAATTATAAATATATTTAAAAATCTGTCAAGAAGTTATTGTGTTCTACTTCCATGGATTTACATGTTGTCAAGAACAATATTGCGTCCAGTGTAGCAGGTTCAGTCAATTCAGTTTATTTATTTATATAGCACCAAATCACAACAAAGTTGTCTCAGGGTACCTTACAGGAACATTCACATACATAGAAAAGCCAGTTAGTAAAGTTCTTTAGGGGTGCGAATCTCTGTGTCTGGCGATTTGAGTTGATTCGATTCCGATTTTTGATGTCACAGTTCTATTCAAAATCGATTTTTTGATTCAGAAACAATTTTCGACTCAGAAACGATTTTTCTATTGAAATGGTTATAAATTTTGTTTCAGTTATGTAACTGACAAGCTGAAAAGATTAAACAACAATGTAAACAAATAAAACATTTATTTAAAACAATAATTTTAGGTTATTTACTGTATCAAATCTTTTTGTATCATTTTATATTTATACCAAAAATAGGAAAAAAATATAGGAGAGCATAAAATTCTGTAACTATTAGGTTTAGAGATTAGGCCGATCCGCTATCGGTATCGAGCTGAGTGAAGCTGACACCCCACCCACTTCCAAAATTAAAGCAAAT
>NC_056509.1:4538070-4562709 GCF_014905685.2 Nematolebias whitei
TATATATATATATATATATATATATATATATATATATATATATATATGTATATATATATATTACTATAGGCCCTTTAATGGCATTATCTACAACATTTTATTTGTATTGAAGGGACTGTACTTATATAGTGCCTTTTCAATTCATTTTATTTATATAGAGCCAAGTCACAACAGAAGTCATCTCAGGGCACTGAATAAAAACATTCATATATAAAAATAATAATTTAACATTATTTATATGAGGAGCAGACTGCTTAGAGTTTAACTCCATCACAGAACTCTCATCTTGAGCAAGCATGAAGGCGACAGTGGAAAGGAAAAACTCCCTCATGAAGAAAAAACCTTTAGCAGAACCAGGCTCAGGACATGAACAGAACCCGCATTGTTCCTCCTGGATCTGAGGTTCGACCAACGATTGGACTCACTTCTCCAGTACACCTGAATAGATCTTACCAGGGAGGCTAAGGAGAGTGATGCCCCATAATTGGAGCACACTCTCCGGTCCCCTTCTTTGAGAGCGGAACCACCACCCCAGTCTGCCAATCCAGTGGAACTGCCCTCGATGTCCACGCGACATTCCAAAGGCGTGTCAAACAAGACAGCCCCACAACATTCAGAGCCTTAAAGAAATCTGGGTGAATCTCATCCACCCCTGGAGCCCTGCTGCTGCAGAGCTTTTTAACTACTTCAGCGACCTCAGCCACTGTTATGGACAGAACAACCCCGAAGTCCCCCAACTCAGCTTCCTCCATTGAAGACGTGCCGGTGGGCTTGAGAAAGTCCAAGAAGTATTCCTTTCACCTCCCGACAACATCACTGGTTGAGGTCAACAGCACCCCACCTTCACTGAACACAGTGTTAGTAAAAAGCTGCTTTCCCCTCCTCAGCCACCTGATGGTTTGCCAGAATCTCCTCGGAGCCGACCGAGAGTCTTTATGCAAGGCCTCACCGAACTCCTCCCACATCCGAGCATTTGCCTCAGCAATAGCCAAGGCTGCGGACCGCTTGGCCACTGACGGTTACTAATGCTGACTGTTACTCTGTCAGCGTTAATCCAGCATTTGTGCCAAATCTCTTACAATTTAAATAAACAGGCTTCCCAGAGACTCCGGAAATCAGTGAAAACTTAGAGAATGTCTTTTACATTTTTCAGACAGGGAAAACCCAGGGAATTTCCGAAAAACGTCAGAAGTCAGGGAAAACTCAGGGAGTTTAATCACTGATCTACTGATTATTCCATAAGGCTAATTGTGTTAGCTTTTTAATTGGGTTTTCAGCATTGAGATGTTTTAAATGTGGGCTCCACACCAGATTCTGCAAACTAAAGATTCAACATTCTCACAGGATAGTTCCAGTTAGAGTTGCACTCGGGTCCAAAAAATCTGACCCGGCCCCAGCCCGCAGCCATCATCTCTGAACTCCACTTGATGATGAATTAACAGTAATTACAGGTCCGAACCTGAAATAAAACATGACATTTTTAAGTAAGCTTTGACTGCTTATACTGACGGTTGGCGGACGCATGTGGCTGAGTAAAGAGGGCAGAATATCGGAGCTGAGGAGCCTTCAAAGCGCATTAAGTGCTTCCCCTGCTTCTGCCTGTGTTGGACCTTGCTCCAACATGTTGGACATTTTTCTGATCTCACCTGTTTGGGTTGTCGGCCCCACGCGTCCGCTAGGACTGGGTGATGTATCAGTATTTTTAAAATATCGATATAATTTAATTCACGATATAAAATGAGACTATCAATATAAAACGATATAGTCTTATACAGGTCCTTCTAAAAAAATTAGCATATTGTGATAAAGGTCATTATTTTCCATAATGTAATGATAAAAGTGAAACTTTCATATATTTCAGATTCATTGCACACCAACTGAAATATTTCAGGTCTTTAATTGTTTTAATACTGATGATTATGGCATACAGCTCATGAAGACCCAAAATGCCTGTCCCAAAAAATTAGCATATCATGAAAAGTTTCTCTAAACAACTATTAACCTAACCATCTGAATCAACGACGTAACTCTAAACACCTGCAAAAGATTCCTGAGGCTTTTAAAAACTCCCAGCCTTGTTTATTACTCAAAACCGCAATCATGGGTAAGACTGCCGACCTGACTGCTGTCCAGAAGGCCATCATTGACACCCTCAAGCAAGAGGGTAAGACACAGAAAGAAATTGCTGAACGAATAGGCTGTTCCTAGAGTGCTGTATCAAGGCACCTCAGTGGGAAGTCTGTGGGAAGGGAAAAGTGTGGCAGAAAACACTGCACAACGAGAAGAGGTGACCGGACCCTGAGGAGGATTGTGGAGAAGGGCCGATTCCAGACCTTGGGGGACCTGCGGAAGCAGTGGACTGAGTCTGGAGTAGAAACATCCAGAGCCACTGTGCACAGGCGTGTGCAGGAAATGGGCTACAGGTGCCACATTCCCCAGGTCAAGCCACTCTTGAAGAAGAGACTGTGTCAGAAGCATCTCCCCTGGGACTGCTGCTGAGTGGTCCAAAATTATGTTCTCTGATTAAAGTAAATTTTGCATTTCCTTTGGAAATCAAGGTCCCAGAGTCTGGAGGAAGAGAGGAGACACATAATTCACATTGCTTGAGGTCCAGTGTCAAGTTTCCACAGTCACTGGGGTGCCATGTCAGCTGCTGGTGTTGGTCCACTGTGTTTTATCAAGGGCAGGGTCAATGCAGCTAGCTATCAGGAGATTTTGGAGCACTTCATGCTTCCATCTGCTGAAAAGCTTTATGGAGATGAAGATTTAATTTTTCAGCACGACCTGGCACCTGCTCACAGTGCCAAAACCACTGGTAAATGGTTTACTGACCATGGTATTACTGTGCTCAATTGGCCTGCCAACTCTCCTGACCTGAACCCCATAGAGAACCTGTGGGATATTGTGAAGAGAAAGTTGAGAGACGCAAGACCCAACACTCTGGATGAGCTTAAGGCCGCTATCAAAGCATCCTGGGCCTCCAGAACACCTCAGCAGTGCCACAGGCTGATTGCCTCCATGCCACGCCGCATTGAAGCAGTCATTCATGCAAAAGGATTCCCGACCAAGTATTGAGTGCATAACTGAACATGATTATTTGAAGGTTGGCGTTTTTTGTATTAAAAACACTTTTCTTTCTTTGGTGGGATGAAATATGCTAATTTTTTGGGACAGGCATTTTGGGTTTTCATGAGCTGTATGCCATAATAATCAGTATTAAAACAATTACAGACCTGAAATATTTCAGTTGGTGTGCAATGAATCTGAAATATATGAAAGTTTCATTTTTATCATTACATTAGGGAAAATAATGACCTTTATCACAATATGATAATTTTTTGAGAAGGACCTGTACTCTACCTACAGTTAATAAATCTGCCATTTTTTTCCTCCCAGTCATCTTAATGCCATCCCTCTTTCTTTTTCCTCACTGAGTACAAACCAGCCCCTTCCCCGCCACTTGCATCACCTGAAGACTCTATTTGAATTACAACGCTGAACTTAGATATGCAGATATCTTTGTTGACTTACAGCGGGAGAGAACTGATAGGTGTTAAAATGACTGGGTAGCTGCTACTAGAGCTGGGCCATATCATATCGTTCACAATAATACCGGTAAAAAAAGCTTGCCCGGGCAAAAATATGATATCATGATATGCTAATTTCATGACGTAATACGTCTGGGCGCCCCGCCCCATTAACAGAACCGAGTGCGCCAAATGACCACACCGAATTGCGCCCCCTCCACCTGTCGGTAGTGGTGTGATGCTAATTAGCTGCGTGCAATACAAGCTAGCTAAAATGCTAAAAACCAACAACGCGCGGCTCAGCTGTCTCTCCATCCAGCTCTAAACTTCATGTACAGTCAACTCAACTGTCTCTCCCTTCCCCTGCTCTAAGCTGCCACTCGTCTTTTTTTTTCTCTCCCCACCCAGCTCTGAGCTGCCGGTGCGGGCTGCGTCTCCCCTACTCTAAACTTCCGGTACAAACACGCGCAGCTCAACTGTCTCTTGAGTTCTACAGTCTATGGACCAAGGACAGAGTCAGGTGATCAGAGACAGAGCATCAGAGAAATGAATCATTCCTGCAGGAACAGAGGAAGCTGAAACACCACCAGCTTCAGGGTCAGCTGATCACCTTGTTGCAACTTCTGGAAGTTATAACTCATTTAAAGCAACATATATCTTGTTGTATGTTACATTTATGCTCAACAGATTTTAAGCTTCATTTTATTTAGTTATATTGGGAAACCACATGCACTTTAGTTTTTGTGGTGGATTTATTGATCTATATTTTGTGCAGACTTTTTCAATCTAAATAATAGAAGGATCATTTTTATTTTTTTATTTTTATACTTGGAGACTGAATACTTTACTAAATAAAGTAATTTCAGTAAAATTACCCCTTGTTTTTTTTACATTTTATGTAATACTGCAAAGCAACATGTTAAGTTAATTTTGTCAAACAACTATGATTTCTGTTTGTTTTTTTATATTGTGAAATTTATCGTTATCATCAGAATACTCTGAAATATCACAATATTATATTTGAGCCATATCGCCCACCCCTAGCTGCTACAAAGCAAAGGTTTGGTGTTTTCCAGGAAATTAACTGTAGAGTGGCAAGGTATGAAATTGTCTTCTCATTAAAAAGCATGGAGACAAATATCCAGTTCAAATTCAATTCAGTTCAATTCAAAAATACTTTATTAATCCCAGTGGGAAATTATATATTATATTATATATTAGTTTAGGGTGAGAGGAAAAAAAAAACCTCCAACTGAGCTCTGCACTTTCAGAGTCAGAATCAGAGCTTTGTAAATAAAGGTTCTTAAAGGTTGAATGAATATACTTCATTAGAATCAGACTTCAGATTCATTAATAAATCTGGGTGCTGAAAAACAGGGTGAAATACTAAAAACAAAAACATATTTACTTTGATTTTTCTATGGACATTATCAAATGTCTTGAAACTTGAATTTGTATATGTAAATACATGCCTAAAAAACAAACTTTAATAGTCATTAATTCAACCTTTATTTAAACAGATAAATCACATTGAGCCTAAAAGACTCATTTACAAGTGAGACCTGTTTGGACAGACAAAAAAAGTGGTTAACTGGACACATGTAGGAGTTGGAGGTGAAAAAATTCCTATCACTTTTTTTTCCTGCCTGAGAAAAAAAACTAATGTTAAACACCTCGCACAAACAAGCACATAGTGACACAGACATTCTGCAGAGGGGGGGAGCCGAGAGCGGTGAGCATGTTTATAGATGTTTTCGAGGTCACTATAAGAGTTCTGATAAGGATGTAATTATCAGCCAATGTCCTCCAGTGAGATCCATAAACATTCTCGAGGGATGTCGAGGAAGGGCCAAGAATAACGTCTATGAGAATGCAAGAGTCCTGAAATGATGACAAAAAGTTTATTCAGCTGGTTTCATCTGGTTATCAGTTGGAAATTCCTCAGGGAGTGGGTGGTGCGCATCAGATCCCATTTTCTCCAGGCGAATTCAGATAAGATGACCTTCAAGACCAGCCAAGGGAGCCAAATTCAGATAAACACACAGTTGTTTTGGGGACAGGCAGAACTTAATGACATCTACCTTGAGTCTGTGTTGGTTCACTCGGTTCTGAAATGTCCAAAATACATGGCCACACCGATGGAACGTGACTGAGTAAAAATCCCCAAGAACTAATCCATTCTGCCCAAAGCATTTGAGTCTGGGTACTCGAGACATGAACCAAGCCATCATAAAGGCAAGCAGCGTGATCGGGTCCAAATTTGCTGCAGACGACTTCCTTGATTGTAGATAAAACCAGCAACCAGCAAAATCCAAAAAGTAGGAACCAGTTATCAAAAATCCAATTAAATATGCGTCCTTAAAATCCACAAATGGCAGCAGAGATAGACACATCATCAAGTCTTCCAAGTCAATGAGATATCCAGCTGCGTACGTGCCAACAGGGCAAATCGGCTCGCCTAAAGCCTGTCTTCTCTTCGAAGAAATGTTGTAAATTGAGATGAGAGACCAACTGATCAAAACGGGTCCATAATTATTAGGGATGCACCGATCCATTTATTTAAACTTCCGTTCTGATCCCGATACCCAAGTCTGAATATCTGCCGATACCGATCCTGTTCCGATATCATGATCATTATTGATTTTATATGAGGCAGTAATAATCTCTTCTCAAGTACAATTTGTACAAATATATGCATGCATGTCCAAAAAGGCAACTTGAGGTAAGTTTTATTAATGTTGGATAAGTTTTTAATTTAGAATTAAATTCTGCTAACACAAAACATGTTTCTTTTTATTCCTAGCTTTAAAGTGGATATTAAAGTGATTAATTTAAGTTATTGTTTAAAGTTATTTATTTATTTTTTTAAATAAGGGGCCGATATAAGAATTTTTTCTTCTTTCTGCACTCTTTTCATTCATTGTTTTCTTTTTGATTATTTATTTTTAAATGTTGTTTCTTTTAAATGAATGCATAAATGAATTAAATTAAATAAAATGTTAAATGTCTTCAAACACCTGCTAAGTTCATGGCATAAACCAACAGACATGTTCCCGATTTTAGTATTTTACATCACTTTATAATGTAGCTGTTTTTGTTTTTAATATAATTTTTAAATCATAAGTTTTTTATGATTGTCTACTGTTGTACTGATAAATATCTCCTGGAGGGTAAACTATATCTTGGCTGCAAGTATCAAGCTGAGAAATCCTTCATTTTCTACAACTGATAGTGGTTGGTCATTAATTATGATGAAGTTTAGCAACTTCTCGTTAAACATTTGAGCTCCGTGGTTTCAGCGATGTCTTCTTCTTGTTCAATCCGAAGCAGGCAGCCTGATTTGGGGCAGCTGCGCTCAGTCTGTCCCTCCTCGGAGACGAGCAGACTGAGCGGGGCAGATTGGACGCGGCTGGCCAGGGTCGAGTCGCCTCTTTTGGGTTGAGCAAAGACTAACGCCCTGCTGAAGCCACGGAGCTCGAATGTCCAACGTAAAACTAACTTTACTGTGGTTTAATGTGACGCTATGGCTCTGCAGACATTGCACGTTGCTGTCTTGTTTTGTGGTGTTTAGTGTAAAATACTTCCACACAGCGAACATGTTTCAATGAAAAGTTTGTTAGCTGTTAGCCACAGTGCTGCTAACTCAGTCCTCACATTGTAGCTGGCTGCAAACTATGAAATGGATTTCCTGAATGTGAGGCGGGTCTTATTACTCTGGGTTCATGAGACATGCCGCTGTTAAGGAAATCCATTCCATAGTTTGAAGCCAACTGCAGCGCAACCACAGACATGCATGGATCGGAAATATCGGCAGGTGGATCGGAAAAATCAGTTACGTAAATTATGCTGGTATCGGAGGCTGAGACCGATACTGGATCGGATCAGCCCCATCCCTAATAATTATGGTTTGGAAGATATGCAAGAGAGGCTCAGAATGAGTTTTACAGACAGACAGAGCAGCAAAGCAGAGAGGGAGGGGAGAAGCATCTGATCTCGGCAAGAGCAAGTGGTGAATGATGTAAATAGTGAATATATGCACATAGTTAATTTTTTAGACATTTATTTTGTACAGTTATGGCTGTTGTTAATAAATGTCCCTTTGTGACAACTGGGACTTTTTACCTTTTTCAACCGGCCTGTCAGCTCGTGGTCAAATGGCTGCGTGTGGCTGGTGAATGTATGGCAAGCCATGTTGACATATAATTGGCTAGTCAGCCACGCACGTCCCTGATGCAATAAAAAACCCAACACCGACCTGGCCCACACATTAAGCACATTATTATGGCCCGGCCCGGTCTGAATCCCGGTCGGGCTGGGCCGGGTTCGGATTAGAAATGACAGCTCTAGTTCCAGTCCAAGTTTTATGTCCCATACACGTAAACTAACAGGCCTTTACCTTTATTTTAAGAAATTCATAGAGGGACTGAGAAGTCAACCAACCAACTTTAATTTTAGATTTTTGTCATCAGCCATGCTTGTGCATAATTAATTACCAAGTAGGAAAATAAAGCTGCACTAGCAGCAGTCACAATCACTGTAGCCCTCTTTTGGTTCCTATTTTAAGTGTACACAGTACGGGTGCACCAATTGCAGTTTTCTGGCAGATCACCAAACACCAGTTTCTAAAAGGTCTGACCTGTCGATACCGATTTTGTTTTATAAGCGACACTGTCAGGTGTTATATGGTCACAATGCACCTTCAATTTTCCAATATTATTTTGTTGAAAAACATACCCTTGAACAATATCCAAGAAACAATACAAACTTGTTTCAACTGGCCACGAGGTAGTGCTCTGAAATATAAATGGATTTCAGACAGTTGTTGTTAAAACAAAAAATTAGGTAAAATCGGTTTCTCATACAAATATCATCCGATTTCCCAAAATTAAAGAAAAATCGGCCAGAATCTTTTACTATACCATACATACCATTTTATTTATAAAGCACTTTAAACAGCGACAGGGCCAACCAAAGTGCTGTACAAACAGAAACAAACTGGTAAAGCACACAGCAACATATAACATAACGTAAAATCAAAATATAGAAACAAAATAATAGCAGATAATAACATAACTAACACAGTGTGATGCATACATGTTCAGCACAAATCATACATTGTTGAAAGCCAGAGAATAGTAGTGGGTTTTTAAGCGGGATTTAAAAACTGAGAGGGAGGGGCCCTGCCTGACAAGCAGAGGTAACTTGTTCCATAGTCTTGGGCCTGCGACAGAGAAGGCCCTGTCACCTCTGCACTTAAGACGAGTTACTGGAACTGAGAGAAGCAACTGGTCTGCTGACCTCGGAGAACGCTGTGGGTCATACAGCTGCAGGAGATAGTGAGTTAGGAGGGTGCAGGGTGATTTTTGATAGTTGCTAATATTTATTTAATTTAAATTAAGAAATTGTTATATTTTGTTCAGTGAAAATTTATACATACTGTACTGTAAAGAAAAATGTAAAAAAAACAAAAAAAACAGCCAGTGTTGTCTGTCGATATTGGGCTGCCCTGATTTTTTAAATCTCCTACTATTTGACATCAACAAGGAACAGTTGAAGTTATCAAAACATGGCCGTCTTTAGTGATCATTGATTTAGGGCTGCAACAACGAATCGATAAAATTAATAAAATCGATAAAATCGATAAAAATTGATGATTAAAAGCGTTTGCAACGAATTTCATTATCAATTCGTTATGTCACACAATTATGCGTCTTTCACAGCGCTGCAGAGCCGTTTTATTCGCGAGCAGTTCATTGTCAATGCTGACTGACTGAATAAAGTTTGAAAAAAAAAAAACCTCTGCAGTGCGAGTTGAACAGAGTGAGGGGGGAGGAGGAAGCAGAGCAGAGTCTGTGTTTTTCAAAGAAAAATAAGTAAATTTTACAAATGACCAATGCAGCGAAAACTGTTCGACCCAAGTCCTCCAAAGTGTGGGAGCTCTTCACAAAGATAAAAACTGGAGGTTATGAATAATACGTATTTTCTGTTTAACCTTTAAAGATAATAACTTCACACAACACGGCGAGGTGGTTTTTTAGCGCTCAATACATTTGCAAAGGTGAGAGTCACTCTAGGTCAGAGTGAACTGTCCCGTTTTGCTGGCTGAGTCTGTATTTATTATGAAAAAATGGGTCATGAAAACAGATCAGGTTTACATGTACAAAAATCTTATCAGGATGATGGTCAGAACATAATCAGAAGATTTAGCTTGTACAGATAGTTTCTTGATAAAATGTTCACTTGATATAAAAGTAGACTTTCCAGAAACTTACACTCAGCAACAACAAGATTAAATCCTAAGAAATGAACTTTTTGTTCAGTACATGTGAAACAGATATTATATAATAAGATCGAAACCATTTTAAAATGATAACGGAGAAAAACTCTAACAATGAATATAACCAATGTTCCCTGAGGGAGGGAAACGAGGTACAACACAGTAGTATGGGGGATTGCGCCCTCGCGAGACCAATCTGAAGAAGTTTCTTTCAACACGCCTGTCAAGGCAAATGAGACTGCTGCATATACAGGAGACCCCGCCCTCTTGGCGTATAAATATGCAGCGTGGTCTCATTTCCCTAATCTGCATGCACTTTACCGAGCTTCTGGAGCATAGAGGGGCTCACTTGTGTTGTACCTCGTTTCCCTCCCTCAGGGAACATTGGTTATATTCATAACCTCCAGTTCCCTTTCAGTCGGTACACTCGGTACAACACAGTAGTATAGGGATCTACCATCATGCCCCGAAAATGCAAATGCAGAAAAAACTTTGACAACAAAGTCCTGACAAGTGGGAGTATGCTCATCTCTCCTGTGCTGAAAGGACAGCCTGGGTGATGTCACGAGTTGTTACGTCCAAACTGTAGAATTTTATGAATGTATGAGGAGATGCCCAGTTGGCGGCCGAGCATATGTCTGCCACTGGGATTCCTTTAAATAGTGCCCATGAAGTGGCCATACCTCTGCTTGAGTGCGCATGCATGCTGCTGGGTGCATGTTTACCCTTACTGATATAGACTTGAGAAATAGCCTCTACAACCCAGTGTACACACAAACAGCTGATCAGTTTTGTGCCAGCTTTTTGTCCGTTCAATATAAATGCGCAGCGCGTGCACCAGGCAGAAAGCGTTCATGCGCCTCTGCTCTGCAGTTAACACAGGCGGTGGTGGGAAAGCCGACAGTTCAAAAGAAAGGCTCTTATATGATCAAGTCGGCACTTTAGGGACGTAGGCCGGGTTGGGGCATAACATCACCTTGGAACCATCATATGCAAATTGGGTACACAAATGGTGAACCAAAAGTGCGTGGATGTCACTAACATGTTTTGCTGAGCACAGAGCCAGAAGAAGAGCTGTTTTATAGGACATCATGTTCATATTGATCTGCTCTAAGGGTTCGAAAGGTGAATCACACAGCACATCTAAAACCAGCAACAGGTCCCACTGTGGTGCCAGTGTTCTGCGCAATGGCCTTTTACGCAGCGCTCCTTTCATGAACCGATGGACGAGAGGATGGGAGCCAAGTGATTTTCCTTCCCATCCATTATGACAAGCAGAAATAGCAGATAAATAGACTTTGATTGTAGAAAAAGAGCGACCTTTCTCTAACAAGTCCTGTAAAAATGTGAGAACATCTGTTATGGTGCTGAGGAAAGAAACATTGTTTCTCTCCTGACACCAAGCATCGAAAACACGCCATTTTTCCTGCTATTCTACGGTGAAAACCAGACGTGTTTTCCCTCTCTGCCTCCCCACCCGCTTCCCTGCTGCGCTCTTTTGTCCTGTGAACCCTTAAAAAGCCTCTTTTTTTTTTCCTGCATACCTCCTAATTGGAAGGATCAGCTGGTCTCTCAACAAAATCGATCAGCTTCTCCCGACAGGAGTCAGGGTAAGGAGGACCCCTCTGACCTCTTTAAGGAACAAATTGGATTCATGATGACAACTAGATTCTACTGTTTGAGTTGGTGAAATCTGGTTGTCTACAAATTCGTGTGGAGGTGTTGAAGCTTGACAGTGCTTGGACTGAATGTGGAGCTGTGACAGGGAATTGGAGCAGCTGTTATCAGGACTGTGATCTCTCTGGCAGCACTCATGAATGGTGGAATAATCTGGAGAAGCTGTGAGCTCGATTTATGAAGTAAAGGATCAATTCGGCTGTTTTGGCGTTTCCATCAGAAAATATGTACAGCAAGACTTTAAAGGCAGAAACAACAATTCACGAGGAGTTCTGCCTGACCCAAACTGTGGCCTTGATGCCGGACTTATCTCAACTCCTCCTGGAATGTTTTGAAAACAACAAAGATGCTTTGACTGTTTCCTCACCCCTCCCTTCCCCAAGGCCATGGACATGAAACAGAACCTCAACTGAGCTGAAGATGAACGTCACCTCTTATCTGGATAATGGCTTGGGGGGGGGGGGGGGGGGGTGCTCTGGACTATGCTACGACTTTCCCTTAAAAATTCAATGTTTTCACCGCCTATATGTAAATGTATAACATCTTTTTATGTTGCTTTGCTGTGGTAGGTTTTTTTGATGCCTCAAATTGTGCCCTGTCTAGGACACGGTGTGAGAGATCTTTTTTTTACACCGTCTCTCCTCATGTTTTCTTTCCTTTTCTTATCTAAGCAAAATATTAGTCTGAATAAGAATAAGAAGGCCGCGCTAACTATTTATAGCCGCAGCTTTGTGCACTATGCCTATCTTCGGACAACTGTACGTACATATTCGCGTTGTATCTCGGTGCAATGCCAATAAAGTTTATTCTGATTCTGATTAAGTGTGTATAAGGTCTGTGTGGAGCTTGCTCTAGCACACTGGATAGTGTCCACCACATTACTAGGAAGACCAGAGGCTATTAATTTCTCCCTCTCAGGGCCAGACCCACAGGTTCCAGATCTCTGGGTGGGGATGCCAAATTTGGCCGTGAGCCTGAGTTAAGAGATCTTTGCGCACAGGAAGGTGCCATGGTTCTCCTTCCAGCAGTGACATTATTTCTGCAAATCAGAGTTTCTTGGTCCATCTGGGAGCTACTAAGATCAGAGTGAGAGCCTCTTTGCGTACGCATTCCAGAGTGGGCTGAATTAGCGCCACCGGTGGAAACGTGTAAAGGCACTTTGCTGGTCAGCTGTGCACCAGCACATCTACTTCGAGAGGCGCGCTCGCGTTCCGTATGGAGAAAAACATAGGACAGTGTGCGTTTTCCCTGGAGGCAAACAGATCTACGTTGGCCGTGCCGAAGCGATCCCAAATCTGTTGCACCACCTCCGGGTGAAGACGCCATTCTCTCGCCAGTGGGACACCTCTGGAGAGCGCGTCCGCTCTGTGATTCAGCACTCTTGGGATGTGAGTTGCTCTGAGTGACAACAGACGTGTGCTGCACTATAGTAACAACTTGTATGTCAGACGAAAGAGGGGCAGTGAACGCGTGCCTCCTTGTCTGTTTATGTGAGCGACTACACAGCTGTTGTCACTGCGCACCAACACATGTTGATGTAAAATCAGCCCCATTTTTGCTGAAAAGTTTTAAAGAGAGAAAAACTGCCATCATCTCCAACTGATTTATATGTAGTTGGCTCTGGTTCCAAGACCAAACACCGCTGGTGTGTCTGTTTTTGCATATTCCTCCCCAGCTGAACTTTGACGCGTCTGTCGTGACTAACATACGCGATAAAACACGACCCAGGGGAACCCCTCTGTTGAGAAATGCTGTGTTTCTCCAAGGCATGAGCCCCTGCAGGCAGGATGGAGAGATCCTCACCCGATTTTGCTGCGAGGGGGCTCGGTTCGGTTTCATGTGAACCCAGCGTTGAAACCTCCTCATCTGTAGCAGACCGAGCGGGACTGCTGATATCATAGAGGCCATAAATCCTAAGAGGCACAGGCAGTGCTTGATCGTTAACACACGATCGCGCTGAAAAAGAGCTAAACACTGATGGAATGCTGTTATCCTCCGCTGGGATAACCGTGCGTAATTTCTTACAGAATCTAGCTCGAGACCCAGATAACAGATCTTCTGACTGGGGACCAGCTGACTTTTCTCTCTGTTTATCACAAAACCCAGAGACTGCAGGTGTGACATCAGCAGAGCTGTGTGAGCTCTGGCTTGATGGGGGTGAGTCCACTAAAATTAATAAATCGTCCAGGTAGTCTAGTGTTTGGACTCCTTGACTCCTGATCGGTGTCAATGCTGCCTCGAGGCATTTTGTAAATACTCGAGGAGCCAGAGACAGTCCGAATGGCAGGACTTTATATTCGTACGCCGTATTCTCGAATGCAAAACGCAGAAACTTTCTGTGTTATGGTAGGATTGATATGTGAAAGTAAGCGTCTTCCAAATCGACTGACGTGAACCAATCCCCCGGACGCACAGATTGCATTACTTGGCGCAGAGTCAGCATTCGGAACTTGAATGATCTCAGTCTCTGTTTAACTGCCTCAGATCTAATATTGGACGGAGACCCTTGTCCTTTTTTGGAATTACAAAATAGCGACTGTAAAAACCGCTGTTTGCGTTTTGAGGGGGAACAATTCTTATTGCTCCTTTTTCTAGGAGTGAACAAATCTCCTTTTTCAGGGTTGGAGCGAGGTCTGGCTGTATTTTTGACATTACAGTCCCTCTGAACGGTAGAGGAGGCTTGCTGAATTGCAATTTGTAACCTCAGACTACAGTTCCCATGATCCATTGCGATGGTGCGCATGCGCGCCATGCCCTCCCATTTGAAGAGAGCCTAAACGGCATGTTCGTTTGTGGGCTTGCTACGCCCTCTGCTGGACACGGATTTAAACGAGGAGGAGAGTTTAACTCCGTCGGCCGGAGCTCCGTCTACTTTATGTTTGAAGTTTGGTTTGTGAAAAAAGGGACGACATCGCCCTTTATTTCTGAATCTTGAGACAAAACAGTGTGAACACAACATGCTTTTATTAATTTTGGTGCTTGATGATGACATTTTTTCTTTATTGCACAAACAGAGGGATGACAAATATGAGTCCCTAAACATTTTTGTCCGCTTAATCGGGGTTTTTTGAACTCCGTCGCAGACTGAATCTGAGAGGCTCTCCGTTTTCCCTGTGGGTGGAGAGGCTCTGATTGTTCTGAAAACAGCTACAGAGCTAGGCTGACTGCTGTTTCTTCTCCCTCAATGCTGATGAAGATTTTGACACCTTCGCTTGTCTCAGGACAAAACGGTGTTTGGACCATGCCGGTTGCCGGGTGGTGGACGTCCTCGCTGATCAGCAGGGAATGTCCCCCGCGGTTCAGTCTCCAGTGAGGGTCTCTTATGTGCAGGACGAAGAGGAAGAGAATGTTGTCGTGGAGGCGCGCTCCTGTGGCCACTGGGGTCCCTGGGTTGGGAGTAATGACGTCTCAGCATGCCCAGACGCAGTGCCTCCTCCTGCTTCCTTCTTTGATAGCAGCGGTTCTAGATCTTTTCCAAAGCTTCTCCAAACAGTCCCGTGGGTTTGACGGCCTGCTGGAGAAAAATGGAGCGCTGGCTTTCTGGCAACTCGGTGAGAGTGAGCCACAAGTGTCGCTGAGCGACAACTGCTTCAGCCCAGCCTTTTCCCAGGGCAATAGCTGCGGTGCCCGACAGCCGGAGGATAAAATCTGCTGTCCTGCGGACCTCGTCGAGCAGTTCTGCGACGTTTCTCCTTGACTGTAAAGCTTCCTGCAGCTCCTGCAGCTTTTCAGCCTGATACGCCTGCAGCATCAAGGATGTATTGAACGCGCGCGCAGTGAGACACTGTGCATGGTCGATTTTTTTTTCCAGCTGTGTTGCTAAGAACCGGCACTGTTTGCTGGGGAGCGTGGGTTTGCCGGCTGATGTGTTCGCCTTGGGTACCAAGTGGGCCGCCAGCGTTTCATCCATGGGTGGGATGTGCGACAGACCAGCTGGCTCCATGTTCTCCAAGTCCAAAAACTGAGCGAAAGGCAGGAATAGCCTTAGGGGACGCCTAGGATTGTGTGAGTTCTGTTAAAAAAATCCGGAAACACAGGTAATTTGTGCCTCACTGAGGTCTGTTGTTTTGGGAGAAAATGATTACCAGCAAGTCTTGTCTGGAGCTGTCGAGGTGGGGGAGCGGGCCATGGCACCTTAAGAGACTCGGCCACTCTGCGGCACAGCTCAAACAGGGCTGGAGTGGATCCATCCGCTTCAACGGGTGCCACTGCGGTTTCTTGTGAAAACTCCTCTGCTTCCTCATCAGCACCTGCTTCATCCTCAGAGAGGCCGCCTGAGGCTTTCAGAGAGATCTCGTCCAACAGCAACAAGTCCTGCATGTCGAACTTGACCTGGTTTTCGTCTGCATCATCCATGGGAAGCAGCCCATCTATCTGCTCACCGCAGGACAACGTCATGGTGCTGTCCTCCATCTCATCGGACTCCAGCTCTGTGATCGGTTCGAGAGCCTCAGACAACAGCGGGTCTCTCGCTGCGGTTGAATTTCCTAACGTTTTTGTCAGGAATCCCACACGCTTCTCCAGGGTTGATTTTCTGAGTCTGC
This sequence comes from Nematolebias whitei, assembly GCF_014905685.2. NCBI lineage: Eukaryota > Metazoa > Chordata > Actinopteri > Cyprinodontiformes > Rivulidae > Nematolebias > Nematolebias whitei. Next base: position 4,554,096 of record NC_056509.1, read on the forward strand.
TACAATGCGCATATGACTCCGGGTTAGCAAGTGCCGCCTTAGCATGCAACATGCCGAGACACACCGGGCAAGCTTCGTGGGTGTCCGCTTCCGAAAGAAAAAATCCACATGCGCTTGGACACAGACGTGAACCTGGGCTTCTCGCCTTTCTAGCTTTGCTAGAGGCTTTGATTTTTCTCTTGCTCTTTTCCGGCACCATGTTAGCGACAGAGAAGGAGAGTAAATTTTTACCTGTTAGCAAGCTAAACAGGCAGAAAGTTAGCTGTGGTGTTCTATACTTTTCCTCCTTAGCAGCAAGGCTAAACAGGGAAGAGTGACCTAGACCAGTTAGCAAGCTAAACAGGCTAGAAAAACAGCAAGCGGAAAAGATGACCGTTAGCTGGGCTAAACAGGCAGTAAGCAGGATCAGAATCTTGTAGTGACGCCCTAAGTAGGGAGCAAGCTCACCTCCAGTCGGACAGTTGAGTCACATACAGGGAACCTGCAATCAGGTTAAAGCGAGGTGAAGTGCAAAAAGATTAGGGAAATGAGACCACACTGCATATTTATAGGCCATGAGGGCGGGGCCTCCTGTATATGCAGCGATCTCATTTGCCTTGACAGGCGTGTTGAAAGAAACTTCTTCAGGTTTGTCTCACAAGGGCGCAATCCCCCATACTACTGTGTTGTACCGAGTGTACCGACCGAAAGGGAACTGAGAAGCATGCCGCTTTGAAAATTGCCGACACGACACGGGAGAACCACAGAGATGAAACGTAAACATGTTGGAGTCACGAGGAGGAGGAAGGAGCTGAGCAGCTGATACAACTCGTCATGTGTTGCAGGTGAGTCTCTACAATATTCACATTGTTCTGTTTCAAGAGAGAAAACGTAACGTCAGTCTCTCTGGAGCTGAAGCTGCTGCTTGTTTATCTGATTAATGACGGAGATAGAGAACGTGCATTACTTTTTATTTTATTTAATTGGAACAAGCAGTGTTTAAATGTGATTTATAAATAAATTAGCACAAAGATAATAATTTAATGATTAAGCTTCAACTTTTAATTTGCTGGCTAAGTCTGAAGATACTGCAGATATGGCAGGATGAATTGCATTTAAACAAGAATTTAAGTAATTTATTACATCTACTCAAATGTATGTAATTAAGTATTTTGTGTGTGTGTGTGTGTGTGTGTGTGTGTGTGTGTGTGTGTTGCTCTTTTAGCTACTTTTGCCTGAACCTAACACTGTAAGTGAAACAAGGCATTTCTTGAGTTGCTGTAAATTATGTTATAAAACATATTTACTGTCTCATTCCAGAAAACAACAACAAACAGTGGCAACCTTCATGATGGACAGACATCATGGACACCACAGCAGCAGCTTTCTTCACTGAAATCATCCTGAACATGATCGTCACTGACATGATGCCTTTGTCCATGGTTGAAGACGAAGGCTTCACTACAATGATCCACACTTTTAATCCAGGTTACAATAATCCACACTTTTAATCCAGGTTACAATAATCCACACTTTTAATCCAGGTTACAATGATCCACACGTTTAATCCAGGTTACACTCTTCCCTCAAGGACACATTTTACAAAGTAGCTACATATTGTGCAGGTATAAAGATACATTTGTATATATTTTTGTGTACATTTATTTTTTTAAGCTATTTGACTAACTTTTATTTTTTATTATTCAATATTTTACTAACAGAATAGTAAAATGGCAACCTGTTTTTGTGTGAATTTCTATGTCAGTCAAATGTTCAATTTTGGAATAAAGGGGTGGAAATTAAAACGTTGTTTTTTGTTTTTTTTGCCAATTCATCGATTAGTCGAAAAATTAATCTGCCGATGAATCGATTATTGAAACAATTGTTATTTGCAGCCCTATATTGATTATTTGGAAAGGTTTGATTTGTGTATGTATTTTCAGGGCTAGACCTTGAGCTGGGCGGCTCAGTTGGTCGAGCTTTTGCCTCTTAGCGAGAAGGTCGGCAGTTCAGATCCTGGCTGGGGGCCTTTTTGGGTGGAGTTTGCATGTTCTCTCCATGCTGTTTCCTCCCACAGACCAAAAACATGCATGTTAGACTGATTGGTAACTCTAAATTGTCCCTGTGTGTGTGTTAGTTAGAGTGATATGAGAGAGAGAGAGTACTGAATTACTGAAATCTGCTGAACAAGCTGGAATGGACATGGAAAAGCTAAAAGAAGCAGAACAAAAATCCAGAACAAGAAAATGCATGTCAAAGGTAGAACAACATAAGCCAAAGGTATCAAAAATCTAGCATAAAGCACCAAAACATAAGGGAAAATCTAAAAGTAGTAAAATTTTGGCTACAAGCCAAAGTCTAAAAAGACCAACTAATATAACTTGTAGCAAAAGGCTAAATAAGCTAAAAGTATATAGTATTATAAGCTAAAAGTAGCAAAACACTAGCTAATAGTAGGCTAACATTAACTAAAATCTAACCCTGACATAAAACTAAAAAACCTAAAAATTTCATAACAAATTCAATTCAATTTATTTATATAGTGCCAAGTCACAACAGAAGTCATTTCAGGACACTGAACAGAAACATTTATATACATTATAAAAGCCAAGTGGTACCGTTATTTATGTAAGGTAGGGTACCCAGCAGATTGCAATGAGTCTTCATTTCGTCACAGTTTTCCATCCTGAGCAAGTACATGGCAACAGTGGAAAGGAAAAACTCCCTCATACCAGGAAGAAACCTCTAGCAGAACCAGGCTTAGGACTGCTTCGACTTGTTGGGTTTGAGAAGAAGGAGGAACATATACACAATAACAGGTCCAGAATGTAGGCGAGTGGGTCCCTCACTAGGAGGAGCAAAAACAAAACAAAAAAAACCCACATAGGATAGAAATAATGACAAATACAAACTATTCATTTATATTATTTTTTTAACTATTTATTTGATGAAATGTGGTCAATTTGTCCTCTAGTACCGGTAGTCTAAGCCTATAGCAGCATAGGATAAGGGGATATAACTAGGGATGGGGTCGATCCGATCCAGTATCGGTATCGGCCTCTGATACCAGCATAATTTACGTATCGAATTTTTCCGATCCATGATGCATGTTGGCTTTAAACTATGGAATGGATTTCCTGAACGGAGGCGTGTCTCATGAACCCAGAGTAATAAGACCCGCCTCACAGTCAGGAAATCCATTTCATAGTTTGCAGCCATCTACAACGTGCAGTAGCACTGTGGCTAACAGTTAACCAACTTTTCATCTAAACATGTCCGCTGTGTGGAAGTATTTTACACTAGAAACACCACAAAGCAAGACAGCAACGTGCAATGTCTGCAGAGCCATAGTACCACATTAAACCGCGGTAAAGTTAGTTTTACGTTGGACATTCGAGCTCCGGGGCTTCAGCGGTCTTTTATTTTTGTTCAGTCCAGAGAAGGCAGTCTGATTTCGGTCAGCCCCGCTCAGTTTGTCCATGTCGGAGGAGGGGCAGACTGACCGAAATCAGACTGCCTTCTACAGACTGAACGAAAATAACACATCGCTGAAGCCCCGGAGCTCGAATGTTTACAGTGAAGTTGCAAACTTCATCATAATTGATGACTAACCACTATCAGTTGTAGAAAACAAAGGATTTTGCAGCTTGATGCTTGCAGCCAGGTATAGTTTACCCTCCAGGAGACATTTATCAGTACAATTAGTAGACAATCATAAAAAGCATATAAATTGAAAATTACAATAAAATTATATTTAAAAAAAACTAAACAAAAACAGAAACATGTCTGTGTTGGTTTATGCCATGAACTTAGCAGATGTTTGAAGCCATCTAATCACTTTAATATCCACTTTAAAGCTAGGAATAAAAAAAACATGTTTTGTGTTAGCAGAATTTAATTCTAACGTTGAAACTTATCCAACATTAATAAAACTTACCTCAAGTTGCCTTTTTTGGACATATATGTATATATTTGTACAACTTTTACTTGCCTGTAGAGAGGAGATTATTACAGCCTCATATAAAATCAATAATGATGATGATATCGGAACGGGATTGGTATCGACCGATATCCAGATTTAGGGATCGGGATCGGATCGGAAGTTAGAAAATGTGGATTGGTGCATCCCTATGTTTAATTATATAATCCTATATAACTATAGGATTTTTCAAAAAAGAATGACTTAATCCCAGTCTTAAAACTGGACAATGTGTCAGCCTCATGGACAGAAATTGGAAGTTGGTTCCACAAGAAAACTGAAGGATCTGCCTCCCATTCTGTTTTTGGAAACTAGGAACCACAAGTAAACCTGCAGTTGGAGAGTGAAGTACTCTGTTAGGAAAATATGGAACGATAAGATCTGTAATGTAAGATGGAGCTAGGTTGTTGAGAGCTTTAATTTTTTTTTTAGAGATTTTTAGTTTGTAACTGTTTTGTAAAGGAAAATTCATGTATGATGTTTAGAGTTGAGTGTGACAGAGACCTGGAATAGATTTATACGTCAGCTAATTTATTCTGCCCATTTTGTTTGTGTCCCAGGTTAGCCCACCTGTACAGACGGCGTCCTGATGCTCTGAGGGGACTTTACATCCACCGCATTATGTTTCCCGTCATCTCTCTTCTGATGATGTGTGTTCACCCTGTAGAAGAATGGTCCTTTCCCTTCTTGAAGCAGGGGACCTTACCATCTGCCACTGCTGCCTTAAGGAACTTCTGAACCTTTCAAGAACCTGCTGATGGAGAACCTCCCCGTGGCAAACGTTTCCCTGGGCTCCAGGTCCTCACCTCAGCCAGTCACAGCCACGGCCCAAGCCCCGGAGGTCCTGCGGGGTGTCGGCCTACCCCTGCAGGTTTTCTTCAGCATGGCCATGGCTGCTATCTTACTCGTGGCCCTGGCAGGAAACGTGGTTGTGTGCCTGATGGTGTACCAGAGGTCTGCCATGCGCTCGGCCATCAACATTCTCCTAGCAAGCCTGGCATTTTCAGATATGATGCTGGCCATCCTGAACATGCCTTTTGCTCTAGTTACAGTCATTAGCACTAGCTGGATCTTTGGAGATGCTTTCTGTCGAGTTTCAGCCATGCTCTTTTGGTTTTTCGTGATGGAAGGAGTAGCTGTGCTGCTTATAATAAGCATAGATCGTTTTCTTATTATTGTCCAAAAACAAGATAAGCTCAGCCCACAAAGAGCGAAACTGCTCATTGTGGTCACCTGGGGACTCTCCTTCATTTTCTCCTTCCCTCTGGCTGTTGGCTCTCCTCCTCTGCAGCTCCCTCCCAGGGCTCCTCAGTGTGTCTTTGGCTACAGCATCAACCCTGGGTACCATGCCTACGTGCTCATTCTCATTCTGGTGTTCTTCTTCATACCTTTCATGGTGATGCTGTATACGTTCATGGGGATCCTGAACACCATCCGTCATAACGCCATCCGGATCCACAGCCACCCAGACGGCATGTGTCTGAGCCAGGCCAGCAAACTGGGTCTGCTGAGCCTCCAGAGGCCCTTCCAGATGAACATAGACATGAGCTTCAAGACCCGTGCCTTCACCACCATCCTCATCCTCTTCTCTGTTTTTACTGTTTGTTGGGCACCATTTACTGCCTACAGCCTGGTGGCTACTTTCAGTGCCAGTTTCTACCAGAAAGACAGCTTTTTTCAGATCAGCACGTGGGTCCTGTGGTTGTGCTACCTCAAATCAGCCCTCAACCCTCTCATTTACTACTGGAGAATTAAGAAGTTTCGTGACGCATGCCTCGATCTGATGCCCAAATACTTCAAGTTTCTTCCTCAGCTGCCAGGCAACACAAAGAGGCGCATACAGCCCAGCGCCGTGTATGTATGTGGAGAGCATCGCTCTGTGGTTTAAAGGGAAAGTAAATTCACTTTTGAACACTGTTCAAATTCTCTCTGACCCCATGTACCATATGTTGTGATTTTGTTGTTGGATTTTTTAATTTATTTCTTTGGTGTCTCAAACTCTATGATTTTGTAGTTGGCATCGTCCGTCACAGGAGCACAAAGCTGTATTTGGAGCGTATCTCTTGACAGGAAACAAAATGGTAAATGGACTATATTTGTATAGCGCCTTTCTATCTTATTTCAAGATACTCAAAGCGCTTTACACTACAATCTGTGCCTCATTTACCCATTCATACAGCTCTGTACTAGATCTCTACAAAGATAATTGAACAAATCATTCTAAAGAGACTAATCAGTGATTTATCACATTCATACACTGATGGGACACACATCAGAGGCTATGAGGGGTTCATTGTCTTGCAGGGACACTTTGGCATGTGACTGCTGGTGGATTCGAACCTCCAACTCGCATTGGAGGACGACTGCTCTAACCATTCAGCCACAGCCACCCACTCAAACAAACAACACAGCTGATGAATATTAATATTGAAAATCTGGTCCAAATTTGCCCGTCTTCATTTCTAAGTGCACTCCAAAAGTTGAAGTCAAACATGGGAGTGGCAGCCAAAATGAGAACAAAGCGAGTATTAGGTGGGTATGATGTGGGCACAGTTGAGTGATGAATTCATGTGCTCAGCCTAGAAAACAGTTTTGCAAACTGCTCACAATAATAAGATGTGAGTTTCAAAAATTGGCCACGAGAAATGCAACAGCACTGCTGAAGATAAAATGCTGCATATTACCTGGGATTTACAAGAACAACAAACAAAAGTTTACTACTTTAAATACTGCACCTGAGTTCTGGAGCAAAACTACTTTTTACTACTTTACTGGAGGATTTTCTTTTATTTTTTTTACTCCAGGAGAAACCAATGTACATGACTAAATAACTACATGACTATATATTATTGACTGTACTGTAGTAATACATGACTGTGATCTAAGTCTAATCAGGGATTCAAACCAGGTCACCTTTAGGGATGGTCACAGCAGTTTAGGTTTGTTAGCAGATATACACCGTAAAGCTTATAGTTTACTTGTTCAGTAGAGACCAGGGTTTATTAAAAGTGTGAGTTCAAACTCCACTTCTCTTGTTTCAAGTGGGGTGGTGAAGATACTACATTAATCACAAGGATAAGCCTATTGTTTGGAAAGTGCTTTAAAAAGTTGCAAACATTTGTTCCTTGGCAACTCGATTGTTTGTCCTGAAATCGTAAACTAAAACCTTCAAACAGACCTTTGGTGTGTTCAGTGCTGTTAAGATATGTCCATCAGAGATGACCCGCATCTCACTGAATGACCATGACCCACTCAACCAATTACAAACTGCCTGAATAGTTGTGATAATGTACAACTTTCCACTATTTTTATTCTTATTACTCTGTATGCAGCTTTTTTTTACAGTTGGACAGGTTGCATGAATCATACAGATGTTTAGTTGTCAATCGGTTCTCCACCTGTGGATAGTATGTTTCCTACCATGGCGATGTTTCCTGCTACTTTACACAAAAACTGATTCAGATCTTTTAATGTTGTTGTTTTATTAGAAATCCCAGTAGTGAAAACAGCAGAGGTTCAGAGGAACATGGAGTCCAGCTGGTGGGGATTCAATAGGAACAAAACTCAACACAAAAGGAAGCTTTATTCAGTCAGAGTTAAGAATATTGAACAGTTTTCTTGCTTATGGAGTGTGTGATCTTCAGTTACTTGTACTTAGCTTCTTCCTGCTACCCAACCCCAGTAATGGCAAGAATGGCCATTCAATCCATTTAATTCAATTTATTAATACAGTACAACACCAATTCACAATAGAAGTGACCCAATTCGGTCTGGATTTGGTTTTGATACCTCATATTTAACTGCATTGTGTCTCCTTCCATCACTGTTGTAGGCATTTTAAAATAGATCCACAATGTCATGTAACCGATTGAACTTTGTTCAACGTGTTTGTACAAAAACATGTTGGGCATGCTTTTTATCTAGACCAGGGGTGTCCAATACGTCAATGGTGATCTACTAGTCGATCGCAAAGGTATTCTGGGTAGATCACATGGCATTAAAAAACTAGACGTCATCCGATCATCCATCTATGAAATTAGTCTTGACTGACAGACAGGGCAGCCAGTCTGAGGCCCCGTTTACACGACGTGAAACATTCATTCACAGACAACAGCCTCATCCTCTCTGAAACTGAAGGTTTCTGAGTCCAGGTCTCAGAGTGGAGGTTTTCAGGGGGACAACCCCCCCCCCCACACACACACACATGGAGGTATGAAATGCTATATATATAATAAGTTATAATAAGTAACAGTTTTAATAAATAACAGTTATAATAACAACAGTAATAATAAACAACAGTAATAATAAATAACAGTTATAATAAATAACAGTTATAATAAATAACAACAGTAATAATAAACAACAGTAATAATAAATAACAGTAATAATAAATAACAGTTATAATAAATAACAACAGTTATAATAACAACATTAATAACAAACAACAGTTATAATAAATAACAGTTATAATAAATAGCAGTTATAATAAATAACAACAGTTATAATAACAACAGTAATAACAAACAACAGTTATAATAAATAACAACAGTTATAATAAGTAACAGTTATATTAACTAACAACAGTTATAATAACAGCATTAATAACAAACAACAGTTATAATAAATAACAGTTATAATAAATAACAACAGTTATAA
>NC_056509.1:4562719-4570247 GCF_014905685.2 Nematolebias whitei
TAATAAATAACAACAGTTATAATAAGTAACAGTTATAATAAATAACAGTTATCATAAATAACAACAGTTATAATAAATAACAACAGTTATAATAAATAACAACAGTTATAATAAGTAACAACAGTTATAATAAATAACATCAGTTATAATAAGTAACAACAGTTATAATAAATAACAACAGTTATAATAAGTAACAACAGTTATAATAAATAACATCAGTTATAATAAGTAACAACAGTTATAATAAACGGCAGAGAGCAGAGTGTTTGTGCTGCTCAGCCTTTTTCAGGATGTAGGAGCACAACTAATAAAATTCAGGCTCCAAAGAGACGTTAGTGTGTTCACCAGTTTGGACTAACAGTCATGCAGACGCTGCATGCACGATGAATGCAGCTCAGGGTTGCCAGATAAATGTAAAACATCTTATTTACCCCCTCCTGTGCACATGTTCAACAAACACAACACACACCTCGTCTTAGAATATCTTTACTCAGCACATGTGAGTTTAGCTCAAAATACTATAATTTAAAGCCACAGTATTATAGTTTATAATTTCTTATCTGGCAACCTGACTGACATGGAAACTACAGTGCTTTTGTGTAAACCTGCTCATTTTTTGTTTATTATCCCCAATAAACGTTGAAGAAACACTAATGTTTCCAGAGGTTGTTCTGTGTAAACGGGGCCTTATAGCAGGTAGATCAACTTTGACTTGGTCTTTTTAAAAGGAGCTGCAGGATGAAAAGGTCTGGACACTCCTGGTCTAGACTATAAAACTGAGCCACCAAGAACCAAATGATCTTTGGTCCTCAGGTCGGAGGAGATCTTCTGTATGGTCTGGCATTCATGAAAATCTCCAGTAGATTTTTCTGCCGGGTTGATTCTTGAAACTTGAGCTTGTCATTAGAGAGTCAGTTGCCTTCTGAGTCAGTGGAGTCTCTGTGGAGCCACAGGTTTTAGAGCGATACCAGATGACAGCCAGTGGATGAAGCTGGTTTGTTCTGGTACAAACTGTTGCATTGTCTCTGACCAGTTGGCCCTCGTTACTGCCTGGATCATCTGCTGGCAGACACGTTTAGTTAAACTCCAAACTGGTACATTTTCTTTTTATTGTCCTTTACTGTTTTATCTACTGCAAGAAGCCATATGAGATTTTTGCCTGAATGGTCTAATCCTTTTGGTATTTTGAATATTAAATCTGATTTTCAAGCCCAGGATATGTTCCCCGATGAAGTGGAACGTTGGGATTACCCAGCTGTGACTCGGATCACTGCAGTTCACTCACTGAACATGTCAGCCTTCTGAATGTTTCTCTTCTCAGAGGAGAAGCATGTTAAAAGTTACGTTGTGTGCAGGGAAGCCTACCTGAAACACACCACCTGACATAATGTGAGAGGAAATGGGTTAAATGTGATGGTTTTCTTTCTTTAAAGGGTCTCCCCTTCAGTTTGTGCACTGGACTCTGGAAAGACATGAAGCCAGGACCATGTTTAGTAGTTCTAGTTCTTTTTTTACAGGCATGTAAATTCTCAGCTTCAGTGGTGAGTCACAACACATTTTGAGTAATGTATTTGTGTTTACATGTTTTAAACGTGCCTAATAATAAGTCTGAATGCTGCTATATATGGTGAAGATGTGCAATCCCCGTGTACTGTACTGTTGAATGTAATAAACGATTAGACCTTTCTTACATTGGTAAACTGCTGTGGGTTCTTGTTTGTAGTTATCGTTTTGTAACCGTCTTACTTGGTTTGATTTCTTTTTAATGAGAAGCCAGAGTTCTGTCTGAAGATTAATCTGCATCAACAGTTGTCACACAAGCGTACCAGATTTGTATGTGTACAGTAAGATCCACAAGTATACCAACAGTTCTACAAACATGTTCTCCAAGATCCACAAACGCATACACAGCTTTTCAAATCTACATATTTCACTTTATGCTAGGAGAAAATATTCTGCACATACAAATTGTCCAGTACAGTACGTGCACAAATCTGGAGATGAATCAGTCAACACGAGTGCACAAATCAGCCGCCTGTCCATGTGAGACTTTGTCACTGCTCCAGATTCACAAAGGTAATGCTGCGTTCAAGACCGATAAAAAGCTGGGACATCAGGGCGTTACCACATTTACTGAGTTATTGGGAGAAGACATTTCTAACATGGCACAACAGCTCATCACCAGTGCTATGAGCTATTGGGGGTGGACCAAAATTTTGAATAAAGTAGATGTCATTTCCTGCATTCTGGTGTAGTTTCACGGGTTGCTAAACATCTGGTGTTCAACAACATCTGGTACTGGAAGTGGTATCACAGAGGTTTGAGAAGGTGGGCCTGCAATTGGAAGATCGCCGGTTCAACTCTCGGTACCAACAACATCAGTATGTGGGTGAGAATGGTGAAACACACCTGCCTCCACCCTCTTGCCCCACTCTGGGCCCTTGAGCAAGGCCTTTAACCCCCACCATCTGCTACTTCTGGTGCCCTAGATGGCTCTCTCTGCCTCACACAGAGGGCTGTGGTAGCTCGGTGATACGTGGTTGCATCAGGAAGAGCATCTGGCGTAAAAATAATCGAGTTGGTTTGCTGTGGCGACCCCTGAAGGAGCAGCTGAAAAAAAAGAAACCTATGTTTAGCGGAACCCCCAGGCTCCTCAGGGTGTTCTTGGCAGCTGTGGGCTCCTGCCCGGGTATGAAGGCCTGGTTAGCTTGGCACTCGCACCTGCTCCAGTACCATCTCCATTGCCACTGACTTCATGTGCATCAGTTCTTGGTTGTTTAATTGTACAGTGAGAAGACTTTTAATGAAAGTAAATTGGACTGTCTGTTCGACATTTTGTTTGCTGTTATTTTGACAAATTGGCACTGCTGTTTTGATACGTCATGTATGTTTACACTTCTCATCTTTTTAATAAATAAAAATTGTATTAATGGCTCACTTGGACTGTAAAACTAATTTGCAATGTAGTTGTGCTGTTTAATTATATTTTTGTTTTTAATTAAATTGTCTATGACTGAATTTTTAGGGGGTAGAGATTTTTTTAAGGGTAAAAGCAGAAATTCTTACTTGAAGGAGCAGTTCGTATTTATATTAGGAAACTCGTGAGTGGTTGTTTTGTTTAAAATGAGTGTTAATGTAGTTATTTTCAGATTACATATACAATTTAGGTTTTATTTGTTCAAGGCATTAAATTTGTTAATAACTTTATTATTGAGCCTGAGAGTTACCAGATGGAAGCAATCAGTTACCAGAACGCACCTTGTCAAAATAAAGAGTTCCCAGATCCTGTTCCAGCAGGATCCAGTTCAAATTAAGCCCTGCTCATAACCCCTATATTAAAACATACACTTAAAATATATTTTGCAGTATTTTCTTCCTCTGCAAAAACAGGAAAGTATATTTTTCTTTTAGTTTTTCCACAAGATGAAGATGTTAACATAGTGACTATATTTGTGGGCCTGAATTTTTTTTCAGATGAGGATAAGATAAGAGAAGATAGAACTTTATTGATCCTGTAGGAAATTGTTGTGCCAGAGTTTCAGTACAAAAGAACAAACACAGGAATCAGACAAGATATAAAAAATAACAGAATATAAAAATACCAACAGTTAAGTTCTATAACAGGTCAGAAACATTAAAGTGTTTATTGTGGTGCAGGATTAATTGTATTGTCGTGTGTGCAGAAAGGGGGAGGAGTTGAAAAGTTTGATAGCCACAGGGAGGAAGGACTTCCTGTGGTGTTCTGTGGAGCACCTCGGTGCTCTGTCTGTCCAGGGTGTCATGATCACAAACCACATGAAGAACAACTTGCTTATTTAAGGTTGTTTATTTTACCCATACATTTACCTTAATTTACGTTTTTGCAATCCAGTAGTGTTAATGTAAGCATATATCTTTTAGTACTGGGGTTATGAGCTATTGCGGCAAATTATAAATTATCCCTCCCAATATCCAACTTTTCACTGTCTTGAACGCAGCATTACCTTTGTGAACCTGTAGCAGTAAGAAAGTCAAAAGCTACAGCTGATCAGTGCACTTGTAATGACTGATTTATCCACAACCGTTGATTTGTGCACATGCATTTGACAATGTATGCACAGAATATTTAAATTTGTGCAATTTGAAATGTGTACATTTGGTAAAACTTCATGCATTTTTTTGTGTACCTTGTCCTACACGTGTAAAACTTGTGGAACGCTTGTGTATATTATTGTATGCATACAAATATTTTTACTCATGGTCTTGTACACATGTGTGACTACTGAGACCGATTTATCTTCAACCTCAAGTATCTCTGCCTCAAAGTTTCTTTTCTTTTCTTTTTTGAGAGTCGTGCTTGTCCATGACAAAGATTTAGTGGCCTTCAGAGCACCTGGAGAATGTGAAGCACAAAGTAAACTAAGAACAGAACATTACAAAAAGTGATCTGCTGCAATACATGGATGAAGGTGTTGCCAAGGTGACCTGTAACCATGGCGAGGTATGGATGCAGCTACTCAACATTTGTGTTTAAATGGATTTTATTGCAATTATCATTACATAAACATCTGACCTGTTTTAAAAGGGTCTACGCTTGAATACTGCAATGAAAATTAGCACGTTTTAGCCCTGCTAAAACATCAGTACATGTCATCTAAGAGGAGATATACAGAGGTGGCCAGATGTTTTCATCCAGTCATGACAGCTGTTACGTTATTCAAAGGTCTGAAGCAGGCTCTGAAACAAACGTGCGCAGTATTATTGCAGGTTTTTTGTACAGATAAGTGAAAATCACAACTCACATAACGTCTGCCCATTTCAACCAAACAGCCCCCGTTAAAAAAGTGAAAATAAACTGTGGCAATAAAGTGAAAATATAATGAAATCAACGTGTGAAATAAAATTGAAAATAAAGAGAAAATAGTGTGAAAATAAAGTGAAAATAAATTGTGAAAATTTAGTGAAAATTAAGTAAGAATATAACGGGAGTGGGGGAGTGGTGGCGCAGAGGTTAGAGAGGTGGGCTTGTGATCCGAAGATCGCCGGTTCACGCCCCGGCCCCGACAACATCAAAAATTGTGGGTGGGGTAGGTAAAACACCCACACTTGCCCCCACCCTCATTCGCCCCACTCTGGGCCCATGAGCAAGGCCCTTAACCCCCACCATCTGCTCCCTAAACAGGTCTCTCTTGAAAATGAGTTCTCGTGGCTCAATGAGACTAACCTGGATAAATAAAGGCTAAATGAAAAAAAAAAAAAAGTAAGAATATAAAGTTTAAAAAAGTGAAAAAGTAAAAAACTGAAAATAGTGTGAAAATAAAGTTTGAAAAAAGTGCAAATACAGTGAAAATAAAGTGTTAAAAAGTGAAAATAAATGGAAAATAAAGTGTTAAAATAAAGTGAAAATAAATTGAATATAAATATTGAAAATAAAGTGTGAAATAAATTAAGTGTGAAAATAAAGTACAATACAATACAATACAATACAACTTTATTTATAGAGCACTTTAAAACAACACTGTTGGCCAAAGTGCTGTACACTAGGACATACAAAAACATAAAAACCCCACACGTTAAAAATGTGAAATAAAATAAAGATAACAAATAAAATAAAACAAATAACTTAGAGTCATTAAAACCAACATTTCAAACTGAAGTAAAAGCCAAAGAGAAAAGATGTGTCTTCAGAGAAGACTTAAAAACAGGAAGTGAGCCAGCTTGTCTGCCATGCAGAGGCAGCTCGTTCCACAGTTTAGGGGCAGCGACTGAGAACGCTCGGTCACCTCTCAGTCTCCTGTTGGACCTTGGGACGACCAGCAGCAGCTGATCTGCTGACCTGAGAGAGCGAGAAGGAGTGTACAGCTGGAGCAGGTCGGACAGATACTGTGGGGCGAGACCATGAAGACATTTGAAAACAAATAAAAGAACCTTAAAATTAATCCTGAAGCGAACCGGGAGCCAATGTAGTGATTCTAAAACAGGGGTGATGTGTTCTCGTTTTTTGGTACCAGTTAAAAGGCGGGCAGCTGCGTTCTGAACCAGCTGAAGTCGAGTCAGTAATGACTGGCTCAGACCGACATAAAGAGAATTACAGTAATCCAGGCGAGTTGTGATGAAAGCATGGATTAAGATCTGAAAATGATGTTGTGACAGAAATGGTTTGACCTTGGCCAGTTGTCTCAAATGAAAGAAGCTGGACTTGATCACCGATTTAATCTGCGTGTCAAGTTTGAAGTCACTGTCCAGCCTCACGCCCAGGTTAGTTGCTGTCAAAGTGAATATATAGTTTGAAAATGAAGTGAACATTAAGTGAAAATGTTAAAATAAAGTGAAAACAGTGAAAATAAAGGTTGAAAATAAAGTGTGAAAATAAAGAGAAAATCAGAGTACAAAGTGAAAATAAAATGTGAAAATTAATTAAAAATAAAATAAAAATAAAGCGTGAAAAAATAGAAAGTATATTGTGAAAATAAAGTAAGCCTATAAAGTGTGAAAATAAAGTGAATATAAAGTGTGAAAATAAAGTGAAAATAAAGTGTGAAAAAATAGAAAGTATATTGTGAAAATAAAGTAAGACTATAAAGTGTGAAAATAAAGTTAAAATAAAGTGTGAAAAGAAAGTGAAAATAATTATGAAAAAATGAAAGTGAAAATAAACTGTGAAAACTTAGTTAAAATTAAGAAAGAATATAAAGTTAAAATAAAGTGTGAAAAGAAAGTGAAAATTAAATGTGAAAATAAAGTGTGAGGGGCAGCACGGTGGCGCAACTGGTAGAGCTGCTGCCTCTCAGCGCGCAGGTCCCTGGTTCAAATCCCGGTCCAGGGGCCTTTCTGGGTGGAGTTCGCATGTTCTTTCCGTGCATGCATGGGTTTTCTCCGGGTGCTCCTGTTTCCTCCCACAGACCAAAAACATGCATGTTAGGCTGATTGGTAACTCTACATTGTCCCTAGGTGAGAGAGAGAATGGTTGTGTGTCGCTATGTCTCCCTGTGATGGACTTGCGAACTGTCCAGGATGTACCCCGCCCCTCGCACAGTGATGGCTGGACATGAGCACCGGCGACCCCCATGACCCAAAATGGAAGAAGCGGGTAAAAGATGATGGATGGATGGCATAAAGTGTGAAAATAAATTGAAAATAAAGTGAAAATAAAGTAGGAATATAAAGTGAAAAACGTGAAAATTAAGTGTGAAAATAAATAGAAATTAAAGTTTGAAAATAAAGTGCAAATAAAGTGAAAATAATGTTTGAAAAAGTGCAAATAAAGTGTTAAAATAAAGTGAAAATAAATTAACAGAGCGCGCCACACTTTTCTTCAGAAACTGGTCACACTCGTTGGTGTCGTCATCTCCACTGATTGGACAGTATTATAGGCAGAAACATGGGTGTGCTATGGGGTCTCCAGTTTCTCCTATTGTTGCCAACCTGTACATGGAGGAGGTAGAAAAGAGAGCCTTGACGTCCTTTTCAGGGACACCACCAAGTCATTGGTTCAGGTATGCTGACGACACCTGGGTTAAAATTAAATCTCAGGAAGTCCAACATTTTA
>NC_056509.1:4570347-4578053 GCF_014905685.2 Nematolebias whitei
CCACATCAACTCTGTGGATAAATACATCAAGTTCACACGAGAAGATGTAAAAAATGGCAGGTTGGCTTTCTTGGACTGTGAGGTCTCAGTCTCTGATAGAGGACATTTGCAAACTGAGGTGTACCACAAACCCACCCACACAGACCAGTATTTGCAGTTTGACTCCCATCACCCTTTGGAGCACAAGTTAGGAGTCATCAGGACTCTGTACCACAGAGCAGACAGCGTCCCCACTAGCTCAGGAGCCAGGCAGAAGGAGAAATCCTACACAAAACAGGTTCTAGAGCAATGTGGATATCCTAACTGGGCCTTCCTGAAAGCAGAGAAGAAACCCAAACAGGACTCCAGTCAGCATCAGGTGAAAAGGAGGAACCCAGACCCAGACCAGTGGTCATTCCGTATGTTGAGGGGGTATCAGAGAAACTGAGACGTTTATTTTCTAAACATAACGTCCCAGTGGCTTTTAAACCCCAAAATACATTACGGCAAAGACTGGTTCATCCCAAAGATCCAGTCCCCCGGCACAAACAGAGTAATGTTGTGTATGCTGTTCAGTGTCAGGAGGGTGATCAGTCTTACATCGGGGAAACTAAACAGCCACTGGCCAAAAGGATGGACCAGCACAGAAGATCAACATCATCAGGCCAGGACTCTGCGGTCTACACTCATCTCCAGGCCAGCGAGGAACGATGGTTTGAGAGAGGAGTAAAGGAGGCCATCTTTGTGAAAAGAAACCGTCCATCATTAAACAGGGGTGGAGCCTCAGGGTTCAACTGTCCCCCTCTTACAATGCTGTGATTGCTAGTATCACTCAGCCCTCTGTGAACAGTAAACAGCCATCAGTGTGCTAATGATCCATTGTTAGGCTGATGGTCCTTCTTGAGCATGTGATCAGCTGGTTCTGGTTGTCAGCAGCAAACTGGTTGATCCACTCTGAGACGGTGCTATTTAAGAGACTGAGCTGAATACAGCACCTCAGACTGAGGAAGTCTCTCGGATGAGAGACGAAACGTTTCTACATTTTTTGTTGATTTGCTTTGTTTTGTTTTTTTGAATGTCCAGAGGACCAGATTTAACTTTTTTAGATTTTTCTACCTGGATTATTGAGCATGCATCAGGATATATTGTAATCATAGCTGTAATTATGACAGCCCTCCATCTTCCAAAAGTTGATATGAACCAGTCACTGAAGGGATTCTCAGCTCCAGAACTTTCAACCAACTCCTCAGATAATGATCTCAAGCCAATGAACAGCCAATCTAGTTTGATACGCCATTAAAGACGTAGCTGCAAGTTGTTGATGGGCGCCCTCTAGTGTGTCTCTTGTCAAATTGTTCAACCTCTGAATATTGAAATGAATTAAATTTAATTCTCGCCACATTCTTATTAACTGTAACATACGGAATCAGAGATTCAAAGCCAGCAGCAACTGGATCCACTAGTTTGTATTCATCTGGGACACCTCAGGGGACACCTATTGAATCAATGTAAGCAGGTGTGTCAGCATAAAGATCAAATTAACGCTTCCTCCTTTTCCCCAGTTCTCCAACCAAATATGCACTGCTCCTAAAAGTTTCCAAATCCTGTACAGTCAGTTTACCATTCTAACTGGAGAAATTAGAGAAACTGTTGTACATCTTCAAGACCATCTCGGTGGCATCGTATTTCTTAAAAGTTTTCCACCACAAAACCAGTAAACATCTGCACGAGCTACAGATAATCTTGTCATATTAATCCAGGCTGAAACATCCACATTTATTTTACACCAGTCTGATTCCATCTCATCTACATTCATACCTCCCTGGATTTTTTCTGAACAAACAGGTGTAATCATTCTTCACAGGTGTAAAAACAGGTGGTATTGTATCTCTAGGCGCCATAGGAAAATATTTCTCCAATTTTTTACAACTGTCTGAGGGATTTTCCTTCATATGTAGTTCCAACATGCAATGAAAACAAGTATAATTACAGAAAGGAGATGGTACCAATAATAAAGCTGGTCTTGCTTTGGCACAAACTACACAATCCATATAATTTACCTGTTCTGCTGCATTCTCCACATACTCTATCAGTTAGAGTTGTTCTATTCTATCATTTTAAAATGGTCTCTATCTTATTACATTAATATCTGGTTTCACATGTACTGAACAAAAAGTTTATTTCTTAGGATTTAATCTTGTATCTTGTTATTTCTTAGGATTTAATCTTGTATCTTGTTGTGGGTGTGTGAAAAGTTGTTGCGAACCGGTGTTATACCATATTTTGTGACCGTAGGGGGCGGTGTTGCACTGTTGCAGGTCACAGAGTATGGTGTAACACCGGGTCCAATCTAGTACGAACCAGAACCAGCTTCCTCTGACAATATTAATCTCTAAACCTATATATATAAAAAAATCTATAAACATATTAATCTCTAAAACTAAACTTAATGCACACCACAGCTGGGGGTGGTGCGGGGTGGGACCCCCACTGTTAAGTTTCGTTTTTGACCTGCTGCACTTTTCTTCACATTTGCAGCTTAATAATAAAAACTAATAGTTTAGTTTTTCCTGTGACTTATTTGCAGTATGATAAATGGTAGGAGCATAATATACGCTCCCAATGTTTTGTTGGTCTTTTTCTTGTAAATAATTACCTTTTTTGCGGTTTTATTTATTTATTTTTGTATCTTTAGATCCTATGATGTCATCAAGTACTCGAGTTCTACTCGAGTTTTATTATGTTAATGTCGAGTTTTAAAATTATGTAGTCGTTCAACCCCTAGTTCACACTGACCCACAAAACAGGTGACTCCCGCTTTGCAAAGGTATTGAGCGCTAAAAACTCATCTCGCCGTGTTGTGTGAAATTATTTTCTGTAAAGGTCAAACAGAAAATACGTAACATTTTTGGAGCCGTGACCGTGGATTCCAACATACCTGCCTTGCTGGTGTAGTTCAGTCGGACACGCTGAGAAACCCGTGCGCACGGTGAAACTAAAGCCCTGGTGGATCCTCATTCCCAGCCAGGCCAGTGAATTTAGGTCCGTCACGAGCTCGCCAACAGCAGAGTGACGGAAAACCAGATTTCCTTCACACAACAGCGACGTGAGTACTTTATCATAACATTTTAGTTTTAAACAGCGGAGACTATTTCTTGCGCGATAAGTAAAAATGAGTCAAGACCTCTTCTGAATAAAGTGAGATTCTAGGGTTAAGAAACTTACATTCCAAATAAGTACAACGTAAATCAAGACCTTATTTGATAAGTGAGATTTTACAGTTTACAAGCAAAAAGTGAGACCTTTTCTGAATCAAGACCTTAAATTGACAAAAAAGAATGAGACGCACAGCTGAGACCCCTTTTAAAGGTGAAGCTCCTGTCAAGATCTCTACAAAAAACAAAGGAGTGAGACTCGTAAGCCGGCATTATTCTAAAAATAGACACGTGCAAACTTCTGTTTGTCTGTGTGTGTATGTTTGGGAGGAAAAGCTGATTTCTGTGGCGAGTCCTTGAAAACCTGGCAGTGTTTAGTTCACGGAACACAAAACAAGTTTGCTTAAAACGTCCATTAGAATTTTCTTTTTTTTTTGTCTGTAAGTTTACTAATCATTATGATTTAACTGATAACTGTCCACTATTTGTGTTCCTGGTTTTATAACATTTTTTCTCTTCTTTTCTTTATTTTGTTTTGCAGCCAGCAGTCTCTGTCTAAAAGAACCGACACACACACACGCGCACACACACACACAGCACCAACCTATGGTGGCAGCTGATAAACAAAACCGTTTTAAAAACGTTTCTACATTTTTTGTTGTTGTTTTGTTTTTTGTGTTTTTTGAATGTCAAGAGGACCAGATTGAACTTTTTTAGATTTTTCTACCTGGATTACTGAGCATGCATCAGGATACTCTATCTAGTAATTGTTCTGAGTAAAACCTGTTTCTAGGGCTAGTTTTTCCTCATACGTCACATCTGTCAAATAGGACACCTCTTGATCTAATTCAATCTGACTTTCCTCCCTCTGAAGCACATTTATCCTAAATGTACTGAGTGGGTCTTTACCTGAAACATGAACTCCTAAAATATAATATTCACTGTCTTGCCTTTAAGGATTTCTTAAAGTCTGACCTTGATTCAGAAATTCTGGCCAACTATAGATCTATATCTAATCTAACTTTCATCTAAAAAATTCTAGAGAAAATAATTGCAGGTCAGTTGCGTGAACGTCTACAAAGAAATAATCTGAAGAGTTTCAGTCAGGGTTTAGAGCTCATCATAGCACAGAAACAGCACGAGTAAAAGTAACTAATGATATTCTCATGGCCTCAGACAATGGACTTGTGTCTCTACTGGTCCTGTTAGACCTCAGTGCTGCATTTGATACAGTTGATCACAATATTTTACTACAGAGGCTTGAATATGATGTTGGGATTACAGGAACAGCTCTAAAGTGGTTTAAATCATATCTATCTGATAGATTCTAGTTTGTAAATGTAAATAATAAATCTTCTTCATACACCAAAGTTAGTCATGGAGTTCCTCAGGGCTCATTGCTTGGGCCAATACTCTTTACTTTATTTATGCTTCCATTAGGTAAAGTTATTAAACAGCAAGGGATAAATTTTCATTGTTATGATGATGACACACAATTATTTTTGTCCATTAAACCCAATGAATCCAATCAGCTACTTAGACTACAAGCATGTCTTAAAGACATAAAAACCTGGATGACCCTTAATCTTCTCCTGTTGAACACAGACAAGACTGAGGTTTTGGTTTTTGGACCTGAGCACCTTAGGAATGAATGTTTCAGTCTTTCTCCCTCCTTAGATGGCATTAATCTGTCCTCCAGCTCTAATGTTAAAAATCTTGGTGTTATTTTTGATCAGGACATGTCTTTTATCCCCCACATTAAAAACGTTACTAGAACCTCCTTCTTCCACCTGTGTAATATCACTAACATTAGAAACATCTTATCTAAAAATGATGCAGAAAAACTGGTCCATGCATTTGTCACATCTAGACTGGATTATTGCAATGGTTTATTATCTGGATGTCCAAATATGTCTTTAAAACGTCTTCAGTTGATCCAAAATGCTTCTGCCAGTGTCTTAACTGGAGTTAGTGGGAGAGATCATATCTCTCCAGTTTTAGCTTCTCTCCATTGGCTCCCTGTCAAATCCAGAATAGAATTCAAAATCTTACTTCTAACCTACAAAGCTCTCAACAACCTAGCTCCATCTTATATTACAGATCTTATTGTTCCATATTTTCCTAACAGAGCACTTCACTCTCAGACTGCAGGTTTACTTGTGGTTCCTAGAATTTACAAAAACAGAATGGGAGGCAGATCTTTCAGTTATCAGGCTCCTCTCTTGTGGAACCAACTTCCAATCTCTGTCCGTGAGGCTGACACATTATCCAGTTTTAAAACTAGGCTTAAGACTTTCCTTTTTGCTAAATCCTATAGTTAGGGTCGGCTTGGGTTTCCTGAGCTGTCCCTTAGTTATGCTGCTATAGGCTTAGACTGCTGGAGGACAAACTGACCACACTTTTCACTCTGCTACTGTCTTTACTTACTCTGCTCAACCTGTTTTGTATTTGTAATTATTTTTTCTACCCTTAACATGTGTTTTTGTCTTTCAGGTACACCTGAACCTATACCTGGACCTATACCTGGACCTGGACCTATACCTGGACCTATACCTGGACCTATACCTGGACCTATACCTGGACCTGGACCTATACCTGGACCTACCATTCTATGTTCGTCTGTCTCTCCTTCCTGTCCTCTCAAACCAGCCGGTCAAAGCAGATGGTCTCTTGTCCTGAGCCTGGTTCTGCTGGAGGTTTCTTCCTGTTAAAAGGAGTTTTTCTTTCCACTGTCTCCACTGTGCTTGCTCAGGATGGGAGACTGTAACGAAGCCAAGATTCAACTTGTCTGCTGGATTCCTTAGATAGAGAACTTTACTAATTGGCTTTTTTATATATGTGAATGTTCCTGTAAAGTGCCAAGACAACTTTGTTGTGATTTGGCGCTATATAAATAAACTGAATTGAATTGAATACCAAAGAATTACAAGCATGTTCTGCTAGACATCTGGTGCTCTTTGTCAAATCTTGTATAATCAACAATCGTTCCTTTAATGGAAACTTCCCTCTTCTTGCCTTCTCTGGTCTACAACCCCTATCAGTAGGTCCTGTATTGCATAAACCACGACTCCATTCCTTACAACCCATGTCATGCCTGTAAGTCACACAGATATACTTAACTGCCCCAGCAAATTACTCCTGTTTTGCTCCACAATAGACTACAGAACAGAGATCAAACTTAGCTGATGCGGTGACTCCTGCAGTAAAATTAAACTGTATAAACCCGGCGGTCATAGATTTCTTTGACCTTCTAATCTCACTGTCTGGGTTCACCTGAATCTGAACATCATTCATCAAATCTGCAAACTCTGTTTTACCTGTCTCTCTTCTGGGCAAGGAGTGAGAATTCTCATCACAGGATATGTTGACATTATTGCAAACAACCACAGAGGAATCTATTTTAGCTTTAGTTTTACAACACAGGATGAGGCCTGTGATTAAAGTGATTCCCAAAAGAGTTACCACACTTAACCTGATTACTCTGTAATTCATTTTTTCTAATCTGGTTCCCTAAAACATGTAATTGTAACAGCCAATATCCTCTTTTATGTACTGTTATTCTAAATCTTCTTTGATTTTGTTCTCAAGTTGTATTGTGAACTTGAGATAGGTGGTTGATGCTTCACAGCCAGAGATGAAGGTTCAACGTCATCCTGGACTGCTGCTGCCACATTCAGTTCAGCCAAGTCCTCTCGTACCTGCTGTAACGTGCGTTGCGCAGGGTCAAAACTTTTAACATGTCTTATGAATCCAATTACTGAGCTTATCCTCAGTCAACTAAACTTTTACACAATGAGATGTTACTGCAGCTACTTTGTAGGGACATTGCCACCTGGGTTCTGTCCAGCTGAATCGAGCTACCTTCTGTAGAATCCAGCCACCTGTTTCCATGAAGATACAGTTTGGTTCTCCCTTCTGAGACTGGATCTCCTGGATCTGTTGAGAGATACTCAACACAGTATTATTAAGCTTCTTCATGTACTATGATTTGTCATGATGTTGTATTTGTAACATAGTACTTTCTGAAGGCAAAGTATGAGTAAAAGGACATGGGATTCTCCTTCCTGTAAGTATCTCATGAGGGCTTACATTCAGAATAGTATTTGGGGTTGACCTTAAATTGAACAAAATTAAGGGGAGAGCTTCGGGCCATTTTAATTTTGTTTTGGCGCAGACTTTTTCCAAATTTTCCTTAAGAGTGCGGTTAGCTCGTTCTACTAACCCTTGTGTTTTATGAAATTTCTTTAACAAAGGTTCGTGAACGGTCGGCCCCAATAATTCACACGAGAGGAAATGAAACACAGAGACTGTTTCTGCTAGAAATAATAGTGTCATTTATTAATCTGCCACAGAAAACAGCCATGCAAACATGTACACTTGTACACTCTCTACACACAAATTGATATGAGAGCCTCTCACCGTGACACGTGGTCGGTAAGCCTTCCACCCGAGTGACAGGAATCACACCAACACAGCTGGGCACCTCGCGCGTGGTCCGCGGCAGACTTCTAACTTTTCTGTGTTCGTTACATTTCTTATATACCCCTCCCTGACCGGATCGCGTGAGAGCAG
>NC_056509.1:4578153-4582679 GCF_014905685.2 Nematolebias whitei
ATACATACCACTCCTTTATCAGCTGTCTCGCATAAATCAAGATCGTAGGTGAGATTTGTCTGTGGCTCAAACCATTCACCCTGTACTTTTAAAAACCAATATTCTTGTATAGGTAAAATATGATACTTGCACACTGTGGTCACACTGTTTACAAGATACTGAACCCAATAACATTCACACATATATTCAGTACACTTTGTCTATTCAGGTTTCAAAACCAACCAGTGTACACCTGATATGTTCCACAGCCGTCTCCACTCGTGGTGATTGGATGTTGTCACCACCCTCTGGCAGCTGTGCATGGAAAAATTGCAAGGTACACAGGAAAACAAGTTCAAAACTTCAGTTATGTTGGAGAGCACTTCTTCTGTGCTCCCCCACATCTTCAGCTGCCAGTTTATTTCTTTTAGCAGTATTTTGGCAGTTTCTTCTTGAGTCATGACAACTGATGGCATCCAGACTCCAACTTGGGTAGCTGCCAACGAAGCACGTCTCCTCCTCCTCCTTAATTGGCAGTAAAATCAAACTTTGTTCTCTTTTCTTTTTTCCATCTGGTTTACATGTACCGTTCTTATACATGTTACACAGTGAGGTTTCCACACAATTCTAATCTGACATCCCTTAGGTACCACTGGGATGGTTTTCCTGTTGTAGCATGCCCGACACGTACATAGGACAGTCAGTTGTGCCCTATCAGGCAGCTTTTTGTGTTTCAAACATGTGAGGTTACTTTGCACTCTGATCTTGCTTGCATTTTTTTTTCAACCAAACGTGAACACCTGATCCTCCTCCAAGACACGTCCTGGTGTTGCTGATGAGGCGTTGACCATCAGCGACAAGGCACGTGATGCCCAAACAGCCTGCACTCCCATCTGACGGGCACCTGCCACCAGCTTCTCATGTTGTCCTCTGGGCGGTCCCGGGCGTCCAATTAGCAAAGACCAAGGAAACATCAAGCTGTGGAGACAAGAAGTACTGCTTACAGATAGAGGAAGAATCATTAGTTTTCTCTTATATAACACTTGTTTACAGATACATTCACCCATTTTTCTTCTCCTGCCTTTAGGATATTGCAGACCCAGACCAATTTTATAACTTGAATTTGACCTGAAATCAATGTCACTGGCTCTAGAGTCCTCAGATCTAGTCCAGCAGATCCAGGAGTTGCTTTGACAGGCAGCTCTGCTCTGTCATCAATTTTCCACATACTAATTGGTTCTTTTTTTTCTGGAGTATCATTCAATTTAGAGGAGTGGTGCCTGGTGCAATGGGTCTGTTATTCAATTGAAACACAGCCTGCAACAAATTTACTTTCCAGTTTGTCAAATCATGTTTTTCATTTAATTTTCTCAGCATTTCTTTTAACAGTTCATTCATTCTCTCAATCAGCCCAACAGCTTGTGGATGATAAGGAATGTGATAAATCCATTCAACATGTTTTTCCGCTGACCAGTCTTTCGCCTGTTTTCCAGTAAAATGGGTCCCATTATCTGTTCGTATCTGAAGGGGATCCCCATAAAATTATTCTATCATACTAAGACATTTTAACATAGATGTCTGATTTGCATATTTACAAGGATGAGTCACCAACACACCTGAATATGTATCTACAGCCGTACATACATATCTACACCCCTGTGACATGGGCAAAGGGCCAATGAAATCCATTTGCCAAACCTAACCTGCTCCTTTTCTTCTATAAATCTGTCCTTGAACATGTTGTGGAGTGCCTTTCCTGTTGTGTTGGCAGACCTCACACTGCTGTATTGCTGTTTTTACATCATCGGTTTTGTTCTACAACTAATCAAACAATTCTTCATACATAACCACTTCATGCAAAAAGTGTCAACAATTAACTTTTATTTATTAAAAAGAAATCCTTCGTCTAGTCTTGGCCCCACTCAGAATATTTAGCTCATCAGTTTCTCCAAACTGAGGTCGTTCCAAAGCCTATGTGCAGCGGGCAAGATATTACTTGTTCATAACTTTTTCCACAGAACCCCTCTTGAAAAGAGCTGAACTTTTACTTTAAATGTGAAACAACTGCAAAACAAGATGGTGAATTTTTTCATCTCTGATTTTTTTAGATACTTCGGGTTGTTTTAGATGCCATCAAAACTACAGCTGCAGATGAACCATTTATAAACAACATATGATGCACTTCCTTCAAAGCAACCAGCTTAACACATCCCCTTTAAGTGCTCTGATGACACATTTTTTAGACATTTCAAATCCACCCTTTTCCCCTTCAACCATCTTGGCTATAGGCTTTTTAGTTCATCCTTTGTGGCCCTCAATGTCAATGTTTGGGCCTTTAATGTTAACATCAGGTGTTTTAATTTCTCCTTTGACCTTTGGCATTTTAACATCAATATCACCTTCAAGTTTGGGGCCTTTTAATTTAACGTCAAAGTCTGGGCTCTCTAATTCTGGACCTTTGATGTTCAATGTTGACAATATCTGCTTTCAGAAGGTTGATGTCAACTTCTGGACCTTCTATTTTTGGCCCTTTTAATCCAAATAATGGCTTCCAGCCCTCAGCTCTTCAGCTGACACACCATCCATCTCAGCTGGAGGCACTCCTGTCTGTATTAATGCCCTCCAGAAAGCAGAACGAGTAGGTTCCTGCATGTTTTTCCGGCCGTCCCGTCTCGGCCCACGACCCATGGATTGACTAAATGTTTTTTTTACGGTTTTCAGCTCTGTGTTCCAATCACCCAGTTCTAACACTCTGCTTTGAACATCAGTCCTTGAAAAAACATGTAGATGATAATTTACTACCCAACGCACAGCGAGCGCATTCCTTAAACACAGCCGAACCAATCTCTGCTCGCACTCCCCTAGGGTCACCCAATGCCCCTGTAAATCAGACCATTCCGATGCTCCGGGAAACATCTGTCGGGCTGCCTCTAAGCTTCAAACGACGGTCTCGAGTCTTGCAAAGTTCTGACTCGATGCGCAGAATTCATTACCTGACCTCCACCTTTATCCAACAGCCTAGATACTCGAGCATCTGTGGGTTGTGCAGTCTGTTGTCGTCTTAATTTCTTAATGATGGATACCACCTCCTCATGTAAATAATCTTCTGTCATCATATGTAGCACAGGAGCTGGCTGGGGTGGTTGACGCTCATCATAAATTGGTTCACCCCGAGCGTCTAAAATCGGATGTCCATCCGCATCTCTGCGCTCTTCCCTGACTGCCGGCACGACTATCTGATCTTGTCTGCGCCGTTTAATTGGTTTCAACTTTTTCTCATCCTCTGTCCAAATATAATCATCATCATCATTTTCTTCATCTCCCCAGATGTTTCCGTCCCAACTCGACGGATCCCATCTGTCTTGTACCTGTTTAGATAACCCACTGCGCCTCTTTCTCTTGAATTTTCCTCGCTTCAACCGGGACACCTGCTCCACCGCCCCCTCAGCCACCCTGCTCATTCTCCCAAACTGAGCACCGAGCAACTGAATGTGCCGTTCATTCAACAAGCAGGCGGTCCTCACATTCTTGTTTGCTCCGTTGAGCCTGTAATTGCATTTTCTGACTTTCCTCATGCAGTTTTTTCCCCAGGCTACCGCCCACATCCTCATATGACGCTGAAGCCCTGTCACTGGTGCCATCTTTCTGACCTCTATTGCCTGCAAAGCGGTCAAAACATCACCTGGACTATCTGCTTTCAGAGAATTGTTCTAACAATTGGGATGGGGCTTCTTCCCACCTCTCAGACACAACACTAACAACTGGGATGGGACTTCTTCCCACCTCTCAAACACAACACTAACAACTGGGATGGGACTTCTTCCCATCCCGGTACAACTTTTTCTCTGTTCCCCTCACGCCTCCTCAGGCGTCTGGATCAACTTTTTCTCCGTTCAGCTCACTCCTTCTAAGGCGTCTGGATCAACTTTTCCTCTGTTCCACTCACGCCTCCTCAGGCGTCTGAATCAACTTTTTCTCTGTTTTTAAACTCTCACACAAAGGCTTGGGGCATCCCCCTCCACCTCTTAAACACAAAGCCAAAGTTGGATAACTCTCCCAACCCGGCACAACCTCTGCGGACTCTTTGTCCAGATGCACTCGCATCAACTTTTTCTCAACACTTTTTCCTTTCGTTTGAACATGGTGCAGCCATTCAGATTTATTTATTTATTTTAATAACATCCCATCCTCGTCGCCAAAAATGTTTTATGAAATTTCTTTAACAAAGTTTCGTGAACGGTTGGCCCCAATAATTCACACGAGAGGAAATGAAACACAGAGACTGTTTCTGCTAGAAATAATAGTGTCATTTATTAATCTGCCACAGAAAACAGCCATGCAAACATGTACACTTGTACACTCTCTACACACAAATTGATATGAGAGCCTCTCACCGTGACACGTGGTCGGGAAGCCTTCGACCCGAGTGACAGGAATCACACCAACACAGCTGGGCACCTCGCGCGTGGTCCGCGGCAGACTTCTAACTTTTCTGTGTTTGTTACATTTCTTATATACCCCTCCCTGACCGGATCGCGTGAGAGCAG
>NC_056509.1:4582779-4585083 GCF_014905685.2 Nematolebias whitei
CCACATCAACTCTGTGGATAAATACATCAAGTTCACACGAGAAGATGAAAAAAATGGCAAGTTGGCTTTCTTGGACTGTGAGGTCTCAGTCTCTAATAGAGGACATTTGCAAACTGAGGTGTACCACAAACCCACCCACACAGACCAGTATTTGTAGTTTGACTCCCATCACCCTTTGGAGCACAAGTTAGGAGTCATCAGGACTCTGTATCACAGAGCAGACAGCGTCCCCACTAGCTCAGGAGCCAGGCAGAAGGAGAAATCCCACACAAGACAGGCTCTAGAGCAATGTGGATATCCTAACTGGGCCTTCCTGAAAGCAGAGAAGAAACCCAAGCAGGACTCCAGTCAGCCATCAGGTGAAAAGGAGGAACCCAGACCCAGACCAGTGGTCATTCCATATGTTGAGGGAGTATCAGAGAAACTGAGACGTTTATTTTCTAAACATAACGTCCCAGTGGCTTTTAAACCCCAAAATACATTACGGCAAAGACTGGTTCATCCCAAAGATCCAGTCCCCTGGCACAAACAGAGTAATGTTGTGTATGTTGTTCAGTGTCAGGAGGGCTGTGATCAGTCTTACATCGGGGAAACTAAACAGCCACTGGCCAAAAGGATGGCCCAGCACAGAAGATCAACATCATCAGGCCAGGACTCTGCGGCCTACACTCATCTCCAGGCCAGCGATCACTCTTTCAGGGATGAAGTTGTGCACATCCTGGATAGAGAGGAACGATGGTTTGAGAGAGGAGTAAAGGAGGCCATCTTTGTGAAAAGAAATCGTCCATCATTAAACAGGGGTGGAGGCCTCCGGGTTCGACTGTCCCCCTCTTACAAGGCTGTGATTGCTAGTATCACTCAGCCCTTTGTGAATAGTAAACAGCCATCAGTGTGCTAATGATCCATTGTTAGGCTGATGGTCCTTCTTGATCATGTGATCAGTTGGTTTTGGTTGTCAGTAGCAAAACTGTTTGATCCACTCTGAGAAGGTGCTATTTAAGAGACTGAGCTGAATACAGCCCTCAGACTTAGGAAGTCTCTCGGATGAAAGATGAAACGTTTCTATATTTTTTTGCTTTGTTTTGTTTTTTGTTTTTTTGAATGTCCAGAGGACCAGATTGAACTTTTTTGGATTTTTCTACCTGGATTATTGAACATGCATCAGGACCTATATGAGGCAGTTTGGTGAACTGAAAAACAAATACCGACTTACCTTCATAGTTATTTATGTAGTTGGACACATAAAGCTTAAATCCTTTGTCCTTTTTGGATGTGGGCGCTTTCGAGGACGTCTGAATAATTCTGTAGACATCATTAACAGACATTGTCAGCAAGTCCTTCAACGAACGAGTGAAAAATGCCATTACTTACACTGTGTTTCCTGAGAGCCGGAAGTGTTCAGCCTGGCTAATAAATGCGGAAGTGCTAGAACGGAAGTCCGTGGCATATAGTCCGTTGAGGTGGCTCGGGCATCTGCTTAGAATGCCTCCTGGACGCCTCCCTGGTGAGGTGTTCCAGACACGTCCCACCGGGAGGAGGCCCAGAGGAAGACACAAAACATGTTGGAGGAACTATGTTTCTCAGCTCGCCTGGGAACGCCTCGGGATTCTCCCGGAAGAGCTGGCCCAAGTGGCTGGGGAGAGGGAAGTCTGGGCCTCCCTACTTAGGCTGCTACCCCCGCGACCCGACCCTGGATAAGCGGAAGAAAATGGATGGATGGATGGATGGATGGTTAGTCATCATTATCTGCATCGTTTTTATGTCTATATTTCTGATTTACTTCAGTTTGTATTTTGCTTTGTGTGTTACCTGTTGTTCTGTTTGTACAGCACTTTGGTTGGCCTTGTCGCTGGTTTAAGTGCTCTATAAATAAAATGGTATGGTATGGTAACATAAGTTTGGAGCTGTGTATCATCCAGCTTCTCAAGGTGATATAAAAATATATTTTACAAGGTTTTACGTTGCCTTTATGCCTATTCAAACATATATTTTGTGTGTGTGTTACTTATAATATTTAGACACTCTTTGATGGTTAGCAGAGGGACGGAGGGGGCAGTGTATTCTCTTTAGGAATGCTTTATTAAAGCTTAGGAGTGCTTTTGGCAGTAGAGCTTTGGCCCGCCCTGTGGTCACGGCGCTCCGTTACTGGAAGGACATGTTTTCAAGGTCAGGTTATTGCCTTGGTTTTTCACAACATGTTTTTATGAGATACCGACTTTCTGTCTGTCCTCCTGACAACCATCAAACTTGTTTTTCACTGCTCTCACGCGATCCGGTCAGGGAGGGGTATATAAGAAATGTAAC
>NC_056509.1:4585183-4602332 GCF_014905685.2 Nematolebias whitei
TTGAGTCTTAGACCAGGCCGCCCCATATCAGAAATCTGGTTTGTAGCTGTAGCTAATTTCTCCTCACAAGCTTTCAGGTCCTCCTGTGATGTCTGATATTTTTTTATTAAAATCAGCCATCGTTGGAGTGATTCCGTCTTGTCTGCCTTGCAAGCGTCCAGCTCCTTCAATGCGATCTGTAACTGTGCTTTTAGCACGTCGTTATCTAAACGCGAGGCTTGGTACGCTTGTTCTCTATCCTCTGCTTCCGATAGTGATGCTTCAAGCACTTGTAGTTTGCTGTTCAGCAAAGCAATTTCTGCACTTGTATCTTGCTGTAACTGAAACATCTGTTCATAATGTTTCGTCATGAGGACCTCGTGTTCGCTTCTAAATTGACGGACGTATTCTTCCGTTCTTTGAGCCAAATCTATTTCACTGTCTAACCTTTGTTTGAGGTAATCAGTTTTCTCAATGGCCTTATAGAATGACTCTTTCAGCAAGATTGCAATTTTAGCCAGCTTTTCATAACTGGACTTTGTGATTTCTGCAGAGGTCACACTTTCTGCAACCTCCTTCAGATTGTCCACTAACTCTTTTGGGTTCATGCGCTCTGTCTGGATTATATATGGATGTAAGGACGCTCCGAGAAGCGCGAACGCATTCTCCAAGCAGTCCGTGATTCCTTTTGGGTCAAAATCTTTTTCTAACACACCTGTCATGTTTTCACTGTGTAGCAATTTATCTGTTTGAACAGTTGCAAGCTTTAGATATTTTACAGGTAAATATTTGTATTCAAGTCAATGAGTTTTCACACTTATTTTAGCTTTGGGTTTACACAGAAGTACTGTTATAAGTCAACTTATTCAAATGTGGGTACCTTTCTCAGGTTTTACCCCAATTCATGAATATTTAAGTAAATGCTCTTCCAGCAGTGTTACTTTTTGTGCTTATTTTCCACAGATACTAGAGTACCAAGCTGTTTTTAGTGTATTTTACTCTAAAACGCTGAATTTTTTATAAACCTGCAAATTTTCCTTTAGTCTCACAGCAATATTAGTTTAAAACGTTTTTTTAAACCGTTCTGTTCCAGAAATTTGCTTTTTTAAACAGTTACTCATCAACCCAGGTGGGTGAAAAGAGAAAAGAATTTGATGATGAGGAATAATCAGTCTTTCTTCAGAAAAACTGTATTTGCTCCTGTATAGCTTCTATTTAAAATTAAATAGAGAGATATTTTATTTAGGTGGTAAATTAAACAGAAAATCTCTTTTTCCTGATAAATTTACTCTTATTTAGTGATTTTGCAATTAAACGTGTATTATCCTTCAAGCAAAATGAGTAAACTGTTCAACTCTGTGAATATTTGTAACTGTATCTGTTTTTTAAAAAGTTTCTAATTTTATTATGAACCTGTTTTAAGGATTTATCAGTGAATAAAATTTTTTGGTAAATGCTTCTTTGCATAAATACCTATTACTTTTTAAAATGTAAAATAACAGTGTTTTATTCAGCTCTGAGGAAGTTTGTTAACTCGAAATTGTCTTACAGAAAAATAAAGAAAACGTTTAATTTCACTTTTTACCTAAAAACGAAGTGAAATCTGTGATCTCACGTCTCGCCAGGAGATGTCAGTATTACCTCAACAATTATAACTCCGTCACTTTTTGTGTTGTCCACTAGGGGTGCTATAACTTCCTGTGGCGTTCGGTTGACATCCTGTTGTTAGCTGCTTAGCTTGAAGTTAGCTTCGGCTAAACTCGGTTAAAGTCAACATTTCTGAACGGATTTTTTACACAAAAGTGGCAAAAGTTTTGCAATCAGACTTTATAGCTTTAAACATGAGTTTTTTGGGACTGATAGTAGCTTCATTTAGTGATTTTAAGCGTAGTTTAAGCTCCGGTCGTTAGCTGTTTAGCTTAAAATTAGCATCGCTAGCGTTGTTTAAAAACATCATTTTTTGACGAATTTTAAACTGTAACGTGGCAGAATTTCAGCAAGCAGGCTTCGAAGCACTTAACAGCGTTTCAGAATCACTTTAAAAGGCGCTTTTTAGCTTTAAAAAGCAGATTTTATTTCCCTATGAAAATGAATTTCATATCCGGGTCACGTGACTGAAATCACCAATGGCAAAGCAGCGCAGGAGTGAGGGGAGATGACGTAGCACGTCAGTCAACTTCTCAACCAATCAAAGCGCTACACAACAGTGAATTCAACCAATCAGGAAGCGTATTCTCCAACTAGCAAGTTAGATTAGCGTAAAATAGTTCGTCACTTTTTCGTCTTTTAAACCATCAAAATGCACTTTTTCTGTTAAAAATTGTAACGAAACAACCCCCTGAGCTGCACAGAGAACGGCGCTCCGTGACAAAACGTCTTTCTAGCTATTTAACAACTCGTTCGAACCCGTTTCAGAACCGAGCCGGTCCAAAGAACCGAAACGGACCAGAACAGCGTCTGGAACACAGTTTAAACAGAATAAAGCGTTTCCACAGCTCAAAGCCAGCTTATGTTACACATACAGACGTACAATTCAGCTTTATAAAGACTCAATGACACAATTTCAGCTTTTAAAACATTGCCAGCGTAACACGAGCGCGCAGCTCCAATTGCGCTGCGTAAAGACGCACGGTTTCAGCACAGCTGTTTAACCGTTACTTTTTCAACATGCCAACATTTAAAATCAATCTTACACGTTTTAACAGTCATTCATGAACACGTTACGGGCCACCAGTTTGGAGTGAGTCACGTGAGGTACGTGTCACTTGTTGTATGACAAACATATGGATATATATTTATGCATACTTTTCACGAGTTCTTCATTTTTCTGACTGTGTAATGCCGTGCATTGAATTTAAAGGAATGCGAACGAGAGACGTTATTACCTTTGACCCATCAAATGAATGGAATCATTTATTTTCAGAATCAAAGTTTAACATCAAACATTTACATTAATTTGGCAAAATATGAAAATAATAACAGACAGTTTCACAGAAAATGAACTTCAAATCACTCGGCGGTGATTTGAGGACTTTGCTTCAGATATTTCTAAAATATCTGTACTGATTTTGTGAGAGAGAAGAGTTTAAGATGAAAGGAGATTATCTTACAGAGAACTATGTGAGGGAATTTAATCTGTTTGACCAGAAGTTGCACGCTCCGTCAGATCCTCAGCTTTGTCCACGGTACACTTTAGTCGAAGAAGAAGTCTTTACCTGGTTTGACGATAGATCAGCTCAGTAAGCATCCTTCAGACTGTTTCCAGCGCCTCCGTTAAGAACAGCTAAAATCCTCGGAGAGTCGTGCGTGGTTAGCTCAAAACAGAATTATAATCCCACACGTCTCTGGATTCTCGGCAACTCCAAAACTCTTCATAACTCTAGTTCTCTTCTGAACTCCTTCAGAACTTTTCCATTCTCCATGGAATCTTTTTCTGTCGGACTCTCACTCTTCCAAGAACTCTCACTCTTGGAACTCCATATCACTCTCACATGAACTGGGAAGTTGACACATTTTATTTGGGTCGACTTCCTGTTCAATTTAGAGCTTTCTGATTCGTGGATGTACCAGAAAGAGGTGTGTTTTCGTGACGTAAGTTGTTATCAAAATCAAGGTCAGGGAATGAATCTGTTTTCACATACAGAAAAGATTATTGCAGAAACAGCAGACTTTTTGGAGCCTACTCTTGGTAATCTTCTGAAAAAGTTTAAACATGACATTTTTCTCGGTAAACATTTTAGTTGACCGAAAACCAACCTTTCACATACTTACGACTTGACTCATTTCAGACAGAAAATCAAGGAATGCTTATTCAGGTGATTTCTTCTCTGAATGAGGAATAAAAATCATTACTTACTGTTTATGTAAAATAAAAATGAGTAGTTCTTTTCAACCTGTAAGAATTGAGTGAAACTAACACAATTGATTATCAAAACATTTGTAAAACAGTAATGATTATAGAGGATTGTCTTTTCTGCTTGATTAATTCAAGAAAGAAAGTCATCAGTTGGTTCAGACTTATTCAGATCAATGAAAATAACAGTCTCTGTCCATCTGGTAGATTTGAGGTCTTCAGGGTCAGACCTGGTTCACTACAAGGCCCCGGTAAAAAGCGTCAGTGAGCGCCTCCTCATTCCAATGGCTACCTGAAGCAATTGAATGAAAGTCAATGATGTAGTCAGTTACTCGGCGATTACCTTGACGGATGGAAAACAGGCGTCGGGCGGCCTCCCTCTCGGGAAGGACTGGGTCGAACACACGACACAACTCCTTGGCAAAAGTCTGAAAAATGTAGCAGATAGGAGAGTCGCGCTGCCACTCAGCAGTTCCCCACCTCTTGGCCTTGCCGGAGAGGAGAGAGATTGTGTACGCCACCTTAGACCTTTCTGTGGTGAAACAAGAGGGTTGCAGCTGAAAGTGAATTTCACATTGGGTAATGAAAGGTCTGCATTGATCTGGTTCCCCTGAAAATAGTTCGGGGGGGGCGAGACGAGGCTCCCGAACTGACCCAGAAGCAGAGTGAGAAGTGGCAGAGTCTTGGTTAGTGGTCTGAGGTGTTAAGGTTTTTAACATGCGGACAATGTCCTCCATGCCCGATTCAAGTTTACCTATAGCGCCCTCGACACCAGAGCGCCAGTCTGCAGAGGGTGAGTGGTCCATGACTTTTGGCCAGATAGTTCTGTAACGAACCCCTTCAACTCTGGACCAAAATCACCACAACAGAGAGACTTAGATTACAAAATTTATTGTAGAAGCCCTCGTTTCTCAAAAGTGAGTCTGGTTCTGGTGTCGATCACTGGGTCAAAGGCTGGAACGAGTCTGTAGGCAGGAAGAGAACGGTTAGTGGCCAGGCAGTAGACAGAAGCGAGAGCAAATGTCTGAGAAAGGTAACCACTAACCGTTTCTCTGGTTGAAGGGGACTCAGAAGAGAGGAGACGTTCCAGCTGGATGGATTCACTGCAGGAGGGGTGATCCTGGTGAGAGGAGTCAGCCGGCTGCAGCGAAGAGACCGAGAATGGGTGGATGGTGATGAGGTGTTGAACCACAACGGCGTTGGACCAGCAATCGGTCCGTGAGGCAGATGTCGAGGTCAGACAGGCGAGGGTTGTTACCAGGGCGCAGGAAAACGACGGTACCAAACAGGAGCAGGCGAGAAGACAGTGTGAGGCAGGCGTGAGTCGAAAACCGATGAGAGGAGACGTAGATCCAATGAGGAGCAGGCAGGAGGCGAAGTCAGGCGAGCAGGAGTCCAAAACCATGAAGCAGCATGAGGAGGTGAGGATATAAAGACCAGGAAGAGGGACAGGAGCAGGGCAGGCAAACAAACTGGGCAGGAGAGAAACTATGAAGGAACAGGAGACTATGAGGGAATCAGGAGACAGAAGCGCGGGATAACTACTGGCAGGTAAACTGTTTTCGACTATCTGGCACTCACCCTGTGAGCCGGTCAGGTTTATAAAGGGTGCAGCAACAGGTGCAGCTAATGAGAAGTAATCAGTGTGGAGTGTGGTGAAGAGAAGACAAACTTAAAGTCACATGCAGCCAGCAGAGAGGAGATAAGAGTGCTGCAGAGCAGGAAGTCTGAAAACCAAGAAAAACAAACAACAAGAGAAAGATAGAAAAGAAAAAGAGTCCACAGACACCAAGCAGTGAACAGAGTGAAAAGAATTTAAATCAGACAGGCGTGAATCGTGACAGTTTCTGGGAATTCCACAGCAGGCTGGCTTGAAACATGCCAATAAGGTGTTTGTTATTTACAAGACCATTCTTGGTGGCAGGGTGAAACTGATGAAGTCATGACATGATTTTATTTTTTGTGATTTATGTACCTGAATGATTGAGCTTGCAAACATTTTTTCTACATTTAAAAACCGACAGTGATAAGGGTATGACAGTTTGAGACGGGTACGGGTGTCTGTCCTCTGTTCATTCGACCTTTATTTAGACAAGCCTTCACTTCAGCCTCCGTCAGTGTGAAACTTCCTGAGATGTGGGAGTTCCTGTTGCTTGGTGATGATCTCCAGCACTGATTAAAGTGAGCTTCAAAGCTACGACCATGCACATTAGTCTCTGATGGCTGCATAATGAGTCCCAGGGAGGAAGATCAGTAACTATGCCACCCTTCCTCATCAAACGCAGCTCGTCTCAGCACCATGCCTTTCTGTAGCCGACCCCGCTGCAACAATTCACTCAGGGGTTCAGAATCAGATCAGACTAAAACCTGCTGAACTGTTGCTCGACAGGGTACTAGGAGTAGCCGTCAGTCTCATTTGTTTGGATTCCATGTGTTCACACAGATTACCTTCTCCTTGATGTGACATTAAAGCTTTCAAATGGTTTTTTTTTGTGCTTTAAATTAAATAACAACTTACACAAATATTGATTAGAAAATCTGCACAAATAGTAACTGTTAGGGTCACTGAGGAGATGTCACATCAGACACTTTTTTATTTCGTTTTAAAGGTTTTAAGCTGGATAATTACTTCAGTCATCTTCATTTCTGTTATTGTGAAGAATGATAATATTTTAGTTCTTATACTTAGTTCACTGTAGCGACCCCTGAAGAAGGGAGCAGCCGAAAACCCGATAAGGAATAAGCGGGTAAAGACGATGGATGGATGTCAAACATTTTTGAACTACACAAAATACATCATCCTATTATTAAAATTTCTAATTGTTTATGACCATCAGGGGAAGATGCTATGACTCGTTTCATGATAGACCCCTGCTGGGCTGAAGCGAGCATGATGCGTGTGTCGGACATTTTCTTTGTGTCTCACTATAATCAATTAACTCACCAAAGTGATCCAATTTGTGGTAAAGTCTTTTTAAAGTAGCTACAAAGCTACTGTGCACCATCTAACATTACTTATTACTGGGGGAATACTCCCCCAGTAATAAATCTGTTAGTTGTTGTTAACCATGAGTCAGAGGGTGTTTCTGGTATGTATAAGGGGGAAAGCACTTTAAGGTTTGCGGTGAGTGTCATCTGCTGTTGTAGATATTATATTTACTTTTATGCTTCTTGCAGCTTAGATCTTTCACAATTCTAGCTATTGATATATTTCAAGTAAACTAGCCTTTTAAGTCGCTTTCAGCAAAATCATTCAGCGTTCAGCATTCACAGCATTTTCACAGGAAATGAAATTACTCTAGTTACTCATGTTTTTTAATTTTAGAAGAGTCAGACAGCAAAAACATCACTGTGTTTGCACTTCCACCGGGATCTAACTGTTCAAAAACATATGTTCCCCTTTTTCTAATTTATGTAACATTAGTCACACATAATTACACCATTAACCTATACATTAGAGGTCTGATACTGAATGTTCTGTGTTCCTGCTGTAAAAAGATGAAATATAATTATACATCATTTGGTTTTGAAAGACAAAAAAGAGCAAATGCTTCTTGCACATCAAACAGGTCTGAGACAATAAAGCGACTCGAGGCTGGTTGTCAGGCAGCTAGTTCAGGCCCCTGGAATCTGTTTTCAGCAGCATCACATTTCAACTGCTTCAACTTTGCCACAACGTCTAGGGCAGACCTGGTGACAGAAATTGTACAGGAATATAATGCATGTATGCACAGCAAGCACATCACCCTCACAAATACATTGGAAACAGGTTACAGGAATTGAAGTCCCTGAGGGGAACATGAAAATAGGAGACGCACTGGGACAAAGGTAATTAACACAGACATTACACAAATATTGCTGTTACCTGCTATGGTTTCCATATCTTGTCTTCTGGGAAAAAGAATACATAAAAAGTTGTCATTTGTTGTTGCAGGTCAGTTGCGTGAACATCTACAAAGAAATAATCTGTTTGAAGAGTTTCAGTCAGGGTTTAGAGCTCATCATAGCACAGAAACAGCACTAGTAAAAGCCACTAATAACGCCCGGACAATGCTATTGAGTTAGCAGGACGCCACACACACCGAGCCGACAGGATAACTGAGGACTCCGGCAAGACCAGAGGTGGAGGTTTGTGCATTTATATTAACAAAGCTTGGTGCACAGACTCTGCTACTACCGAGAGACAATGCTCACCTAATGTGGAGTTTATAATGGTCAAATGCAGACCTTATTACCTCCCCAGAGAACTCACTTCCATCATACTCACTGCAGTGTATATCCCCCTGGATGCTAATGCTAAGCTGGCTATGAAAGAACTTTATGCAGCCATTAGCAAACACCAGACCAAACACCCTGAGGCTGCTTTTATTGTTGCTGGTGACTTTAACCACTCTAACTTGAAGACAGTCCTCCCCAGATTCCACCAACATGTCTCCTGCCACACCAGAGGGGACAAGATTTTGGACCATGTTTACTCCAACCTGGCTGGAGCATACAAAGCAACACCCCTCCCCCACATTGGACAATCGGACCATCTCTCCATTTTCCTCACACCTTGGTACTCACCACTCATCCAACGTGTGAAACCCACTGTGAGGACAATAAAAGTGTGGCCAGAGGGGACAGACACTGTGCTCCAGGACCGGTTCAAAAACACTGATTGGATTATGTTCACTCACACCGACTTGGAACAGTACACCTCATCTGTGCTGGACCACATCTCCACCACTATAGACAGTGTCACCACCCAGAAACAGATAACCATGTACCCCAACCAGAAGCCTTGGATGAATCGGGATGTACGTCTACTGCTGAAGGCTAGCAACATCGCCTTCAGGTCAGGGGATGCACAGGCCTACAGTACAGCCAGGGCTTAGCTGAAGAGGGGCATCAAAAAAGCCAAGCACCACTACAAGGGGAGGATAGAAGAACACTTCTCAAACTCCAACCCCGGACGTATGTGGCAAGGACTCCAGATCATTACAGATTACAGGGCCATCAACCCCTCCCCCGTCTCCTCTGATGTTTCCTTCCTCAATGAGCTCAACAATTTCTATGCTCGTTTTGAGAGAGGGAACCCAACAACTACAACTAAGGCAGATGTGTCTCCAGACCACCAACCACTGACTCTTTTCCCTACCGATGTAGGAGCGGCGCTGAGCAGGATTAAAGTTCACAAGGCTGCGGGTCCGGATGGCATCCCTGGACGTGTTCTTAGAGCGTGTTCTGGGGAGCTGGCAGGAGTACTGACGGACATATTCAACCTGTCCTTGGCCCGTGCTGTGGTACCAACCTGCTTCAAAACCACCTCCATCGTCCCAATACCCAAAATCTCAAAACCATCAAGACTCAACGACTACCCTCACCTCCATCATCGCAAAGTGTTTTGAGCAGCTGGTCCTAGTACACCTCAAATCCTGTCTCCCCCCCACCCTGGACCCCAACCAATTTGCATACCGCCAGAACAGGAGCACAGAGGATGCAGTCTCCATAGCGCTGCACTCTGTTCTCTCACACTTGGACAACAAAAACACCTTTGCCCAGATGCTGTTCATAGATTTTAGTTCAGCATTCAACACAGTCATCACCTCAAAACTCATCACAAAACTCACAGACTTGGGCATCAGTTCCCTTATGGGCAACTGGTTACTGGACTTTCTGACCAACCGACCCCAACATGTCTGGCTGGATAACCACTGCTCATCTATCCTCACTATTAACACCGGTGTACTACAAGGCTGTGTGATGAGTCCCTTCCTCTACTCCCTCTTAACCCATGACTGCAAACCTGTTGATGATTCCAATACCATCATTAAGTTTGCAGATGACACCACGGTGATCAGCCTCATCAAAGACAACGATGAGACTGCTTATAGGGAGGAGGTGGTTCGTCTGGCTGAGTGGTGTGACAACAACAACCTGCTGCTCAACACCGAGAAGACTAAGGAGCTCATCGTGGACTTCAGGAGGAACGCTGGCCCACATCCACCCATCTACATCAAGGGGGCGGTGGTGGAGCGTGTGAACAGCTTCAAGTTCCTGGGTGTCCACATCTCCGAGGATCTCACCTGGACGACCGGCTGTTCCAAACTGATCAAGAAAGCTCACCAGCGTCTTTTCTTTCTGAGGACTCTGAGGAAGAACCACCTGTCCTCAGACATCCTGGTGAACTTTTACCGCTGCACCATTGAGAGCATCCTGACCAACTGCATCACAGTCTGGTACGGGAGCTGCTCTGCCTCAGACCGGAAGGCGCTGCAGAGGGTGGTGAAAGCCGCCCAACACATCACCGGATCACCACTTCCTGCTATAAAGGACATCTACAGGAAGCGGTGTCTGAAAAGGGCTGGAAAAATCATAAAAGACTTCAGCCACCCAGCACACAGACTCTTCACCCTCCTGCCCTCTGGGAGGCGCTACAGGAGCCTCCGGACTAAAACCACCAGGTATCGGAACAGCTTCTTCCCCACAGCTGTCACACTCCTGAACTCTGCCTCCTGACATCTGAACAACAACAACGGTCTGTATTCTCATACACACAACAGCAGCACATGGACTGTAACACCACCACCTGCACTTTCATCCGTTAACCCACTACTGTACAAACTGTACACATAATCTACTATCTACTGTTCATAAGTACTCACATACTTATATATATATTTTTTTCTTTTATATAGCTGTTTATACCCCTTCATATTATAACCTGTTCATAGTCTGTACACTCACAATCTGTATATATTTATACCTATAGCATATTCAAAGCAACTTACTGTATATTGTACTATATATATCTACCAATTTATTTTTCTTGCTAAGCACTTCTGGATAGATGCAAACTGCATTTTGTTGCTTTGTACCTGTGAAATGTGCAATGACAATAAAGTTGAATTCTATTCTATTCTATTCTATTCTATTCTATTCTATTCTATTCTATTCTAATGATATTCTCATGGCCTCAGACAATGGACATGTGTCTATACTGGTCCTGTTAGAGCTCAGTGCTGCATTTGATACAGTTGATCATAATATTTTACTACAGAGGCTTTGATATGAATGTTCAAGTTTTTTTATTGTCATTCACATCGCATAAGGTACATGAGGTGGAACAAAACTGTGTTCTCAAGGTCCCAGGTACACCCAAAAATAGCAAAAATATAAGGTACATAAAAAAGAAACAGTTTTTCATTTATTCAACCTTTATTTTTACAGGTTTGTCTCAT
Source organism: Nematolebias whitei (assembly GCF_014905685.2). Classification (NCBI taxonomy): domain Eukaryota; kingdom Metazoa; phylum Chordata; class Actinopteri; order Cyprinodontiformes; family Rivulidae; genus Nematolebias; species Nematolebias whitei. The sequence goes on from NC_056509.1 coordinate 4,596,239, forward strand.
TGAGCCTCAAGGACTCATCTAGGAGACTGGTTTTAAACAAAGAACACAGATGATGTACAAACAACAATAGACAATCATAAAAAGCATATAAAAAGAACATGTAAATAGAAGAAGTGAAATAAAATCAAAACACAAGCAGCTACATTATAAAGTGATGTAATATACTAAAACCAGGAACATGTCTGCACTGGTTTTTGCCATGAATTTAGCATATGTTTAAAATCCCTTAGAGAGTTCAAGGTCGAGAGTTTCAGTATACAAGGGTTTAAGATATACGCTAAACAATAATAACATAATATAATATGGTGCATTAAACAGCAGTCTGAACATGAATCTGTTGTGAGCAGATGGGTATGAATACAGCAGAATAAAGGCAATAAATCAGTAGCATGGAAAAAGTGACATGCCACCAATAGAAGTGTCATTACAGTGATATTCCTAGTTAGAGATTCATGAGTGTAACAGCCTCAGGGTAGAAGCTATTACTCAGTCTAATGCAGGCATGGGCAAACCCCGACCCGCGGACCATATATGGTCCGTTGGGCTTTTTAATTGGCCCTCTGAAATTTTCCAAAATTTGGACAAAAAAAAAAATATATATATATATACTTTATGTTTCAGGGGTGCTGAGGTAAAATTTAGGGGTGCTTTAGCACCCCCAAAAAGAGGTTAAAATTGCCACTGGTTCAAATTATATTTAAAAAACTGAATTTAATAGGAAAATAAACTGGTGTTGTTTTACCTGTAGTTCCAGCATTTCCCCAGTGGAGGCGCACTACAGACACTGACGTCTATTACAGGCAAGTTAACAGTGGAGAAGAAGTAATTTCTTCTACACTTTTATTTTTACTTTGCCCTACAACTCATATGTAAAAACGTGTTTATCAAAGAAAAGAAACGTGTACAGTGAGTGTTGAGTGTTTAAAATGGGGTGGACAACAACATATAGTTTCACTGAGGTCCAATCAAAGGCAGTTTTTATGCCAAGAAACTGTTGCGGTTTTCAAAGAGTACACTTTGCTAACTACTAACTATGCTTGCAAGCCTTACTTCGATGGTGATTTTTTAAAAAGAAACATGGTAAAAACAGAACAGATCTGTTGTGTCCGGAGGGCCAAGATAAGTTAGAAAAAATCAGTTTATCACGCAGGACTGTGACTCGCTTTGTGGAACCGATTGACGAAGATATAGCCAGCAAAATAAGCTGAAAGGCAGAGAGAGTCCTTTAAGTTACGGTTTACTGGATGAAAGTAATAAAGGACACTGCTCGTCTCCTATTTTTTTTTATCTACGGGATTAACAACAGTTTTGAGATAATGGAGGTATTTTTGACCCTGGAGTCTCTGAAAGGAAAAACATGGAGAGAGGATTTTTATAACCGTCTGCTGTCATCGAGAAAATGAAGTTACTGTGGAGTAAAGTTAATGTCACAACGGACAGATCACCAGATTTAAGTGGAAAACATGTCGGGCTGCTGACAAGAATCCAGGATAAATTGAAAGGAAAACCTCGACCAAGATGTTATGTTGCTGTAAGTCATGCTTTGTGTGTGAAACTGTTAATTGTGTGTGAATTATCAAAAAAAAAAAAGTGAAAGACAAAACACGTGTGAATTATTGTCCAGATACTCTGTTGTGATGCTGCATAGAGGAGCTGCAGGAGGATGATGTCTACTTCCATTCCCAACCAGCTGCAGCTGACCTGCTGTCATCAACTTTAGATCCTGTAGTTGTAAAACGTTTTGTGAGGAGTTTGTGGAGGTGAGCTGCCACTTTATTTAGACTTTTCTCCTGTATTCCATTAGCACAGTGAGGTAAGAAACTTGTGGTTTGGTTAATTTTATTTTTCTTCAGGTAAGAGAAAATACAGTGGTTTGTTTTGTTTGTTTGGGCCTGAAGTTGGTAAGACTCAACAAAGTCAATAATTTCACTATTGTAAATAAAATCACTGTTCTATCATATAATCCTGACTTAATGGCTGTTTGAGTGGTGCAGAAGGTGGAATCACCCATTATTAATAACGTCCCGGCAACTGCTATTGCGCTGGGGTTTATCATCACACAAACACTCCATCCATCTGTTCCTGGCCCGGCCATTTGCTCCAATTTTAGAACTCAGTGTGGCCCGCGAGTCCAAAAGTTTGCCCACCCCTGGTCTAGTGGTTCTAAATTTAATGCTCCTCAACCATCTGCCTGAGGGGAGCAGGACAAAAAGTGTGTGTGCTGAGTGAGTGGGGTCCTTCATGATGCAGGTAAATGGATGGTAAATGGACTGTACAGGTCCTTCTCAAAAAATTAGCATATTGTGATAAAGGTCATTATTTTCCATAATGTAATGATAAAAATGAAACTTTCATATATTTCAGATTCATTGCACACCAACTGAAATATTTCAGGTCTTTAGTTGTTTTAATACTGATGATTATGGCATACAGCTCATGAAAACCCAAAATGCCTGTCCCAAAAAATTAGCATATTTCATCCCACCAATGAAAGACAAGTGTTTTTTATACAAAAAACGCCAACCTTCAAATAATCATGTTCAGTTATGCACTCAATACTTGGTCAGGAATCCTTTTGCATGAATGACTGCTTCAATGCGGCGTGGCATGGAGGCAATCAGCCTGTGGCACTGCTGAGGTGTTATGGAGGCCCAGGATGCTTCGATAGCAGCCTTAAGCTCATCCAGAGTGTTGGGTCTTGCGTCTCTCAACTTTCTCTTCACAATATCCCACAGGTTCTCTATGGGGTTCAGGTCAGGAGAGTTGGCAGGCCAATTGAGCACAGTAATACCATGGTCAGTAAACCATTTACCAGTGGTTTTGGCACTGTGAGCAGGTGCCAGGTCATGCTGAAAAATGAAATCTTCATCTCCATAAAGCTTTTCAGCAGATGGAAGCATGAAGTGCTCCAAAATCTCCTGATAGCTGCTGCACTGACCCTGTGCTTGATAAAACACAGTGGACAAACACCAGCAGATGACATGACACCCCAGTGACTGTGGAAACTTGACACTGGAACTCAAGCAATGTGAATTCTGTGTCTCCTCTCTTCCTCCAGACTCTGGGACCTTGATTTCCAAAGGAAATGCAAAATTTACTGTAATCAGAGAACATAACTTTGGACCACTCAGCAGCAGTCCCAGGTGAGATGCTTCTGCCGCTGTTTCTGGTTCAAAAGTGGCTTGACCTGGGGAATGCGGCACCTGTAGCCCATTTCCTACACACGCCTGTGCACGGTGGCTCTGGATGTTTCTACTCCAGACTCAGTCCACTGCTTCCGCAGGTCCCCCAAGGTCTGGAATCGGCCCTTCTCCACAATCCTCCTCAGGGTCCGGTCACCTCTTCTCATTGTGCAGCGTTTTCTGCCACACTTTTCCCTTCCCACAGACTTCCCACTGAGGTGCCTTGATACAGCACTCTGGGAACAGACTATTCGTTCAGCAATTTCTTTCTGTGTCTTACCCTCTTGCTTGAGGGTGTCAATGATGGCCTTCTGGACAGCAGTCAGGTCGGCAGTCTTACCCATGATTGCGGTTTTGAGTAATGAACAAGGCTGGGAGTTTTTAAAAGCCTCAGGAATCTTTTGCAGGTGTTTAGAGTTACGTCGTTGATTCAGATGGTTAGGTTAATAGCTTGTTTAGAGAACCTTTTCATGATATGCTAATTTTTTGGGACAGGCATTTTGGGTTTTCATGAGCTGTATGCCATAATCATCAGTATTAAAACAATTAAAGACCTGAAATATTTCAGTTGGTGTGCAATGAATCTGAAATATATGAAAGTTTCATTTTTATCAATACATTATGGAAAATAATTACCTTTATCACAATATGCTAATTTTTTTAGAAGGACCTGTATATAGCGCCTTTCTATCTTATTGAGATATTCAAAGCACTTTACACTACAATCTATGTTCTCATTTACCCATTCATAGAGCACTCTACTAGATCTCTACAAAGCTAATTGAACAAATTGTTCTAAAGAGACTAATCAGTGCTATATCACATTCATGCACCGATGGGACACACATCGGAGGCAACGAGGGGTTCAGTGTCTTGCCCAGGGACGCTTCGGCATGTGCCTGCTGGATGTGGCCCTCTTCCTGCATCTGGAGGTGTAGATGTCTGTGATGGTGGGGAGACTGACTCCAACAGTCTTCTGTGCAGCCTTCACCACTCTCTGCAAAGCTTTTCTTTCTGCAGCTGTGCAGCCTCCATACCACACATTGATGCTGGAGCCCAGGATGCTCTCCACTGCACACCTGTAGAAGGAGGTGAGGACGGAGCTTCCCCGACCAGCTCGTCTCAGCCGCCTGAGGAAGTAGAGTCTCTGATGAGCTTTCTTGGTCAGACTGGTGGTGTTGTTGCCCCAGCTGAGGTTATCATTCAGGTGCACACCCAAGTACTTGAAGCTGGAGACAACTTCCACTGCAGATCCTCTTGGGGGGGGGGGGGGGGGGGGGGGGGGGTTGTTTCTTCTGAAGTCCACAATCATCTCCTTTGTCTTCTTCACATTGATGTGAAGGTTGTTCGTCCTGTACCAGCTTTCCAGGTGTTCCACCTCCTGCCTGTAGCTGGACTCTTTTGTTTTTGATGCATCCCACCACCGCTGTATCATCTGCAAACTTTATAATATGGGTAGGTGCACAATCATATGTGAGCAGAGTGAACAGGAGGGTGCTCAATACACAGGAGAAGTTGTGGATCCTCAAAGACTGCAGCCTGTTGGTTAGGAAATCCAGGACCCAGTTGCACAGGGAGAGGCTTAGTCCTAGTGTGGAGTGTCAATTAGGATGTGGGGAATCATGGTGTTGAAGGCAGATTTGAAGTCCACAAAGAGCCTATGGATGTAGGAGTCCTGCTCCGGGTGGGTGAGAGGAGTGTGGACCATAGAGGAGATGGTGTCCTCTGTTGATTGATTCTTGTGGTATGCATACTGGTGAGGGTCCTTGCTGGTGTCAGTGGTTGCTTTGATGTGGGCCATGCAGTCTTTCAAAACATTTTGTGACTATCGGGGTGAGGGCCGATAGTCATTCAGACCAGTCACTGCAGAGATTGGAGGAACTGGGATGATGGTGGTGGTCTTCAGGCAGGTGGGAACAGTTGCCAGGGTGATAGAGAAATTTAATGCCTGTCTTCCATTAGTAACGGTATGGCCCAACTGGACCCGACTCAGCCCAGTTCCAAGGCTTTTCCATTAGTAACAGTGCAAAGAACCTGTCCCTATTTTCAGGACCCTTGGCTCTGTGATTCTGACCCGGCTGAGTAGGTACAAAAACTTGATGTCAGAACACTGTCGGTCACTGATTGGTCAGGGCGGAGTCACTGGATCTTTCAGAACTTTTCAAAACATTGTTCCGCCATTTGCAATTTCTCGGACTGGAGCAGAGGCTGGACCTATTTTAAAGATTTTAAAAACAATAACAACACCTTGGTCTAATGCTGAAGTGTTTGCGTTTTTTGTGCTGTTAAGAACGAGTGCCGGTTTGTTCTTCCCGGATTGGTTTGATCGGAGGGAAAGACCAGGCTTCCTTCAGGTTTAACAACATTTATTTTCACAAACATGTATGCACAGAATACAAGCAGATCTGGAGAAGTGGACCCAGTATGACAGGAGCCGGTTCTGAAAAACAAAGAAAAAGTGCCTCCTTATAACAACTGGGGTCCCCCCAGGGAGATACATATTTTGACCTTCTGCACAGTAACATCACAATTCACCTCCTCAGGCAGGCAGAGGCACTTCTATAACTCAATATACAGTGTTATCTCTTGGTGCTCCAAATAGTGGAGTTTTCTCAGAGGCCCTACAACATTCCTAAGGTTATTTTCAAATGAGGCTGAACCTTCCTTCCTGCTGATGTAATTAACAGAGGTTCCTGGTTCACAGCTGCCGGTCAATTATTCCCACATACACTAAAACATATTAACTAACTCCTAATGATGAATTTATTGTTTTAAACGTTCACAATTCCCCCAGTTGATCTCCTCAAAGGAGATCAAATGCCGTACATTGTGTAGGTTTAAAACTCAGGTTAATCACACATAACATACCATACCATACCATACCAATTTATTTATATAGCACTTAAAACAGC
>NC_056509.1:4602432-4610247 GCF_014905685.2 Nematolebias whitei
TAACCCAGGTGTCGTCAACATACCTGAACCAATGACTTGGTGGTGTCCCTGAAAAGGACGTCAAGGCTCTCTTTTCTACCTCCTCCATGTACAGGTTGGCAACAATAGGAGAAACTGGAGACCCCATAGCACACCCATGTTTCTGCCTATAATATTGCTCCCCACATGTGAAGTAGGTTGACTGCAGGCACAGTTTCAAGAGTTGACACAGTTGTTCTGTGGAAACCGTGGTCCTGCTGCTCAGAGTGGTGTCTGATTTTAATCTTAAACTGACCACCTCTACTGCATCATCAACAGGAATGCACGTAAACAGTGATGTGACATCAAAAGAGACCATTGTTTCATCAGTCTCTATGATGACATCCCTCACCTTATCCACAATGTCCATGGTGTTCTGTATGTGGTGTTCTGAGGAGGAACCCAGACCCAAACGTTATTAGAGTTCCTCCGCACCAGGTTTGAGCTGTACTGCAGCGTGAATCTCCTGATCTCCTGGGCTCGGTCTGCAGAACACGTTCATTCTTGGCTGCGAATCACGTGAGCTTTTGAGTGATTCCACGAGCTGCAGTATTAATTCAGAAAACCTTCTTCGAGGATGAAGGAGCAGAGCAGCTGTGGGGCTTGTGAAAACTGTTGACGCTGCGGGAGCGCGCGTTTGACACCACTGCGATAAAAACGCATGTCGCTCCTGCCGAGAGCAAGCTACATTACTGGGCTCGTACCGCGGTCTCACATTAACGCTGACGTGAACGGCGGGCGCTGAGAGCTGCGTGCGCGCTTTCATAACGCAATGCTTTATAGGTGAAGGCTGCTCGAGCGCATGTTGGCACCACTGGCAGTGAATGAAACAACTTTAAAAGGTTAATTCGTGATGAGTGTGTGTGATGGGGCCGCTTGTCAGATCATCCGTGCTGACAGCCTGGCTAAAAGACACTTCATCATAAAATGATGTTATTCTACATCTTGTGTCATCAACACACCTCCAGCAACTGACACCTGGTTATCTTCCCTTGAGCTCTGTTTGTTATCCTAGAGGGCCCCCTGTTGGCGGAGTCCGGGAAAAATTGATCTTACGGATGCCGAGGACGTCTGACGGGAGGGGCTGGTGTAGCAGAGCTAGGGAGGCGTTGTACAGCCATGGAGCATCTTGAAATGATTTCTCGCTAATGAAAAGGTCCTCCAACAGAAGCTTCTGCAGCTCTCCTGAGAGGAAGGTGGAATGATGAGCCAGGAGAACCTCTGGGACCTCGTTCTCCCGCTGCGATGCAGGGCAGCAGACAGCAAAAGAGGCGCACTGGTTGGGGATGATGTCAGCTGCCCTGCAGATGGAGCGTACTGCAGGGGCCGATAGCATCGTTAGCAAACAGCCACTATGAGAGCGGTGCGAACCGAAGGTCAGAGGGCCCACCGTCTCTTCTCGCCTCTGAATGTGTACGCCAACAGTGTAACGTGTTATTCGCTGCAGCCATCTGGAACGCATGCTGGTGGGCTCAGTTGGAGAGCGGTGTCACCGTCTGGGTTACGCTAACCGGAAGCACGGGATGCTGGTCCACCTGGACATCTTGCTCCAATGAAGCCTCCGTCAGGCTCGGTTCCAGGGGGCACTGAGGGACTTTCTGCTCGGTGAACCCCTGCTCTGGAGATGGGTGCAGACTGTGGAGACCGCCCCCCCCCCAATCTACCAGGAAAACCGGCTGTGGCCTCGCCCGTAGGACGTCCTGTTGGGAAAACGAGGCCAGATGGATCAAGACGGTGAGCCGGAATGGAACCTAGAAAAAACAACCTTCCCGCTGGATCATCCGAACTGGCGGGAAAAGGCGTGGGACGTAAAACAGGGTCCCTTCATGTCAGCCGCCTCCTGGGTTACGCCGGGCAACCCCAGAGGGCGCCGTCGGCCGGGAGCGGTGTGATCGCCGATGCGAAACGAGGTGGGATGAGGTGAACATTCGCTCAGCCCCCCTCCACCGACACTACGCTCTCCAGGAGGGAATGAGAAGCGGGGGGCTGAATCTGAGCGCCGCCTGTCCCAGAGGAACCATCCGATTCACTCCGAGGGTCGGCGATAAGAGGAAAATTACAAGATGGCGTTGTCCAGCGTGTAGCGACCTGTCACTGAGAAATATTCCTCGGCGCTTACCTTGAAACAAGACTGCTCGTCAGCTTCTCCTCGGGGAGGAGAGCTCACTGGACGACCGGAGGTCGACGTGCCGGGCCAAGCATTCTTAACAAAGGTTGGTCATCTACACAACCTTCCTTCTTCGTTCTTCTGACAGTGCTATTAGCTTGCTGAAGAAAAAAATGGGAGCCAATTTCCCGCTCTTAACGTAATTTATACGGACCGGGTGGGGCCCACACAGCAGGTGGGCGTGGACTAAATTTTTCAGTGCAATGCTTCGCATATTGGGATAAACCCATTAGCGACAGCCTTAAATGGCGAAGCCTGTACAAAATAGAACTGTCCTGTTGTACTGAGCAGTCTTTCAATAAGGCCATGGGTGGCGTGTATCTTCTGGGTGACTATCTTGCGGTGGAATACATTTTGGGTGTGCTAGTGGTGCTGTGGGTGCAGCGGCTGTGGCAGAGTGGTTAGAGCAGGCGTCCTCCAATGCGAGAGTTGGGGGTTCGAATCCACCAGCAGTCACATGTCGAAGTGTCCCTGGGCAAGACACTGAACCCCTCATTGCCTCTGATGTGTGTCCCATCGGTGTATGAATGTGATAAAGCTCTGATTAGTCTCTTTAGAATGATTTGTTCAATTAGCTTTGTAGAGATCTATTAGAGTGCTGTATGAACGGGTAAATGAGGTAAATAGTGTAAAGGGCTTTGGGTATCTTGAAATAAGAGAAAGGCGCTATATAAGTACAGTCCATTTACCCAGCTCACTGACATACATACTAGAATATATGTCATTGGCCCAGCTCTTCTTGAAGACAGGCCTAATGTTACCTGCCCACTTTGCAGTGTTTCACTGGACCAGCTCCCCTCTCACCATTGGTTACTTTCAAAGTAACAAACAAATCAAGAAGCCGCAACATGAATGTAACTTGTAATGCAACGCGTTATAGAAATGTAGTGTAGTAGAAAGTACAGATACTTGATGTAAAATGTAGTGAAGTTGACAAGATCTGGGTTTTGGATCAGCAACAACAACAACAACAAGCCCAAGAACAGTTTAACAATTTTATTGTGAACAGGAAAAACTCTGGAGGTCTGGGTCCTGGGCCAGGTCCAATCTGTCAAGACAGAAGAGTTAGTGGCTTTGACTAAGTTCTGGACATGCAGGTGAATGTTTGTGTCTGCACTAACCTTCTGTCTTGATGTTGCAGCAGAGTCTGTAGTCACACTGCAGTTGGTGATGTCCCTCCAGAAGAGCAGGTTGCTGCAGTGGAGCAGATTAAAGGACTTGAGGTCCAGAATAGGGAAATCCAGAATCGTGGTCTGTGAGTCATTGCAGGGGTCAAAAACCATAGAAGAGGAGAAGCGAGAACAGGGCCGAGTCGTGATCCAAAAGACATGGTCAAAAGGGGAAGGCACAGAGTCAGAAACCATTGGCAGATAGGCAGACAAAATCCAAGAGGGTTCAGGCAAGGCGAGGAGTCAAAAACAGGCAAGGAGTCAGGGCAAGAGACAAGATCAGGTATGCTGGATTTCTACTGCTTGGAAGGTTCGAGAATCTTACACTGACTGAGTGAATGCAGGGAGTTTAAGTAGGGTGGAGAACAGGTGTAGAGCATGAGCTTGATTGATGGGTGAGAGTGAGTGACAGGAACAGGCAGCGCTTGGCAGGAAAAAACACAAAAATGACAGAATGTGAGGGGCAAAAGCATGACAGAAGTAAAAGTATAAAGTACCCACATTTAACTCTACTTAAGTAAAGTACAGATTTACGAAAAATGTACTTAAGTACTGTAACGAAGTATTTGTACTTAGTTACATCCCACCACTGCTCTTACTATGTATCTTACAGAGGGCGGCTGTGGCTGAGTGGTTAGAGCAGTCGTCCTCCAATGCAAGAGTTGGGAGTTCGAATCCACCAGCAGTCACATGCTAAAGTGTCCCTGGGCAAGACACTGAACCCCTCATTGCCTCTGATGTGTGTCTCATCGGTGAATGAATGTGATAAAGCTCTGATTAGTCTCTTTAGAATGATTTGTTCAATTAGCTTTGTAGAGATCTAGTAGAGTGCTGTATGAATGGGTAAATGAGACACAGATTGTAGTGTAAAGCACTTTGAGTACCTTGATAAGATACAAAGGCGCTATATAAGTACAGTCCATTTATGTTAGAGTAAAAACCAAGATGGCGCCGGTGTGTAGGGCTGCCCGTCTCTCGCTCTCTGCTTGTATTTTATTTTTGTTATTTGTACAATTGTTTGTGCAGTGTGCCGAGTCATATTTTCAGTATGATCGTCGGGCACTTTTGGAGCTCCGTACTTTTGCTGAAATTCCCGCGGAGTTTTTGAACAGCGGCCAGCACTCTCCCCCACCGGTCCTATCTGAGATTCCTGCGTTCCTTCTGCGTGACCCTGGCCTTTCTCCATGGAGGAAACGTCGCAGACGTCGTGGGAAGCGTGCAGGGATTTTGGTGAAACTGAGGCAAAGTGTGGATTATTCTTTCAGGACTCGCTCTGGATCTGATCATCTCCTCTCTGACCCGTGGTGCTCCCGGGGCCCGGCTGCTGGCCAGCTGCCCGCGCACTCAGTCCATGGAAACACCTGGAGTTGTTTACCTGTGCGCCACACCAGCAGACCAGGAGGAGCTGTTCTTCATAACCTGCGCCCGCTGGCGTGCGCGTCTCTCTCCACGGCTGTGCCTGTGTCGGACAATATCAGGATGTGTTTAATCAACGCAAGGTCTGTTTCCAACAAGACGTTTATCCTCAATGACTTTTTTAAAGATGAGGAGTTGGATTTTCTGTTCGTCACAGAATCTTGGATTTCTGATGGTGAGTCCAGTGCCTTGGTGGAACTACTTCCTCCGGAATGTGTATGTTTCAATGCCCTGCGGCCATCAGGTCGGCGCGGGGGGGATTATTAACAGTTTTTAAAGCAAACTTTGCGTGTAAACAGTTGTCCATCCCGGTGTCCCGCGCCAGCTTCGAGCTGAGCGCCTTTGAACTTGGACACTCTCCTCCGGTCCTGTGTGCGCTCATCTACCGCCCACCTCGTTCTAAGGACTTCATAAATGAATTCTCTGACTTTTTGGCTGATATCACACAGAGATACACTCACTTTTTGCTTATTGGTGACTTTAATTTGCATGTGTGTTGTCAGGAGAAGCCCTTAGTGAAGGACTTTCTGGATTTATTGGACTCTTTTGGCTTAGCTTAGCAGGTGAGCGGCCCCACCCAAGAACATGGTCACACGTTGGACCTCGTTTTAACACGCGATGTCTCTGTTTCTAATTTGAAAATCGGTGACAATGTTTTTTCAGATCACATGCCTGTATTGTTTGACTTCACCCCCCCTTGTCATACTGCTAAAACGTGCGTTCCTGCACGTACACGTTCCATTAACTGTTTCACTGCTGCTCGTTTTAATGAAGGTTTTAACTCTGAGAGGATCGAACAGTTCCCGGTGTCTCTTACCACTGAGGAGCTAACCTCTCAGTTCAACTCTGCCTGTTTAAATGTTCTGGACCGTGTTGCTCCCCTTAAGACCAGAAAAACAAAACTTAAATCAGAGCCTTGGCTGAATGACGTCACACGAGCCGTTAGGCGGCAGTGTCGCAGAGCTGAACGAAAGTGGAGGAAGGACAGGCTCCAGGTGTCTTTTCAAATGTTAAGGGAGAGTTGGCGTCACTATCAGAAATCCGTTAAAGTTGCCAAATGTAAATTATTTTCTGATTTAATTGTCTCCAACTCCCACAACCCCCGAGTTCTTTTCTCCACCCTGAACTCAGTTCTACACCTCAGTGAGCCTTCACCTCTGGAAGCCTCAACTGAGCTGTGTGAGAACTTCCTCCATTTCTTTTTAGAAAAAGTGGCAAACACCCGGGCACTCATTTCTCCACCAGCTCATGATCTGTCCATCCCATCTCAGTGTGTGGCTGTGTTTGACCACTTTGAGCCCATCTCTCTGTCCTCTCTGGAGCAGGTAATGTGCAGCATGAAGCCATCTGGTTCCCCCTTTGATGTGGTCCCCCCTCGACTGCTAAAGGAAGTTTTTCCTACCCTGGGTCCTTTTATCCTCGCTATTCTGAATAGCAGTTTATCCTCAGGTGTGGTGCCAAAGACTTTTAAACATGCTGCTGTCCAGCCCCTCCTGAAAAAACCTAACCTTGACCCCTCAGTCATGTCCAACTTCCGGCCTGTCTCCAGACTCCCATTCACCTCTAAACTACTGGAAAAAATTGTAGAGTCTCGGTTGAAACAGTTTTTGGGGGATCACGCTATCCTTGAGTTATTCCAATCTGGCTTCAAATCTCTCCATAGCACTGAAACTGCTCTACTGAAGATTTTTAATGACATTTTCATATCCACAGACGCAGGTGATTCTGTGCTGCTTGTCCTATTGGACCTTACATCTGCTTTTGACACCATCGACCACAATATCCTCATTTCTAGACTGGAGCAGTGGGTGGGCATCACAGGGTCAGCCCTTAAATGGTTTGGGTCCTACCTCTCTGACAGAACCTTCTGTGTCAATATCAAAGATTTTAGTTCGGCATCAACCGCACTCCAGTGGGGGGTACCGCAGGGGTCCATCCTCGGTCCCCTTCTCTTTTCTTTATACCAGCTGCCACTAGGTGCTATCTTCCGCAAACACGACATTCCCTTTCATTTCTATGCCGATGATTGCCAAATTTACTTCCCCCTGAGGCACAGAGGCACACGCTCTATTCAGCCTCTTCTTGACTGCCTGGCTGACATCCGGGACTGGATGGCTTTAAACTTCTTAAGCTTCAATGAGAAGAAGTCTGAAGTCATGCTGTTCCATCCCAGTGGCTCACTCATGAACCATGACATTGACCTTTTCTCTCTAGCCCCGCTAGATAAACAAAAGGTGACTAATCTGGGGGTGATAATGGACCCGTCCTTAAAACTCAACAGTCACGTAAACATGATGGTCAAATCCTGTTTTTTTCAGCTGAGACAGCTGTCTAAGCTGAAGCCTATACTCTCCAAAAAGAACCTCGAGACAGTGATCCACGCCTTCATAACATCTAGGCTTGATTACTGCAATTCACTTCTGTTTGGAATCAGTCAGTCCTCCATTGCTCATCTACAACTGGTCCAAAATGCTGCAGCCCGATTTTTAACTGGTACAGGCTATAGAGAGCACATCACGCCTGTTTTGGCCTCCCTGCACTGGCTACCCATTCACCTTCGGATCCATTTCAAAATTCTCATGTATGTTTTTAAATCACTGAACAGTTCCGCCCCATCCTATCTCACTGATCTTCTGCAGCCATATGTCCCACCGCGCTCTCTGAGGTCAGCAGACCAGATGCTTCTCTCAGTCCCAGAAACCCGTCGTAAGCTCAGGGGTGACAGGGCTTTCTCTGTTGCAGGTCCACGACTGTGGAATAAGTTGCCACTGAGTGTCCGGCAGGCTCCCACACTCTCAGTCTTTAAGTCTCGCTTGAAGACCCACTTCTATTCGCTTGCCTTTAACACGGTGTGATTTGTTTTGGTCCGGTCTGTTCTCTACTCTGTTGGCCATTTTAGTTAGCTTCTGCTGCTATTTGTATCTGTATTTCTATTTTATGTTTTCCTGTCTGCTGTGCATGTTTGGTTCTTTTGTACAGCACTTTGGTTGGCCTTGTTGCTGTTTTAAGTGCTATATAAATAAATTGGTATGGTATGGTATGGTA
>NC_056509.1:4610347-4634771 GCF_014905685.2 Nematolebias whitei
AAAAATAGTTTGGAACACTTTTCTATAGGCATAAACCCCTGTAGTTGCCCCTTTTTCAGCATTCTCCACCCCTTAACTGGTAGTTGTAGCTGTTCCCAACCATAATAGCTTACACACCAGATGCATATAGTTTAAGGCCTTATGTAAAATCCCCTTCATAAGCCCACCTTAAACCACATAATTGCATGACACATTGAACCAGAACGGCACAGGCTGGACGTCGCTGGAGACAACCTTCGCTGGAGGCGACCTGCAATCCTGACGTTGGTCTCAACTCTTCATCCAGTGGCCGCTTCTTCAGTTCAATCCAAGGGTACCCCTCTGTATGCTGATTAATCAACACTTCCAATCGCTGTGGATTTACCGTTGTGGATTATATGACTTTTTCCAATGGATTACAGACTCTGTTTCCAGGGGGTTAAAGCATTGCTACAATGGGATTATCGAGACGATATGGGATTATAATAAACACAATGGAATACCAAGAACATTGTGGAATTACCTTGACTTTGTTTCCTTGCTGGATTACTTCTGACTTTGGTCTTCCTTGAAGGATTACTTCTGACTTTGGTCTTCCTTGCTGGATTACATCAAGCTCAAGGACATTTGAAGGTCTAAGGTCACGGTTGGAATTCATCCCCATGGACAGGTGATGATTTCCAAAGGGGGGACTGTAGTGAACCAGGTCTGACCCTGAAGACCTCAAATCTACCAGATGGACAGAGACTGTTATTTTCATTGATCTGAATAAGTCTGAACCAACTGATGACTTTCTTTCTTGAATTAATCAAGCAGAAAAGACAATCCTCTATAATCATTACTGTTTTACAAATGTTTTGATAATCAATTGTGTTAGTTTCACTCAATTCTTACAGGTTGAAAAGAACTACTCATTTTTATTTTACATAAACAGTAAGTAATGATTTTTATTCCTCATTCAGAGAAGAAATCACCTGAATAAGCATTCCTTGATTTTCTGTCTGAAATGAGTCAAGTCGTAAGTATGTGAAAGGTTGGTTTTCGGTCAACTAAAATGTTTACCGAGAAAAATGTCATGTTTAAACTTTTTCAGAAGATTACCAAGAGTAGGCTCCAAAAAGTCTGCTGTTTCTGCAATAATCTTTTCTGTATGTGAAAACAGATTCATTCCCTGACCTTGATTTTGATAACAACTTACGTCACGAAAACACACCTCTTTCTGGTACATCCACGAATCAGAAAGCTCTAAATTGAACAGGAAGTCGACCCAAATAAAATGTGTCAACTTCCCAGTTCATGTGAGAGTGATATGGAGTTCCAAGAGTGAGAGTTCTTGGAAGAGTGAGAGTCCGACAGAAAAAGATTCCATGGAGAATGGAAAAGTTCTGAAGGAGTTCAGAAGAGAACTAGAGTTATGAAGAGTTTTGGAGTTGCCGAGAATCCAGAGACGTGTGGGATTATAATTCTGTTTTGAGCTAACCACGCACGACTCTCCGAGGATTTTAGCTGTTCTTAACGGAGGCGCTGGAAACAGTCTGAAGGATGCTTACTGAGCTGATCTATCGTCAAACCAGGTAAAGACTTCTTCTTCGACTAAAGTGTACCGTGGACAAAGCTGAGGATCTGACGGAGCGTGCAACTTCTGGTCAAACAGATTAAATTCCCTCACATAGTTCTCTGTAAGATAATCTCCTTTCATCTTAAACTCTTCTCTCTCACAAAATCAGTACAGATATTTTAGAAATATCTGAAGCAAAGTCCTCAAATCACCGCCGAGTGATTTGAAGTTCATTTTCTGTGAAACTGTCTGTTATTATTTTCATATTTTGCCAAATTAATGTAAATGTTTGATGTTAAACTTTGATTCTGAAAATAAATGATTCCATTCATTTGATGGGTCAAAGGTAATAACGTCTCTCGTTCGCATTCCTTTAAATTCAATGCACGGCATTACACAGTCAGAAAAATGAAGAACTCGTGAAAAGTATGCATAAATATATATCCATATGTTTGTCATACAACAAGTGACACGTACCTCACGTGACTCACTCCAGCCTCAACGACAACATCAAGGATGGTCTTGCTACCAAGCGCTACCCTGACTCTCTACAGGACTTGGAGGACTTGGAGGACTTGGCCACCAGGGTGGACCTTCGCTTGGCTGAACGATCAAGGGAGCGAGGATCACGCGCTCTTCCAGCCACCTCGATGGTTAGTGAACCTCCTCTGGAAGCCAAGACCCCTAAGTTTTTTCCTGTCTCTTCCCCTCTCCCTGCAGAGGAACCCATGCAGTTGGGTCGCAGTCGCCTCACTCCCGCCGAACGTGAAAGGCGGCGAAGGGGTCACCTATGCTTCTACTGTGGGGGGTCTGGACACATCATCTCTGTGTGTCCGGTAAAAGGACTTGCTCAGTAAACATGAGGAGAGGTTTACTGAGCAGGACTCTCTCATCTGAACACTCCTCATCTGTCACCCATCCAGCCACCCTCTCCATTCCGGGTAAGTCCTCTATTCCTGTGAGGGTGTTTATTGACTCTGGGGCCGACACCGAATTCATGGATTATAGTTTTGCCATTAAAGCTGGTATCAATATTCTTGAGACGTCCAAAGAACACTCCGTGGTGGCCCTAGACGGTCACCCTCTGAACTCTTCATCGCAGATTACCGAACCTGTAACTCTTCATTTGGGGGGGAATCATAAAGAATCCATCAGTTTCCTTGTCATTAATTCCCCCCAGTCACCGATGGTTTTAGGTGCCACCTGGCTCCAGAGACATAACCCTCATATTGACTGGAGAAAGGGAGAGATCCTGGGTTGGGCTGAGGAATGTTTATCCTCCTGCCTCATGGACGCTGTGGTAGTCAAAAACTCTGTTAAAAGTTCTGTGGAGTTTTATCCTGATCTCTCAAAGGTTCCCACTGAGTATCATGATCTGAAAGAGGTTTTTAATAAGGTTCGGGCAACATCTCTCCCTCCTCATCGACCATATGACTGTCCCATTGACCTCCTTCCTGGCTCTTCACCCCCTAGGGGTGCTCTTTATTCTCTCTCAGTTCCTGAACTACAATCCATGAGGGACTACATCAACGAGTCCCTTCAGGCAGGCATCATCAGGCCCTCCGTCTCTCCGGCCGGGGCAGAGTTCTTCTTTGTCGGGAAGAAGGACGGCTCACTTCGTCCATGCATTGATTACCATGGACTAAATAAAATCACTGTAAAGAACAAATATCCATTACCCCTTATGAACTCTGCATTTGACCTCCTGCAAGGGGCTAAGATTTTCACTAAACTCGATCTCCGCAATGCTTACCATTTAGTTCTAATACGTGAGGGCGATGAGTGGAAGACCGCTTTCAATACCCCTACTGGACACTATGAATATCTTGTCATGCCTTTCCGGTTAACCAATGCACTAGCAGTTTTTCAAAGTTTGGTCAACGATGTTTTAAGAGATATGATTAATCAATTTGTTTTTGTTTATTTAGACATTCTTATTTTTTCCAAAGATCTCCCCTCTCACCGTAAACAAGTTTGCGCTGTCCTTACCCGTCTTCTTCAGAACGGTCTTTTCGTCAAGGCCGAGAAATGTGATTTCCATGTCTCCACCACATCTTTTCTTGGTTTTGTCATTTCTCCTGATAAGATGGAGATGGACTGTAATAAGATTGCGGCGGTCGTGGATTGGCCGACCCCCAAGGACCATAAACAACTCCAGCGGTTCTTGGGGTTCGCTAATTTTTACCGTAGATTCATTAAAGGTTACAGTCTCATCTCCAAACCCCTCTACTCACTCACTTCCACTAAGTCGCGCTTCGTTTGGTCCCTGGTTGCTGAAGAAGCTTTTAACAAACTCAAAACCCTGTTCTCTTCCGCCCCCATTCTCCAGGCCCCTAACCCTGAGGAACCCTTCGTCGTTGAGGTGGATGCCTCCAGCACAGGGGTGGGGGCCATACTCAGTCAGCGCAGTAAGACGGGTCGTCTCCATCCCTGTGCTTTCTTTTCTAGGAGCCTGTCGGCAGCTGAACGCAACTACGATGTGGGGGATCGGGAGTTGCTGGCCGTCAAGCTCGCTTTGGAAGAGTGGCGTCACTGGCTGGAGGGCTCCAGATTTCCCTTCCAGGTGTGGACAGACCACAAAAATCTGGAGTATCTCAGGTCGGCACGCCGATTAAACCCCCGTCAGGCCAGGTGGGCACTTTTTTTCTCTCGTTTTCATTTTACTTTGTCCTATCGTCCAGGAGAGAAAAATATCAAGCCAGACGCCCTGTCCCGCCTTGCTGAGGATGTCTTTTCTTCTCCCTTGGAGGAGGAGAGTTTCATTCTACCCGAAGCTACCCGCCTGGCCATGACTCGTCTCGAGGATAACTTGAGAGCCTCCTGTCAGTCTCGTCCTCCTCCTCCCAACTGTCCTGACAACCGTCTGTTTGTTCCCCCAGAAATGATTAATAAAGTCCTTGAGTTTTGCCATTCGTCCCGTTTATTTTGCCACCCGGGTCTTACTAAGACTCTCTCTGTGGTTCGGTCACAGTTCTGGTGGGATTCCTTGTTTAAAGACGTCCAGTCTTTCGTCCGCTCCTGTCCCCAGTGTTCACAGTCCAAGACGTCCAGGCGTCCTCCTGCTGGACTGCTTCGCCCTCTCTCCTGTCCTAAACGTCCTTGGTCCCACATTGGGGTGGACTTTATAACCGGTCTCCCGGACTCTGAAGGTCATTCGGTCATTCTTACGGTCGTGGACCGTTTCTCTAAGATGACCCACCTGGTTCCCTTTCCCAAACTGCCCTCTTCTAAAGAGCTCGCTCACATCATGGCCCGAGAAGTGTTTAGACTCCACGGGCTTCCCCTTGACATTGTCTCAGATAGGGGTCCTCAGTTCGTTTCCCTCTTTTGGAGGGAGTTTTGCAGTATATTAGGCATCTCCATCAGTCTCTCTTCAGGGTTTCATCCCGAGACTGATGGTCAGACTGAGAGAGCCAACCAGGAGGTGGAGAGTAAATTACACCTCTTGTGTCACAAGGACCGCGACAAATGGTCCCTTGCTTTACCCTGGGTTGAGCACGCACTCAATTCCCTCCCCTCCTCCGCCACTGGTCTCTCCCTTTTTTATGTTGTTTTTGGTTTTCAACCCCCGGTTTTTTCCCTCCAGGAGCGTGAGGCTGTGGTTCCCTCTGCTCACCTGATGGCTCTCAAATGCCAGAGGGCCTGGAGGAGAGCCAGACGAGCCCTACTGAAAACTACGGCGATTTATATTAAGAAAGCTGATCGCCGTAGATCTTGTCAACCCACCTATAAGGTGGGCCAAAACGTCTGGCTCTCCACCAAGAACCTTCCCCTCAAGGCCCAGTCTCGCAAACTCGCTCCCCGTTTTATTGGTCCTTTTCCCATCTCCAAGATTATCAATCCAGTCTCTGTACGTCTCACCCTACCCAAGTCCTTTCGTGTGCACCCCACTTTTCACGTCTCCTGCGTTAAACCCGTCATCTTGTCCAAATTTCACCCTTCAGTTCGCTCCCGCCCGCCTGATTGACGGGTCTCCTGCCTACACGGTCCATCGCCTACTCCGTTCTAGGAGGAGGGGTCGCGGCCTCCAGTATCTGGTCGACTGGGAGGGTTATGGCCCTGAAGAACGCTCCTGGGTTCCTTCTTGCCACATCTTGGACAAATCCCTCATCACTGCCTTCCACGCCGATCATCCGGACCAACCAGGTGGGACGCCAGGAGGCGTCCCTTGAGGTGGGGATATGTCACGATTCACGCCTGTCTGATTTAAATTCTTTTCACTCTGTTCACTGCTTGGTGTCTGTGGACTCTTTTTCTTTTCTCTTTCTCTTGTTGTTTGTTTTTCTTGGTTTTCAGACTTCCTGCTCTGCAGCACTCTTATCTCCTCTCTGCTGGCTGCATGTGACTTTAAGTTTGTCTTCTCTTCACCACACTCCACACTGATTACTTCTCATTAGCTGCACCTGTTGCTGCACCCTTTATAAACCTGACCGGCTCACAGGGTGAGTGCCAGATAGTCGAAAACAGTTTACCTGCCAGTAGTTATCCCGCGCTTCTGTCTCCTGATTCCCTCATAGTCTCCTGTTCCTTCATAGTTTCTCTCCTGCCCAGTTTGTTTGCCTGCCCTGCTCCTGTCCCTCTTCCTGGTCTTTATATCCTCACCTCCTCGTGCTGCTTCATGGTTTTGGACTCCTGCTCGCCTGACTTCGCCTCCTGCCTGCTCCTCATTGGATCTACGTCTCCTCTCATCGGTTTTCGACTCACGCCTGCCTCACACTGTCTTCTCGCCTGCTCCTGTTTGGTACCGTCGTTTTCCTGTGCCCTGGTAACAACCCTCGCCTGTCTGACCTCGACATCTGCCTCACGGACCGATTGCTGGTCCAACGCCGTTGTGGTTCAACACCTCATCACCATCCACCCATTCTCGGTCTCTTCGCTGCAGCCGGCTGACTCCTCTCACCAGGATCACCCCTCCTGCAGTGAATCCATCCAGTTGGAACGTCTCCTCTCTTCTGAGTCCCCTTCAACCAGAGAAACGGTTAGTGGTTACCTTTCTCAGACATTTGCTCTCGCTTCTGTCTACTGCCTGGCCACTAACCGTTCTCTTCCTGCCTACAGACTCGTTCCAGCCTTTAACCCAGTGATTGACACCAGAACCAGACTCACTTTTGAGAAACGAGGGCTTCTACAATAAATTTTGTAATCTAAGTCTCTCTGTTGTGGTGATTTTGGTCCAGAGTTGAAGGGGTTCGTTACAGAAACTTGCTTAATGTTTACTGGTGTAAAGCAAGTTTCTGGGAATTCCACAGCAGACTGGCTTGAAACACATCAATAAGGTGCTATTTATATATCAGACAGCTGATGCATTAAAAATTGTTCAGACAAAACAGGATTTTGAGAATATGGTAAATGGACTGTACTTATATAGTGCCTTTCTATCTTATCGAGATACTCAAACCTCTTTACAACAATCTGTGTCCTCATTTACCCATTTACACATCTCTATACTAGACCTCTACAAAGCTAATTGAACAAATCATTCTAAAGAGACTAATCAGAGCTTTATCACATTCATACACTGATGGGACACACATCAGAGGCAACGAGGGGTTCAGTGTCTTGCCTAGGGACACTTCGGCATGTGACTGCTGTTGGACTTGAACCCCCAACTTTCACATTGGAGGACGACTGCTCTAACCACTCAGCCACAGCCGCCCCGGATATATTAATAAGTATTTAATCTCTATGCCATAAGTCAAAACCAGATCGAGTGTGATGAGAATGAGTAGATGTGCCAACATTTTGCGTAAAAGGAATTGACTCTATTAAATTTTTAAAGGCTATACTTGAGCTGTCACTTTCAACATCTACATGATTATTTAAATCACCCATTATTATGACTTTATCAGTATTCAATAATAAGTCAGATTTAAAAAAAATCTGAGAGACTTCCGGTGGAGCCGTGCTTTGAGACAGACACATTGGGTGGAGGCTCCCGTGAAATCCGTGACTATTAGGCAAACTCCACGATTGACCAAACTACTGATTACGTGAAATGTTGAGAGAAAAGGATGTCCACATGAAACACCATGGGTAAACATCAAAATGACCAAAAAGAAACTAAAGAAAAAAGAAACCTGCAGCAGGATAACACAGCAGCTAGCAAGAGAGGTAAAGCTAACAAGGCTAAAGATGCAGATGTAGCAGAAGTGCTACGCGAACCGAGAGAGCTGAGGAAGGAAAACCAGACTTCTTTCTCCGAAACAAAAGCCTCACTATCAAGACTAGAAACATCAGTGAGAGACTTGAAAGACCGTATGGCCACCCTGGAGCAATGCACGGAGGAAGCACAAGGTAGGATTAACGTGGCTGAGGAGTCTAGTCAGCGAAATGAGAGAGTGCTTCGGTACTTGCTGAGACGTGAAACAGTGCTTACTAACCAGTGTGATGACCTACAGAACTGTCTGCGGCAAAACAATCTCAGAATTTATCAAGTCCCAGAGGGATCTGAGAAGCAAGACATGATTAGTTTTGTAAAAGAACTGTTAAAAAAATCACTTCTTCCCCAAGATGAGTCACAAATTGAAAGAGCAAATCGAGCTCTGGGGCCAAAACCAGTGGAAACCGATCCACCACGCTCCATCATTGTCCACTTTACAGATTATGCTATGAAAGAAGCTGTACTACGTCAGGCATGGTCACAGAAACAAGTCATCTTTCAAGACAAAACAATATACTTTGATCAGGATTATTCACCAGAGGTCCAGAAGAAGAGAGCACGACTGAGAGGCGTAATAAAGCAGCTAAAAGAAAAGGGGGTTCCGGCAAAATGTCGCTTTCCGGCGCAACTCAGAATTAACCTCGAGGATGGAGTGAAAACCTTCCCTACTCTACTAGACGCGGTGCCGACATTGGAAAAGCTGGGGATCTTGGTACAGGTGAGCGAGAGAGAGAAGATGGAAAAGGAGCTTTCAAGAGAGGCTTGGAACCAAAGAGACAACGGGAGGAGAATGGGGAATGCAGGGCTTTCTGGGGCAGATTTAAAAGTTTACATCTGAGACTGTTTGAACAATCAGATATTAAAAAGAAGACTTCTTGTGGATTATAAGTGTAGTGAACCTAACCTGATGTCAAACTAAGCCTAAGGTCAAAACACTTGACCTTAAGAACCTTGTGGGACAGAAACTGTTATTTCATTGATCTGCATCCAGAAATACAGTTTGACCCATCCTGAGACTTTCTTTCTTGAATTAATCAAGTAGAAATGACAATTCTCTATGATCATTACTATTTTACAAATGTTTGATAATCAAATTGTGTTAGTTCACTCAATGTTTACAGGTTGAAGAGAACTACTCATTTTTATTTACATAAACAGTAAGTAATGCTTTTTATTCCTCATTCAAAGAAGAAATCAGGGTAATATGCATTTCTTGATTTTTCTGTCTTCAATGAGCAAATTTGTAAGTGTGTTAAGGTTCAAGTTTCGGTCAACTAAAAGTTTACTGAAAAAGAAATGTCATGTTTAACTTTTACAGAAGATACAGGAGAGTTTGACTCCACGAAGTCTGGTTTTCTCCAATAATCTTTCTGTCTGTTTTAAACAAACTTAATCTCTGTCCTTGACTTTGATAACACCTTACATCACAAACCACACCTCTGTTCTGGTCCACCGACCAATTAGAAAGCTCTCAAATGAACCGGAAGTCGACCCATTTAAATGTGGCAACTTCCCAGTTCAGCTTGGGGTGCGCTCTAGAATGAGTTCAACATGGGAGTTTTCAGAGCTTGAAAGTTTTTCCTGGAGAAGAGTTCCAGACTTTAACTCTCTGAAGAGAGTTAAAGAGTTCAGAGTTCTTGGATGCTAACGCAGGCGTCCAGAATGCTTCTATTGGAATCCAGAGACGGTTTTGGGAATTATAACTTCTGTTTGGATAACCTCGCACGACTCTCGAAGTATTTTAGCTGTTCTCAACGGAGACGCTGAAAGAGTCAAAGGAAGGATTCTATACCGACGCTGATCTATCATCAACCAGGTAAAAGTTCTACTTCGACCAAGCGTACCGTGACCAAGCTGAGAACTGAAGGAGCGTGCACGTTTCTGGTCAAACAGATTAATTCCCTCACACATCTCTCTGTAAGATAAATCTCCATTTTCCATCTTAAACTCTCCTTTCTCCTAAAATCATTACAGATATTTTAGAAATATCTGAAGCAAAGTTCTCAATCACCGCCGTGTGATTGATGTCTGCTGTTCTGCTGAGAAGTGAGGACAATCGCCGTATTGTGCCCACTTTCTGTGAAACTAGCCATGTTATTGTTTTCATATTTTGCCAAATTAATGTAAATGTGTGATGTTAAACTTTGATTCTGCAAATAAATGACCGCATTAATTTTGATGGGTCAAAGATAAATAACGTCTCTCGTTACATTTCTGTTAAATTCAATGCACGACATTTACACAGTCAGAAAAATGAAGAACTCGCGAAATGTATGAATATATTTGAGCATATGTCATACTACATAAGGTATGTTTTGATTAAATATTGTCTCACTTAGGATGTTGACATTAACAAAACTGCCAGTGTCACTTATTATAGAGAGTTTAAACTAAATGTTAATTTTTGTTTCACAGGTAGCCATCTATACCAATTTTTGTTAGTATTCCCATAACGTGGTTGAGATCTCGCCAATGACTGAATGCTTCCTTTTGGTCTGTGATCTGGACTGCGGTGAGAATAACATTAAATATATGAAAAGAAAATCACTTTAGATACTGGAGAGTAAATGTCTCCATGTTAAGTATCCCAGAAATTCAAGAACAACTGAAAGCAACAATAGATGAATATTTCCAATTGAATGAGAACGGGGAAGTTTCCCCTGCAGTAGTGTGGGATGGAGCTAAAGTAGTAATAAGGGGTAAATGTATAACGTACACAGAGACAAACAGAATTAGAAAGCGAAATAAAAAGATTGGAACAAGCCCATAAGATAGATAGAAAGGACGAGACAATGAAGCAAATTAAAAGCAGTAGGGAGGCATATACAAAGCAGAAGGAGCTATGAGATATACAGGCCAAAAATATTATGAATTGGGTAACCGCGCTAGTCGTTAGTTAGCTTTTCAACTAAAGAAAATGCAAGCCAGCCGCATAGTTCCAAATATACATCATCCTGGAAACAAAATGGAGCTATCTCAGCCAGAGCAGGTAACAGCGGCGTTCCAAGAATTGTACAAAAAATTGTATGACTCACCAGATTTATAAAAAAAAAAAGGTAGAAATGGATAAATTTAAAAAAAATGTTCAATTTAACTAGACTAACAGGATGAAACAGAACTCTTAACCAGGCCAATTACAGAAAAGGAAATCAAAGACATTATTAAATCATTAAAAAAACAATAAAAGCTCAGGGACAGATGGCATAAGTGGAGAGTTCTATAAAGTAACAAAGTCCATGCTCAGTAATCTAGGTATACAATCCAACATTATAATACAATACAATTACATACAATGTAACCTGCTCCCTGCGAGGCAGCAGCTCTACCAGTTGCACCACCGTGCTGCCCATCTTTACAATATTCCATCACTAATAAAACAAACTGTCAGAGCACTGACTTCAGCTGGATCAGCAGTAGTTCCAGCAGCCAGTGTTGGTCCGTTATGTTTTCTAAATAACTATAAATGCACATCTGGTAAATAATGTTTCATTGCATTACCACAATGTAATCAGAATAGTCAAATACTGTATTGTAAATACATATTTTTTTCAACTTTCAGATACCGTGCATGAGCCCATGGTTTCTTCGTGCTGCAGTAGTATTGTTGGCTGCAGGATCTGTGTTGAACAGTGGTGGGACAGCTCTGACTCTTGCCCAAAGTGTCGAGCTGATGGTTTTAACGTCAACACACAAAGGCTCGTTGGTCTTGCTGAGACATTTTCTGCTCTGGAAAAAATACTCTAATATACATTTGGTAACCATAAGGTAGTTTCACTGTTCTTCACTTGTTCTTGTTCATACATTACATATAAAAAAGTAAATATTGTATTTTTCTAATGCTGATTTTTATACTGAGAAATGTTAGAGTATTTTTTGTTTTACTTTTTTTTCCTCAAATTTTAAATGTACACATTTGTGTGTTTTTTGTTTGGCAACATTGCTCTTTTTTGGCAACATTGCTCTCATCAGGCAACAAGCAATGCATAGTTAACTAAAAGTGTTCTTTGGCCAAGTGTTACATGTTTACAACATACTTGAATTCAGCCCGTCTGAAAATAATGGTTAGATGCAATAGGTGTTGTCTAAAAAAGCATTCATTGCACAAAATAAAAGTTTTATTACAGTTTATTTGGCGTGTTATTCATTATGTTTGGGGACAAAATGTCAAGACCTCTTTTTTGATACCAAGTAAAGAAGTCTGTACCTGGTTAACAGAATCTAAGTGGAAACACAGTACCTTGTCATGTGTACCTCTGTATTACACTCATGAGATGCATCAAGGCATCTTGAAAGGGAACAAAGTTGTTGTTTACCACTTCATTAAAAAGAAGGGAAACATCAGGGTAGTTCTCTGTGAAGTCCGTTTCTGCATGATGCCTTTCCACCTCAGATCAAAAGGGATCTGTTCCGAACTGAGAAACCCATGTCAGCGAGGATCCCAGCTCTTCTTCATACAGGTTGGCCACAACAGAGGCACTGGGCAGGAGGTCCTCTGCCATTTTAACTGGACAGTCAACTTCTGCGAGTTCATTGGGTATCCCATGGCCTGAAGCAATAAAACATGGTCATGAAAAACGGTGAAACAAACTATTTTAAGTGTCGGTGCCTGCTACATGTACAAAGTACTACTAGACTAAAAAGTTACTGGTTAAAGATTCTAGTCTTGTATGTATTCAGTTTTGTTTACCTGGGATTCTGTGTGCATTCTATGATCTCACGACTCTGTCTAGTCCTATTTCACTTAACTGACGTGTCAGTTGTGAGGTGCAGAACTTAGTTAGGTTATCCTCCATACTGATGTAGATGAACAGATGCTGCTCTTATTCATACATTAAAACGGATTCTTCATTTTTCTGGACTGAATAAAACGTGCATTGAATTTAATGAAATGTGGACGTGAGACGTTAATTATCTTTGACTCACCAAGCGAGTGGGTCATTTATTAACAGAATCAAGTTTAACACATCACACATTTACATTAATTTGGCAGAATATGAAAACAACAACATAATTAATCAGCTTTACAACCAGGAAACCATACGGCCATGGTTTTCCGTTGCTTCACCACAGACATTAATGAAAACATCTGGATTAATTTTCTAGCAGAAAGGAGAGTTTAAAGATGGAAAATTGAGATTTATCTTACAGAGAGATGTGTGAGGGAATTTGTCTGTTTTAACCAGAACGTGCACGCTCCTTCGGAAATCAGCTTGTCCCACAGTACACTTTTGGTGAAGGTCGACTTTTACCTTTTCTGAAGATAGATCAGTTCCGGCATGGAGTCTCACTTCCAACCACTGTTCAGCGTCTCAGTGAGAACAGCCAAATACCTCGAGAGTCGTGCGAGGTTATCCAAACAGAAGTTATAATTCCCAAAATCGTCTCTGGTTCAGCTTGTTTGGTTTAGCAGCATCCATGAATGCCTGCGTTTGCATTCACGAACTCCCAAACTCTCTGCCTTCTGGATTCCAAAACTCTTGAACTCTACTACTTGAACTGCTGCTCCATCTTCAAGACTGAGCTTACAGCAGCTTCAAGACTGAGCTGAACTCTTTGTGAACTCCAAGAACTCTCAACTCTACTGTTGAACTGGGAAGTTGCCACATTTAAACGGGCTCTACTTCCGGTTCATTTGAGAGCTTTTTGATTGGTGGATGGACCAAAGCAGAGGTGTGGTTTGTGATGTAAGGTGTTATTAAAAGTCAAGGAAAAGATTCAAATTGTTTAAGAACAGACAGAAAGATATCATGGCAAAACCAGACTTCGTGGAGCCACCTCTCCTGTATCTCGCTGTAAAAGTTAAACATGACATTTCTTTTCAGTAAACTTTCTAGTTGACCGAAGCTTGAACTTTAACACACTTACAACTTTGCTCACTTCAAGCAGACGATCAAGAAATTGAATCATTACTCTCTAACGTTCTCTAACTTGATTTCACTTTGAATTGAGGACTAAAAATCATTACTACTGTTTAAGTAAATAAAAATGAGTAGTTCACTTCAACATGTAAACATTGTTTGAACTAACACAATTTGATTATCAAACATTTGTAACATAGTAATGATCATAGAGAATTGTCTTTTCCACTTGATTAATTCAAGAAAGGAAGTCTCAGGATGGGTCAAACTGTATTTCTGGATTCAAATCAATGAAATGACAGTTTCTGTCCATCTGGTCAGTTTTGACATCAGGCCTAGTCCACTACACTGATGACTTCTTGGTCTTGCAACTGTACCAGGGCCTGCATCAGAGGGGAGTTCACTCTGTTGTTCACTTCAGGCCAAAGCCTTTCCACTCCGTGATTCTATACATGAAATAACATGTAATAGTAGAGGTTACAAGAATTATGCTCAAAGACTTTTGTACAACTTAAAAATCTCACCCTTGTTGATGTTGTCTGGTGGTCTGCTCGTGTTGTGTCTGTATCGTGACAGTTTTTCTTGCATATACAAACATGTAAAATTCCCTCCCATGATCAACCCTGAGTTGATCCCACATCCCATATTTGAGGACTGCAGGTCTGGAATAAAATGTACATAAATCATTAGAAAAAAACACCACAGTAAGACTTATTATACAAAGCAGCTTATTGATCACTGTTGACTCTTAAATGCTTAATTTGATGATCAATTTCTAACAAATTATTTTCTGGAGACCTTCCATAATTAAAATAAATTGGGAGTTTTCATGTTCTTTTCATGCATGCGTGGGTTTTCTCCGGGTACTCCGGTTTCCTCCCACAGACCAAAAACATGCATGTTAGTCTGCCTTCAGACCCAGGCCTCCATTGCAAAAGAGATCTGTGATCTCAATGGGATTTGCCTGGTTAAATAAAAGTTAAGTAAAGGTTAAATAAAGGTTAAATAAAGGTTAACTAAAGGTTAAATAAATGTTAACTAAAGGTTAACTAAAGGTTAAATAAAGGTTAACTAAAGGTTAACTAAAGGTTAAATAAAGGTTAAATAAAGGTTAACTAAAGGTTAAATAAAGGTTAAATAAAGGTTAAATAAAGGTTAAATAAAGGTTAACTAAAGGTTAACTAAAGGTTAAATAAAGGTTAACTAAAGGTTAACTAAAGATTAAATAAAGGTTAACTAAATGTTAAATAAAGGTTAACTAAAGGTTAACTAAAGGTTAAATAAAGGTTAACTAAAGGTTAAATAAAGGTTAACAAAAATGCTTGACTGTACAGAGACATTTAGAAATAATGAAGTCCAAAATGAGATGATGTGGCAAATCGTTGTTTGACAGCTGCTTTGCAGACATTGATTGATGCTACACAAATAACAGTTTTAATAAACAAAATAAGTACAGTGTGTAATGATTGGAGCATTATATACAGTATTGTGATAGTAAACTAGTACAGCTATTGTACATATACACAACAATAGATGTTTTTCATGACAACTGGAAGTAGCGTCTCCTGGTGCTGGGTCACTTCCTGTTATTGTGAGTCTATGCCAGTACCAGCCTTTTCTTTTGCTGATGTGGAGGAAATCACAGCTATGAATTCTCGAGCCAATAAACTTGAGAAAGGATAAAAGATCTTCCATGAAGAATATATCCACAGCTATCAAGGTAAGAAAAGACGTAGCTTAGCGAGCTAACCGTTAGCTACAACATATGAAGTACATAAACATCATAATAAAGCCTAATTTAGTGTGCTACATTATTTGGAATATTTGAGGCAGACGTGGTATAAACCTTTAACTGATATTTTAACATTCTGATATGTGTTTGTTATTACAGTTTGTGAAAGAAAACGTACTAAATGCTTGTTATAAGATGTTATGATGCTTGATGTTCAAATTGTGCTTCTGCATAACTACAGGTCAAATATTGTCGAGGGACAGGTAGTTGTCAGAGCTAGATGCTTCAGGTCCATGAAGAAAAATGAGGAACCACAGACTGCAGGTTTGAAACAGTCAGAAAGCCGGTCGGCTCATGCTCATTAGAGTTCCTGTTCATTTAGGACAGCTGAAGAACTTTGACGTACGATGGACAACTTCTGTACCGAGAGCTCACAGTAACATCTTCCTGTTCACTGGTTACTGTCTGTGGAAGCAGCATAGTCTGTTTTGTTCTGCTGCTGTTTCAGCTCATCTTCAAACTACAATCTGTTACTTGTTTAAAGCTAAATATGTTATACCATACCATACCAATTTATTTATATAGCACTTAAAACAGCAACAAGGCCAACCAAAGTGCTGTACAAAAGAAAACAAACATGCACAGCGGACAGGAAAACATAAAATAGAAATACAGATACAAATAGCAGCAGAAGCTAACTAAAATGGCCAACAGAGTAGAGAACAGACCGGGCCAAAACAAATCACAACATGTTAAAGGCAAGAGAATAGAAGTGGGTCTTCAAGCGAGACTTAAAGACTGAGAGTGTGGGAGCCTGCCGGACACTCAGTGGCAACTCATTCCACAGTCGTGGACCTGCAACAGAGAATATAACAAGTATATAGTATAGTATAGTTATAACAAGTATTATATGTATGTGCTAAAAACAGTTATCTGTTTTAGATCTCACTGGGTGACAGCAGGAGAAACTGAAGTCCCAACCACTTATCACACATCCTAAGTTTGGAGCTGGTAGCATCCAGATGTGGTCCTGTGCCACAGGGCTCACAGATGTTTTACCAGTGCCCACCTGAGAAGTCCTGTGTAGCTTCATTCAGCTCCACACTTCCTGCTCTTCCTCTGATGCTGCCGTCTTCCCAACATGTGTTTTGTGTCCACACTTCACATCTTCAGGCTCTGCAAGTGTCACTGGAAACGTCTTCTCAGAGGCCAGAACCAGGAGCAGTCCAGATGTTCTGCAGGGGTGCAGCTTCTACAACCAAGGCTTACTGCTGTTTCCATGTTGCAGAAGAAGTGTGGAGTCTGCTGACGTGTTTTACTTCAACACCTTCATCCATGTGTTTATATCAACGCAGTCAGAATCATAAAATGTACAAATCACACTTTTGTTCCTTCATATTTTTAATATTCAGTCTCAAGCTGTGAATCACTGTGAATCACTGTAAATACTGTAAATAGTTGTTACTCAGGAAAAATACATAAATGTGCCAATTTATTTAAAATAGCATAATTTTGGGGAAAATATCTATAATCCACTATCAATTTGTAGTGTACAGTTAAAATGTTAAATAGTTATTTTTTTTTGTTTTTGTTGTTTTTAGTAGATATTGTAAATTGCACTTGTTTTATTTTCAGTACAACTGAATCAATCCACAAATTAAATAAAAAAACAGTACAGTTTGCTGCTCAAGTGTGTTTTATAATTGAAGAATGTTTAAAATAATTCAGAACCTATAAATAACTAATTACATAACACTAGAACAATATGTAACAAGCTTGGGTATGGATGTTATTTTATTTTATAAACTTACTGCAACACGACCTCAGGACTTTCATCCAAGGACATAATTTATACAGAAAAGACACTTGGGTTTGTTTACAAGTAAACATGAGACTGTTCCAAGATACAATATAATTTTATTAACACTAAGTTAAAAACCTATTCTAATAGAGGCAATAATGATTCTTAAAATAAATATTCTTTCCAGTGTTCAGTGAACTAAAAGACTAAAGGATGGTTCAAGGTAACAAGAGCAGAAATTCACCCACAAGCTGTGATGCACGAGACACGAGTGGAACAGAACCAACACGAGACTGGACTGCACCTTCAACCTGGAACATAAATATGAAATTAAGTAAACAAAAATAAATATGAATCATATTTAAGAATTGCAAACAAACATGGGCCTCACATTCACATATAAAAATAGTTGAAAATGGCCCCAGCCTTTAGTTCAGCCAATCTTCTCTCAGGTAAGACACTGACTAATCATGGTGACTCAAGCAGGAGTGAGAGTCCAAAACACAGGACTGAGCAGAATGAGGACAACTGGGAGTGCACCAGTAAAACCACTAAATAAAATAAGATTAGCAAGATCGTTTCAATTATTGAGCTTATTGACATTATTATTATTGTTGTTGACATTATTGTTATTGTCGTTGACATTATTATTATTGTTGTTGACATTATTATTATTGTTGTTGACATTATTATTATTGTTGACATTATTTCCATCCATCCATTTTCTTTACCCGCTTATTCCATTTTGGGTCAGGGGGGTCGCTGGTGCCCATGTCCAGCAGTCACTGTGCGAGGGGCGGGGTACACCCTGGACGGGTCGCAAGTCCATCACAGGGCCACATAGAGACAAACGAGACACTCTCTCACTCACACCTAGGGACAATTTAGAGTTACCAATCAGCCTAACATGCATGTTTTTGGACTGTGGGAGGAAACCGGAGTACCCGGAGAAAACCCACGCATGCACGGAGAGAACATGCAAACTCCACCCAGAAAGGCCCCTGGACCGGGGTTTGAACCAAGGACCTGCTCGCTGAGAGGCAGCAGCTCTACCAGTTGCGCCAACGTGCTGCCCGACATTATTTCCGTGAAGATCAATACATTTTGTGAGTCAGTGCATGTAACTTGATCTCTCCATGACAAGTTTATAATGTAGCATCTTACTGTGATATTTACCTGTGGGTGGATGTGGCACCAGGTGAAGTGAGTTTCACGTGGACTCCAGCAGCAGCTTCAGCCTGGCTAGCTTTCTGTGAGAGGACAAGCTGCTGTTTCTGAGCTCTCTAAGAACAGACTCCCTCTTAGCTGGAGCAGTGAAATTATTCCAGGTGAAGAGAAAGAAACAGCTCAACCTTTAAAGCAGCTGGTGGTGGATCCACGGACAAAATCCTCCTGAGTCAAATGCAGCTACATACAAGTGCTCTCTGGCTTTATGCAGAAGTTGTGACCATCATCTCTTCTGGTCGCTTGGATCCACTGCCTCCTTTGGTCTGGGTATATCGTGAAAAGCGTGGTAGGACAGATATGGTTGTTTTCTTGCCCCACAAGAACAACCAGGAACTGAACAAAAGCAACTGCACCGAGACTGAGCCATTTTCCTCCCTGTCTAATGCTAACACTGTAGCCAACGGAAGTTGTTTAACACCACATCCGCTTTAAAACCTGGAAGCGTGAAAAAGATCTATAGTGCAAATGGATTTTTTACAATAAGTGAGTGGCTCTGACCATCTGGTTTGTGTGTTTTTTACCTGTAAACTTCCTCAAAGATCACCAGGTTGTTGTTTATTGGCATGGTGGCATTTGAAACAATTTTGTTGCTGTACCCATCCACAGCCAAAACATGGGTCACGCCGAACATGCCAAGCTTTTCATTCTGACCCAGGTGTAGTTTATGACCCATATACTCAGCATGATGGGGGCAGGATTTAGATTCTGAGCACCCTTAATAAAGAAAAAAATATTATAATGATTATTCCTTTTTGAAATGTTTTATTTATTTATTATTAATCCTAACCTGAGGATTGGCTCATTAAGGGTGATATGGTGGTGCAAAAATCTATGAATTTAATATTTACTAAAATATCTTTCAAAAATATACGAGTGATAGATGGGAGACCTACGTTGTGAAGTAGACTATTGTAAATTAAGAATGCACCCAGTGCTCACTTGTCTAGCAGTGTCTGAGAATGAGCAGTGTACTCCGCCATTGCGTCTGGTTACCATGGTAACGGTAAACAGACCACAGCCGTCTATGAGGATTAACAGAAAGTAATAGTCCTACTCAACACTCAGTTTGATAACCAGCTGCCACAAATGTTAAGGATTCCTCGCACCACCAGACGTCGGTATTCATGATACGGCTGATGAATCTGTTTCAAGATACTCGCCATTCTCCTGCCCACACTTCCATCCACGACAAACATCCTGTCATAAACTTGCGCCCGTAGGATGAGCCCGTCTGATGAGGAAAACTTATGTTAAAAATGGAAGCTAAAATATTTTACCTAAAATAAAAATCCATGTAACCTCATATTTTGAGCCAAACACAGCCATCTCCAACTCTGCGTCCAAAACGTCCATTTTGTGTTTCAGGTGGTTCTGTACACACACTCAGTTGTTCTGTACACACACTCTGTTTTTCTGTGCACACACTCTGTTGTTCTGTGCACACACTCTTCTGATGCTCGTTTCTGAGCTCTGTTGGAGCCACATCTGCTGCAGTGTAGAGGAAATCTCTGCGTGTGTCTTGCCTGTCTTAAACAACTCTTTGATTAATGCCAAGTGTGTTTCCAGTGAGGCCATGTCGTAGATATGCATGCAAGACACACACACACACAAAACAAAAAACTTACGGGTCACACATTTGATAGAAAACAAATATCAAAACCAAATAAGTCCGGAGGACAGTTTAATAAAGTTCAATTTTTGATGTGAGGTTAAAGTAAAAAATGCAGAAAACAATGACGGTGTTGTATTTTTTGAATCGCACATAAAAACGAATAATGAAATGACAAGTTGTTTTTTTCATAATTTGATTTTTGATTGTCAATGAATAACAGTTGAACAAAAGGTACACTGACGCGGTGCGTTTGTTTCTTTTTATTGTCTGTGTTATTTATTGCACGTGTTTGTTATTGTTTGTTTCTTTTTGTGTGTGTTTATTGTCTGTGTTATTAATTGTGCATGAGTTTGTCATTGTGTTTGTTATGTATTTTTTGTCTGTGTCTTTTAATTTGTGTTTGTTATTGTGTGTGTTTGTTAGTGTGTTTTTTATTATACATTTTTTGTGTGTATCTGTTGTAAGTTAATGTGTGTTTATTGTGTGTGCTTTATGTTTTGTGCCATTGTGTATTTGCCACCGTATGTCTTCGTTTTTTGTGTTTTTAAGTAACTGAGTGTTTGTTTACTTTTTAGTTTGCGTGTATTTATTTTGTGCAGTTTTGTGTCTTTGTGTGTGCTTATTTACTCTTTATGTTTATATGTCATTTTGTTTGTTAACTTTGTGAGTTTATTATGTATGTTTGTTTACTCTGTATAGTTTTGTGTGTTGTTTACTCTTTATGTTTATATGTGATTGTGTTTGTTTGCATGTGTGCTCTTTTACTCTGTGTGTTTTTTTTCTTGTTATTGTTATTATTATTCTTGTATGTCCATTTGTTTATTTATTGTGCGTGTTTATTTACTTTGTTTGTGAGACATCTCCTGTTTGGTTTATTTCTGGTCACTCTGAATCATCTGAGAGTGGGCAGCTGTTTTAGCATGAAATTCCTTCTTAGACATCATATCACAAGAAGAAGAGAAAGAATCTGGCCTCCAGCAGGAGCCTGTTTCCATGGCAACATGGCGCACATCTTCGTATGTGTGATGACCTCAAAGGTGCATATTCCTCCTCCTCCTCCTAGTCTGCCTCAAGACGACAGTGTCTCTGCCTCCACAGTCACATGCCAGGCTTACAAGAGTACCGTGTCCTGGAAATCATCTCGGGTTCTGGACAGGGTGGTGTGTGCTTGTGACTATTAGCAAAATATCCACTGAACCATTGGACAAATTTTAATGAAACCCTCCGGTTGTAATCAATAAAAGTATGAGTACAACTCATTCTGTTTTGGAGTCAGCCTGATTCAAGATGGCCTTCATAGCTGTTACATTATTCAAAGGTCTGAAGCAGGCTCTGAAATGAATGTGCACAGTATTCCTGCAGGTTTATTGTACAGATAAGTGAAAATCACAACTCGCATAACGTCTGCCCATTTCAATCGAACAGCCCCCGTTAACAGAGCGCGCCACACTTTTCTTCAGAAACTGGTCACACCCGTTGGTGTCGTCATCTCCGCTCATAGGACAGCCTACTCTTAACCATGTGACCAGCCTCTCAACCAGTAATACGTCCATCCTTGATGTAAACAATCAAGTTGTCATGCTTGTTGCAGAGTGCAGGCATGTAACTAAAACTCCTTCTTACCGGAAAGAAAAACCCGGAAATAAAGGTTCTGCATCAGTTTAATATGCATTTATACTGCAGACCATAGGTTTACACAACTTTCAGTAACATAGCAAAGTATAACGCTGATAGAAATATATTTAAATTCCCCGTTTGACATAATAAATATCATGTCAACAAAAATCCTATATGTAATATATGTATAAAAAAAAACTATGTGTCAATGCAGTTATAACTACGGTGTACACAGTGGAAAACTCTAACATACCCACCCTTTATTCTTCCTAAATCTAATGTAACCCACCAGAATATAAAACCCCAAGTGTATAAAAAATAACTAACAATACTAATTAGTAACACAAAAATCAGTAACTAACATATGTTGAGGTCTTAGTCAAACATTGAGAACCAACCTTCAAACACTTAGCTCAAAAACTGCCTCAACTTGAGATCGTTCAGTGGAAAGAAGACAGAGTCAAAAACACAGCCTGAGAAGTGGTTCTGAATTCAGACAAAGATTTATTTTACCTTCACAGCGCTGGAAAGGGAGACGTCTCACATGCACCTTACATCCATCTAACACGTCTGAGTTACAAATGTATTTGCTTCGTTTAAATACAGCCTTAACAGTTACATTGGGATTTCCTTATAATGATGTTATTCTCTGGGTCAGCTGATGTTCCTGGGTGTGGTCTGGCATGGTCTCGTTTTTTCGCCCACTGCCCCAGCTGACTGTGGTCTGTTCTGGCAAGATAGCAAGTCTCTGGTTCTCTTGTACAAGGAGTTACGCACATCATGAACTTATATGACGTACATCATGATTTTGCAGTTTTTTACCATACACAGAGAAATATTTCATGGCAGAGCATAGCAAAAAAGATGACATTATACAACACATACTAGAATATACTGTAATTGTCAAAGCTTATACTTTTAAACAATGTAATAAAAAGTAATAAAAAGCTAAACGAAAACAGTCGTTTGTCCCTTCTATAAATCTCATGCCTCTAGTGTGTGGAATCTATATTTCTAGCATGTTTTATCCTTAGTAAATAATATGAACTAGGGACACTGCACAAATGTAGCAAAGTCAGTCTTCTTCATCCTCATCTTCATCTTCATAGGCACCTGTAAGGGGCAAAACTTCTGCTACCTGTATGCTCAACTGATAAGATGGTGGCTGAGGGAATCTATCATCAACTGCCCTACTTTTGCACCTCAAACACAAATGTCTCACACAAGGAGCACAGCAACATCCGCAAAAAAAAAAAATCAACATAACCACAACTGCATCGTAATCATAGCTTCACCACTTGCTCTTGCCGAGGTCGGACGCTTTTCCCCTCCCCTCCCTCTCTGCTTTGCTTTGCTGCTCTGTCTGTTTGCGAAACTTCTTCTGAGCCTCTCTTGCATATCTTCCGAACCATAATTACCGACTTGATTTGATCATTTGGTCCCTCAAAACAATTGATAACATTTCTTTGAAGAGAAGACAGGCTTTAAGCGAGCCAATTTGCCCTGTTGGCACGCACGCATTTGGATATCTCATAGACTTGGAAGACTCGAAGATTTGTCTATGTCTGCTGCCATTTGTGAAATTAAGGACACATATTTAATTGGATTTACAATAACAGATTCCTGCTTTTTGGATTCGGCTGGTTCCTGGTTTTATCTACAATCAAGGAAGTCAGCGGCAGCAAATTGAGACCCGATCACGCTGCTTGCCTTTATGATGGCTTGGTTCGTGCCTCGAGTACCCAAACTCAAATGCTTTGGGCAGAATGGATCAGATCTTGGGGATTTTACTCAGGCATGTTCCATCTGTGTGGCCATGGAATTTGGATATTTTGGAACCGTTTGGACCAACACAGACTCAAGGTAGATGTCATCAGTTTCTGCCTGTCCCCAAAACAACTGTGTGTTTATCTGAATTTGGCTCCCCTGGCTGGCCTTGAAGACCACCTTAGCTGAATTCGCCTGGAGAACATGTGATCTGACACTCACTCCACCCCCCCCCCCCCCATCCCACCCCCGAGGAATTTCCAACTGATAACCAGAGGAAACCAGCTCAATGAACATTGTGTCATCATTTCAGGACTCTTGGATTTTCATAGGCATTATCCTTGGCCATTCCCCAACATCCCTTGTGTCATGAACCAGAGGCCGGATCGCAAACAACAACAACAACCACTGAGAGGGTTAAAAGATTTATTGTGAAATAAAGTAAAACTCTGGAGTAGGTCCGGTTCTGGGCTGGTTCCGATCTTCTGATTGGTAGTTCGTGATTGGGTAGTGTTGTAGTGGCGGGCTGCCAGTAGAAGTAGAACTGATGTTAAGGTCCACTGGAACGGAGTCCAACAGGCTTGCAACTAAAAGATAAAGGTTAGTAGATGCAGGGGGAAAGAGACTAATTGGGGAAATGAATCTGTGGGAATCAGATTCAGGGATAAGGATAAGTCCGTGATACAGAATGAGCTTGACCTTTAATCCGTGATCCAAAAAACAGTCAGAAGGGAAAGGCAGAGTTCATACCGTGAAGTCAGTTGTTCAGCAGAAGTATCCAGTACGTGATCCAAAAAGAGAGTCAAAAAACAAGAGCATGAGTCGGTACCTGATCAGATGAGCAAAAGCAGACGAGGGCTGAGGCAAAAGCGTGGTCGTGGTCAAGGCAAGGGTCATGAACGTGATGAGTCAATCAATGGAATGCTGGAAAGTCTACTGCTGATGAGACAGGATAGAGAATCTGGCCCAGACTGAGAGGAATGAGTGAACTTAAGTACTGACTGGACCAGGTGGTGGAGCTGTGGGATAATGAGCGGTGACAGGTGACATGAGTTGAGTGATTACTGAGTGTGCAGCATGACAGAGGAGCTGACAGAGAGCAGAGCTATGACA
>NC_056509.1:4634781-4634941 GCF_014905685.2 Nematolebias whitei
GAGTGTGCAGCATGACAGAGGAGCTGACAGAGAGCAGAGCTATGACACCTTGAGAATGTTTACAGATCTCAACAGAGGAAATTGGCTGATTATTCCATCCTTATCAGAACTCTTACTGTAAGGATGGTACCATTTGGTGGCTCGGTTTGTGTCTGTGTTT
>NC_056509.1:4634951-4635874 GCF_014905685.2 Nematolebias whitei
TTATTTTTGTAATCTGCCGAGTTGAGTCCTGTCTGCACAACTGGGTTCGTCCCTGACCCAAATCCTGACACTTACAGTGCCCTCAAGAATGTTCACGGACATTGCTCACTGCTCTTGTCATCTCCCCCCTCTGCGGAATGTCAATGTCACTATGTGCTTGTATGTGCGAGGTGTTTTTTAATATTAGAGTATTTCTTCTCAGCCAAGAAAAAGGAGTCTGATAGAATTTTTTTTCACTTCCAATTCCTACATGTGTCTGGTTTCATTACTTTTTTGTCTGTTTAAACAGATCTCACTTGTAAATGAATCTTCTAGGCTCAATGTGACTTATCTGTCTAAATAAAGGTTGAATGAAAAAAATACGACAGCCCTCCATCTTCCAAAAGTTGATATGAACCAGTCACTCAAGGGATTCTCAACTCCAGAACTTTCAGCCAACTCTTCAGATATTGATCTCAGGCCATTAAGAGCTCTTGCAAATGAACCATCTGGACTTGTATTATTAGGAATGAATGTACAACATTCTTGTCCAAACATAGACCAAACCCATCCTCTCTCCACCAATAGAAAATCAACAGCCAATCTAGTTTGATACGCCATTGATATAAAAATATGTTTTATAAAAATATATTAAGTTGCCTTTATGCCTATTCAAACATATACATTTTGTGTGTGTTACTTTTCAGAATTAAATGTCTAAATTGCCATAAAAGGCAAGGGTGGAATGATATAGGAATGATTATTTTGATGCTTTATGTCAATTTATACTTATTTTACACTCATTTACATGTAGTTTGAAAACACACTTATACAACGTGTTATTCACATATTAGGGATTGTATTTTGTTTTACATGTCATAAAGGCAAAGGGTGGAATGATTTATGTTGCCTTTATGCCTATTCAAATATATATATATATATAT
>NC_056509.1:4635974-4637343 GCF_014905685.2 Nematolebias whitei
TTATTTTTGTAATCTGCCGAGTTGAGTCCTGTCTGCACAACTGGGTTTGTCCCTGACCCAAATCCTGACATTACGACGCGACCACATATCAGAACCCAGCGGGCAGGGTTCTCTCGGCAACTTACCTTTTTTCTTTTTCTCCTCCGAGCCTCCTGAGATGAGCAAGCCCACAATCCGGTGCGACAGGTTCTGCACCAGGCCCGTCTGCACACAAGGACGTTATGACCAAGAGGTGGAAATCCTGTCTTCACCACTCCTGGTCCTCGAGGAGAACAGGGCTCGGCACCAGGGAAGCCACCAGACCCCTGTTTCTGAGTCCGCCTCGCCCGGCTACTCGGGGTGGACGTCGGGGGAGGACGAAGAAATCGAGGATGAGTTCTGTTTTGTTCCTGTCCCCCAACTCTCCCGCCGTCGCCGGGGAGGTAGAAAGTGGTCCCGGGGGCAGTCCGCGGTGACCGGCCCGGTCTCGTCGGCTGAGCAGAATCTTAGAGTTGGTTCTGGTGTTTCTGTGGGAGCCGGGTCCTGCTGCCTCACCTCTCAGGTTTCCGGTGGGGGCAAGATCCGACGTCCCGTGGGAGCTCCGGTCCACTCCTGTTCCGTTCGGCGAGTCCGGTTCACTTGACGTCACAGGGGCGGATTCCGTGGCCTCACCTTCCAGGTTCCTGGTGGGGGCAGAGTCCGGCCTCTCACCGTCACACCGCACCGTGGCTGTCCAACCCAGTCTGACCATACCTCCTGTGCATTCTCCCAGTGACTCTGTGGGGGCGTGTTCCGCCGCCCCACCTCCCAGGTTTCCGGTGGGGGCGACACCTGACACCACACCCTCACATAGAGACATTTGTCCGTCAGTCACATATTCACCCCATGAACTTGCTTCTATAAACCAGATTTTACTAGATTCATTTCTTAATGCTAAACATAACCCGGACTGTTCAGACGTTATTTTTTCCCTGATGGAGGTTTTTTTAGTTTCACGGCCCAGTCTCATTCTGCTCCCAGAGTATAATCGGTTATTAATAGAAATTAGGACTCTCATCACACCCAAGGTCACTAATACCCAATCTGAACCCATAATTCGTCCTACACCTTTTGTCACCACCGTCTCTGAACTCTCCTCTGCTCCTCTGACTCCTGCACCCATCACCTTCGCCGCTGGTCCGCCTGCTGAGCGCCTCGCCGTTGGTGCACCTGCTCCTGTCGCCTCAGAAGATTCAGCATCTGTTTCTGTTTCCTGCCGCAGCCGCCGCAGAAGATCCGTTCCTGCCACCGCCGCAGAGGAGTCAGTTCCTGCCGCTGCCGCAGCACCCAAGGCCTCTCCGTCATCTGCTGCAGAGCCACAGGCCTCTCCGTCGTCTGCTGCAGAGCCACA
>NC_056509.1:4637443-4638202 GCF_014905685.2 Nematolebias whitei
CAGGGTGGATCAACCAGTTTTGCTGCTGACAACCAAAACCAACTGATCACATGCTCAAGAAGGACCATCAGCCTAACAATGGATCATTAGCACACTGATGGCTGTTTACTACTCACAGAGGGCTGAGTGATACTAGCAATCACAGCATTGTAAGAGGGGGACAGTTGAACCCGGAGGCCTCCACCCCTGTTTAATGATGGACGATTTCTTTTCACAAAGATGGCCTCCTTTACTCCTCTCTCAAACCATCGTTCCTCTCTGTCCAGGATGTGAACATCTTCATCCTTGAAAGAGTGACCGCTGGCCTGGAGATGAGTGTAGACCGCAGAATCCTGGCCTGATGATGTTGATCTTCTGTGCTGGGCCATCCTTTTGGCCAGTGGCTGTTTGGTTTCCCCGATGTAAGACTGATCACAGCCCTCCTGACACTGAACAACATACACAACATTACTCTGTTTGTGCCGGAGGACTGGATCTTTGGGATGAACCAGTCTTTGCCGTAATGTATTTTGGGGTTTAAAAGCCACTGGGACGTTATGTTTAGAAAATAAACGTCTCAGTTTCTCTGATACTCCCTCAACATACGGAATGACCACTGGTCTGGGTCTGGGTTCCTCCTTTTCACCTGATGGCTGACTGGAGTCCTGTTTGGGTTTCTTCTCTGCTTTCAGGAAGGCCCAGTTAGGATATCCACATTGCTCTAGAGCCTGTTTTGTGTAGGATTTCTCCTTCTGCCTGGCTCCCGAGCTAGTGGGGATG
>NC_056509.1:4638302-4639685 GCF_014905685.2 Nematolebias whitei
TTGTGTAGGATTTCTCCTTCTGCCTGGCTCCCGAGCTAGTGGGGATGCTGTCTGCTCTGTGATACAGAGTCCTGATGACTCCTAACTTGTGCTCCAAAGGGTGATGGGAGTCAAACTGAAGCCCAAAATACATTACGGCAAAGACTGGTTCATCCCAAAGATCCAGTCCCCCGGCACAAACAGAGTAATGTTGTGTATGCTGTTCAGTGTCAGGAGGGCTGTGATCAGTTTTACATCGGGGAAACCAAACAGCCACTGGCCAAAAGGATGGCCCAGTACAGAAGATCAACATCATCAGGCCAGGATTCTGTGGTCTACACTCATCTCCAGGCCAGCGGTCACTCTTTCAAGGATGAAGATGTGCACAACCTGGAATGAGAGGAACAATGGTTTGAGAGAGGAGTAAAGGAGGCATCTTTGTGAAAATAAATCGTCCATCATTAAACAGGGGTGGAGGCCTCCGGGTTCAACTGTCCCCCTCTTACAATGCTGTGATTGCTAGTATCACTCAGCCCTCTGTGAGTAGTAAACAGCCATCAGTGTGCTAATGACCCATTGTTAGTCTGATGGTCCTTCTTGAGCATGTGATCAACTGTTTTTGGTTGTCAGCAGCAAACTGGTTGATCCACTCTGAGAAGGTGCTATTTAAGAGACTGAGCTGAAAACAGCACCTCAAACTGAGGAAGTCTCTTGGATGAGAGACGAAACGTTTCTAGTT
The DNA here is from genome assembly GCF_014905685.2 of Nematolebias whitei. Taxonomy (NCBI): domain Eukaryota; kingdom Metazoa; phylum Chordata; class Actinopteri; order Cyprinodontiformes; family Rivulidae; genus Nematolebias; species Nematolebias whitei. The sequence goes on from NC_056509.1 coordinate 4,639,021, forward strand.
TTTTTTGCTTTGTTTTGTTTTTTGTCTTTTTGAATGTCCAGAGTACCAGATTGAACTTTTTTGGATTTTTCTACCTGGATTATTGAGCATGCATCAGGATATTTTAGGAGCAGTGCATATTTGGTTGGTGAACTGGGGAAAAGGAAGAAGCGTGAATTTGATCTTTATGCTGACACACCTGCTTACATTGATTCAATAGGTGTCCACCAAGGTCTCCCAGCTGAATACAAACTAGTGGATCCAGTTGCTGCTGGCTTTGAATCTCTGATTCCGTATGTTACAGTTAATAAGAATGTGGCAAGAATTCAATTGAATTAATTTCAATATCCAGAGGTTGAACAATTTGACAACAGTTACTATTTTAAATGTGCTATATAAATAAATGTGACTTGACTTGACAAGAGACGCACTAGAGGGCGCCCATCAACAACTTGCAGCTACATCTTTAATGGCTGTATTATGAAATTCTTTATCAAAGGGTTCGTGAGCGATCGGCACCAGATATTCAGACAAGAGGAAAATGAAACACAAGGGACTGTAACTTGCTAGAATAATATTGTCATTTATTAATCTGCCACAAGAAAACAGCCAAGCAAAGTCATGTACACTTTGTACACTCTTAACACACAAATTGATATGAGTATCTCTCACCGTGACAAATGATC
>NC_056509.1:4639785-4654013 GCF_014905685.2 Nematolebias whitei
TGGCTGACTGGAGTCCTGTTTGGGTTTCTTCTCTGCTTTCAGGAAGGCCCAGTTAGGATATCCACATTGCTCTAGAGCCTGTCTTGTGTGGGATTTCTCCTTCTGCCTGGCTCCTGAGCTAGTGGGGACGCTGTCTGCTCTGTGATACAGAGTCCTGATGACTCCTAACTTGTGCTCCAAAGGGTGATGGGAGTCAAACTGCAAATACTGGTCTGTGTGGGTGGGTTTGCGGTACACCTCAGTTTGCAAATGTCCTCTATCAGAGGCTGAGACCTCACAGTCCAAGAAAGCCAACCTGCCATTTTTTACATCTTCTCGTGTGAACTTGATGTATTTATCCACAGAGTTGATGTGGTCAGTAAAATGTTGGACTTCCTGAGATTTGATTTTAACCCAGGTGTCATCAACATACCTGAACCAATGACTTGGTAGTGTCCCTGAAATGGACGTCAAGGCTCTCTTTTCTACCTCCTCCATGTACAGGTTGGCAACAATAGGAGAAACTGGAGACCCCATAGCACACCCATGTTTCTGCCTATAATATTGCTCCCCATATGTGAAGTAGGTTGACTGCAGGCACAGTTTCAAGAGTTGACACAGTTGTTCTGTGGAAAGCGTGGTCCTGCTGCTCAGAGTGGTGTCTGATTTTAATTTTAAACTGACCACCTCTACTGCATCATCAATGACCACCTCTACTGCATCATCAACAGGAATGCATGTAAAGAGTGATGTGACATCAAAAGAGACCATTGTTTCATCAGTCTCCATGATGACATCCCTCACCTTGTCCACAAAGTCCATGGTTTTCTGTATGTGGTGCTCTGAGCTGCCAACTAAAGGGATGGGTACAGATGCCAGATATTTGGAAACATTATAAGTGACAGAGTTAATCATACTAACAATTGGTCTTAAAGGTACACCTTGTTTGTGGATTTTAGGTAAACCATACAGACTAGGTGTGGCCTCCCCTGGGTACAGTCTGTGGTACAGAAAACGGTCAATAGCCTATTCCTGCTCCAAAATTTTCAGGCAATCTATTAACTTTTTCTTGTAACCACTTCCTGGATCTCTTTTCAGAGGTTTATAAGTGTTTATGTCACTAAGGAGTGTCATAACTTTCTCATGATAGTCTTTCTGGTTCAAAATCACTGTGCACCTTCCTTTGTCTGCTGGGAGAATGATAATGTTTTTGTCCTTGCTAAGAGTGGTGAGTGCATCCCTCTCCTTTCTACTGATGTTGGAAGGTGGTGGTTTGGCATTGCTGAGGCAGGCTGAAACTTTGATTCTGAGCTGTTCTGCTTCAGCCTCTTTAATTCTGTTGTTGCGGATGGCTGACTCAGTAGCTGTGATCATATCCACCAGAGGAATTCTACTTGGTGCAACCGCAAAGTTCAGTCCCCTGGCAAGAATCTCTGTCTCTGGCTGGGTGAGCTGTCTGTCAGATAAATTCTTCACCCACTTTTCTGTCTCCCTGGCATGTAATTGACTACTGGAGTGTTGTCCTACACTGAATGTGTTGTTATTGGAATAGTGATGGTGTTGATGAGCTATTAGTACGTTAAACTTGTTTTGTTGTCGAGTCTTGGACTTGACATGCTGTACTAAGCATGCCTGATCTGTACAGTCCATCACTTGCTGAAGTGTGGTCTGATCTAGACACGTTGTTAGTTTCTGTTTAATGTGCTCTTCTTTGGCCTTCAAGGCCTCAATAGTAAAATTGGTCTGTCTCACCCGTTCATTCAGCAGCTGGGTCTGTACCTTCTGAAGGATCTTGCTTGCCCAGTGCCCGCTGACCGAAGATTTTAGTTCCAGGCTCTTGGGAATGATGCCACTTTATCGACTTCTGAGGTTGAATCGCAAATGGTTCCTGTAGTCTGCCCTCTTCCTTGCTGTTTTCTCAAGCTCTCTAACTAGTTTGAGGCAATCCTGGCCAAAGTTGTTCAAAATATCCTGATGCATGCTCAATAATCCAGGTAGAAAAATCTAAAAAAGTTCAATCTGGTCCTCTGGACATTCAGAAAAACAAAACAAAGCAAATCAACAAAAAAAATGTAGAAACGTTTCGTCTCTCATCTGAGAGACTTCCTCAGTCTGAGGAGCCGTACTCAGCTCAGTCTCTTAAATAGCACCGTCTCAGAGTGGATCAACCAGTTTTGCTGCTGACAACCAAAACCAGCTGATCACATGCTCAAGAAGGACCATCAGCCTAACAATGGATCATTAGCACACTGATGGCTGTTTACTGTTCACAGAGGGCTGAGTGATACTAGCATTCACAGCATTGTAAGAGGGGGACAGTTGAACCCGGAGGCCTCCACCCCTGTTAAACGATGGACGATTTCTTTTCACAAAGATGGCCTCCTTTACTCCTCTCTCAAACCATCGTTCCTCTCTATCCAGGATGTGCACATCTTCATCCCTGAAAGAGTGACCGCTGGCCTGGAGATGAGTGTAGACTGCAGAGTCCTGGCCTGATGATGTTGATCTTCTGTGCTGGGCCATCCTTTTGGCCAGGGGCTGTTTTGTTTCCCCGATGTAAGACTGATCACAGCCCTCCTGACACTGAACAGCATACACAACATTACTCTGTCTGTGCCGGGGGACTGGATCTTTGGGATGAACCAGTCTTTGCCGTAATGTATTTTGAGGGTTTAAAAGCCACTGGGATGTTATGTTTAGAAAATAAACGTCTCAGTTTCTCTGATACTCCCTCAACATATGGAATGACCACTGGTCTGGGTCTGGGTTCCTCCTTTTCACCCGTTGGCTGACTGGAGTCCTGTTTGGGTTTCTTCTCTGTTTTCAAGAAGGCCCAGTTAGGGGAGCACTATTATAGGCAGAAACATGGGTGTGCTATGGGGTCTCCAGTTTCTCCTATTGTTGCCAACCTGTACATAGAGGAGGTAGAAAAGAGAGCCTTGACGTCCTTTTCAGGGACACCACCAAGTCATTGTCAATTAGTCTCTGGATGAGCTAATTTGTATTTCTGGATTCAAATCAATGAAATAACAGTTCCTGTCCCATGAAGGTCTTCAGAGACAGGTTTTGGTCGGAGACCTAGTTCACTACAGTCCCCCCTTTGGAAATCATCGCCTGTCCATGGGGATGAATTCCAACATGAGCTTATGCCTCTGAATGTCCTTGATCTTGATGCAATCCAGCAAGAGGAAAACAGAAGTCAAAGAAGGTAATCCCACAACGGTTTAGGTAATTCCACAATGTTAATGGTAATTCCATTATGTTGTTGGTAATTCCATTGTAGCAACGCTTTAACCCCTTGGAAACAAAGTCTGTAATCCATTGGAAAAAGTCATATAATCTACAACAATAAATCTACAACGATTGGAGGTGTTGATTGATCAGCATGCAGAGGAGTTCCCTCGATTGAACTGCAGAGGCGACCACTGGATGGAGATTGGAGACCCACGTTGGAGTTGTAGGTCCCTTCAGCAAAGGTTGCTGCTGATGGTTCCCAGTGGGTGCCATTCTGGTTCTATGTGTTATGCATTTATGTGGTTTTAGTTGGGCTTATGAGTGGGAATTTACATAAGACCTTAACCTATATGCACCTGGTGTGTATGCTATTATGATTTAGATCAGCTACAGTTACCAGTTTAAAGGGTGGGTCATGCTGAAAAATTTATATAGGGATTTATACCTATAGAAGGGCATTCCAAACTATTTTTCCATTCCTAACTTGGTTTAAGTTAGATTTACATGGCAAAATATAGTTTGGTTCATTTGTCTTTTGTCCCTTTAGACGAACGACTTGAGGTTTGGTTTATGGTTTCCCCCTAAATGTTTTGGAGTCTATGGAGAGACTCAACTGAAGGATAAGCTAGCCCCCCCGAATAGGATTGTTCAAGTAGCTTCGGCTTGAGCGTCGTGAGACCAAGGTAGCATTAATCTACATTGTCTCCTCAAAGATTGAAGTTTAACAAATTAACTGCATGTTGGCATAGTTAAAGTCCTCATAGTCTCTAACTAAAGTACACACAAAATTCATTCTTGCTGGGGGTGTTCAGAAATAATACCAAAAACCAATTAAACGATGTTTCAACATCAACAACAGTAGTGATTAAGCAACCAGAAAAACAACGTTTCAACATCGACAAAAGTAGTGATTAAGCAACTAGAAAACAACGTTTCACTTAGTCGCTCACTCCGATTGTCAGATTCGACCACGCTGATCTGTCTGGGTGTTTTTCCACTTGGATCTCGTATGCGACGATTTACGTCGGCAAGTTGTCTTGTGCAACAATCTAGTTGGGCCTGAAGGGAGAGATTGTGGCGGATTTGGAACACAATCATTTCGATCATCAGGAGGAATAATGACGTGACTAGAACCAAGGTTAACGTGTTGGCCCTGGACCACACGTAGGCGAGAGATTGATACGGATGCCGAGGTCCGGATGCGAGGGTCCTGAGGACCTGGTCTATTGGTTCGACCTCTGCAACCTTAGTTCTTTCGAATCGAATTTGCTCGATGGGGTCCGGGTCTATCACTAGGCTCATGTTTGTGAGGTACCCAGGTTCTTCTAGATGGCTGTTTCCCATTGATTCGGGTGGAGGTGATAGAGCGTCAAGTCACCAATGTGTATGGTTGTTCCCTGAGGGACATCGATCCACATTGTCTTGTCAGGTAAGACCAAGGGTCTATTGGCCTTGGCGTGTTCATAGGCCATGATCGTCTTCTGTTGGGGAGTGTTAACCATCCACCGTGAACCGACTCATTCCGCCTGAGTGGCTGTTACTTGCCTTCGCGGTGTTATGGTCGTTGCGCATTTTGAATCTCTCGAAATGGGTGTAATACCGCAAATGCCTGCAGCATTGTGCCAGATGAAGGGCTTGCTCGGACACAGGTAATGTATCTCATGAGTGGGAGTACACATCTGGAGATTTGGAGCTAAATAGACAGTGGGGTTACTATCGGGATAAGCAACCACCTGAGGGGTGTTGACTTTGACATGATTGTCACAGTGCCTATTTCCAACATTAACGACATCCTTGAGTCTGTAGATGCCATTTGCAGGGATGATCGGTAGGTGGTTAATGAACGCAACTTCACGCGCTTTGTGCCTGACATGAATTGGGATCGTGCTACCGAGAGCATAAACCAGGTGAGCCTGGATTGGCCTTACTTTTTCGTTTGTGGCGGAACTAAGGATGTCACTCACCATCTGTAGGGAGACGAGATAGGGTGGGATCCTGCCGGTGGCTAAAGTATCAACCGACGAGCTGATGTCTCTGAGCGTATCCGTGAGGATCCTATCTATCAGGTGTATGACGGCTAAGTCCATTTCTACATCACGTTTTAGCTTACTAACGATATTTGCAAGTGCCTTAATTTCTTGCGTGTGGGTATTCAATACTAAGATAGTATCTTTTACCGTTTTGGTCACCTGTGTGAATTGTGTTTGCTGTTGATCAGTGATTAAGCAACTAGAAAACAACGTTTCACTGCGTCACTCACTCTGATTGTCAGATTCGATCACACTGATCTGTCTGGGTGTTTTTCCGCTTGGATCTCGTATGCGACGATTTACGTCGGCAAGTTGTCTTGTGCAACAATCTAGTTGGGCCTGAAGGGAGAGATTGTGGCGGATTTGGAACACAATCATTCCGATCATCAGGAGTAACAGTAACCTAACATCAGTATGTAACAGTTTCTGTTTTAAATGTGCTCTATAAATAAATCTGACTTGACTTGACTTGACTTGATCCATCTGTGTTTTAATCCATGGGATCTCCGTCTCGATTTCATTCAAATGTTGTTTTAAGGATGTTATACTGACGGTGTTGACTGCTGATAAGCCTAGGCTAAACAAGGATCTGAGAGAGGAGGCAGCAAGAAGAAGCCCTGCAATGCTACGCTTCTGCCAATTATGAGTTCCACTCACTTCCTCTTGAGTGAGAGTGAACTTATGTAACTGCTTCAAAATGTGTTGGATTTCCTCATTTGAATTTTGGATTGGTAATGTATACCATAGTTTGTTGAACCATTTGTCTTTGATGTCAATGTGCTGTTTGACAACGGTGTAGGGGTCGAAACGGACGAAGACCTTCTGTGTGTGAAGACGACAGTTCATGATGAGCAGTCTGGGTTGGTCCCTAAGAATGATACCAGAGGTGGGCCCAAAGGTCACCACCTCGGCTTGTCCTCCTTGGATGGTTCCCAAGAGGGTGAGGATTAACAGAAGTGGTCCAACCCAGTCGATCTGGAGGTCGGACCATGGGAATGCAATGCCTCTACTTGCAGTGGTGCTCTGTGGAGTGGTCTGGATGGCTGAAACTGGCCACAGACCAGGCACCCTTTTATATAGTTCTTGACATCCTTTTTCATTCCAGGCCAATAAGCAACTTGTTTTAATGCTTTCAGCATGACGTTATCTCCCTTGTGTCCTGTGGACAGGAGGTCATGCGTATGAACTAACATCACCCTCCTGTGATCATGGGGGACCACGAACACGGGTGAGGACGTCGGTCCATGAGCAAAAGTTAGGATGCCCTTGATTAGTTTTAGCTGTTTGCGCAGCTGAAAGAGGACTTTAAGTTCTGGATTGGAATCCAGGTCGGCTTCGGACAGAGTGTTTTTCTCTGGGTCTGTCAAGTACAGCATCATCGAGTTTATCACAGGATCCGACTTCTGAAGTTGGATGATGTCTGGGTCCATCAGCACGGGTTGTACAGAGACTGTGTGTTCAGCCGGCTTGGCTGCAGCCTGTGCACGTGTGACTGCCATTACCTCGGCTGTAGGTTGTACTGACAGAGTTGCGAGCAGCCAGGAGGGGTCAAAAGACCCCGGAGGGCCGTCCCCGGCTCTGTCCTTGATAGATGATTTATCTGTCCGCAGTGACAGTACAGCATCTTTGGTATGGGATCCTTGGATCTCTACACCTTTAACTACCAATGGTAAGTAGTATCCAGTGGGCTCTGACTGTTTCAGCTCGCAAAGGAGGCTTTCTTATTCAGTCAGAGTTGGGTCCACCAGTTGGGTTTCTTTGGTTTCACATGCTTTTGAAGGCTTACTTACCGGGACTGCATTCTCCGCTGAGAAGTCCTCGGTGCCTTCTGCAGTGCCTGCTGTTGGGCAGTCTGTGACTGTCTCAGGAGGCATGTGTATTGGCAGGGGTTTGCTCACTCTGGCCCACATTGTCTGTTCACCATAATCTATAATCACGTCAAAGCAATTTATAAAATCCTGGCCGATCAAAAATGGGAATGAGTCAACCATAGACACATATACCGGGTGGTATAGTGTCATCTTGCCAACCTGCATGTGAACCATGGCTATAGCTGTTAGGGTTGTCCTCGTCTCTGCGAGACCCTGCAGTTCTATAGCACGTTCTATGAGAGGTATTTTCCTGTGAACACCGTTAGCGGCGGTCCTGAGCTCCTCGAACAGTTTGGCTGACATAATAATTACGTCGGCTCCACCGTCCAATAGGGCTTCATGTGTGAGGACCGCTTCAAGTATGATCGACAGGTAAGCTTTTTTAGCGACACCCTTTCTGATCAGGTTACACAGGAACCTTGTAGGTTTTGGCCGACATTTTTTTCTTACATTTACCTTTGCCTGTGTAATCCTGTTTTTTCCGAACCGTTGGTGCAGTTGCTGCTGCTCCTGGGAGTTCGGCTTTTGACAGGCCTCCGTCATTGATGTATGAGATCACCCGCTCACTGTGTGTTGAGGGGCTCTCATTGTTTGTAACAACAAGATCCTGGTGGCTGTCCGTGACAGTGGCAACGTTGTTGTTTGTGTCATCCTGATTTATCTGAACCGCTAGCACAGCTGTTCCTGTTTCTAAGGTTTCAGTTTGTGACGGGTCACCGTCGGTGACGTGTGATTGTACCCCCCCTTTTTCAGGTGAGGGCCTGTCAGCGTTTACAACAACAACGTCATGGTGCCTGTCTGTGACAGCAGTAACGGTGTTGTCTATGTGCTCTGACTCATCAGCAATGATATTGCCAAACAACGCGTTAGGTTGTTTGTCCGTGGCAACACCTTTCAACAAACTTTCATCCATTGGCATCACCCACACACCCCTCGCTTGGTTTCAGTCATATCTCTCTGGCCGCACTCAGTTCATCCAACTGAAATCATTCAGATCCCATTCCTCTCCTGTGACTTCAGGTGTGCCCCAAGGCTCTGTCTTGGGGCCCCTTCTTTTCATCATCTACCTTCTCCCCCTTGGTAATATCTTTCGTAAATTTAACATCCATTTCCACTGTTTTGCCAATGACACCCAGTTCTTTTTATCCACTGCACCTAACTCTTCACTTCCTCCCTCCTCCCTCACTTCCTGCTTAGCTGAAATTAAATCCTGGTTCACGTCTAACTTCCTGAAATTAAACAGTGATAAAACAGAGTTTCTACTCATTGGCACTAAATCCACCTTATCTAAAGTTAACAGTTTCTCACTCACCATCGACAACTCCTTGTTTTCTCCCTCCCCTCACGTCAAGAGTCTGGGTGTCATTCTTGACAGCACTCTCTCTTTCCACTCTCACATCAATAGTATTACCCGGTCTGCATATTTCCACCTTCGAAATATCAACCGTCTCCGTCCATCCCTCTCTCCACACTCTGCTTCCATCCTGGTCCACAGTCTGGTCATTTCTCGAATCGATTACTGTAACTCTCTCCTCTTTGGTCTGCCTCACAAATTAATCCGTAAGCTGCAAAATGTTCAAAATTCAGCTGCCTGCATCGTCACCAAAACACCCTCATTTCACCACATCACCCCAGTTTTACAGCAACTTCACTGGCTTCCAGTCACATTCAGAATTCAATTTAAAATCTTGTTGTTCACTTTCAAGGCCATCCACAACCTCGCCCCTCCTTACCTGTTAGATCCTCTGCACATTACCACCCATTCACGCTCCCTTCATTCTTCCACTTCCATCCACCTTAACGTGCCTCTTGTCCGCCTCAGCACCATGGGACACAGAGTCTTTTCTCACTCTGCTCCCCAGCTCTGGAATGCTCTTCCCCCGGACATCCGTAACATTGACTGCCTTCTGACCTTCAAATCAAAACTCATAACTCATCTGTTCAAGCTAGCCTTTTCACTTTAACCGTTATTTTTAAATGTTATTTTCTTTTTGGTTTAGTGTTTTTAATAGTTATTTTATATTGTTTAATACTGTGTTTTTAATGCTGTGTAGTGTCCTTGGGTGTTTTGAAAGGCGCTGACAAATAAAATGCATTATTTTTATTATTATCTCTAACTAGAATAATCACTGTGAAAAACCATATCATGTTGCTGCTGATCTGTTTCATGTTGCTGCTGATCTCTTTCAATGTTGATGTGTTCATGCGTGCACATCTGCTCACAGACCCATGTTCATGTTTGTGCTGATGTTCAATGTTTTATGTTATGAGTGCTTAGTGTATATTTAGTTGATGTTTTCCTTAGTTCATATCTTAGATGTTATTACTGTTTTTCTTATACATTTTATTGTTGGATGTAACTGGGACCTTGTGTACATAATTTCGCTCCACCACATGTACCACATGAGGTGCGAATGACAATAAAAAAACTCTGACTCTAACTCTGATTATTATAACAATTCCAAGAACCGACGCACACTCTCTGTCTCGTCCGAGCTCAGAGGTCTGGGGCTCTCTTTCTGGACCCGCTGCTGTTTCTTTTTCGTCTCAGGCTGTTCAGGCCGACGTGGTGGGGGAGCAGGTCCCCTCCTCTGGGGTTCCCAGTGGGATCCCTGGTTGTATGGGTCACTTTTGGTGCCATACTTTTTACCCTTAGGGCGTTCGCCCCCCTTCTGGTACATTCGTACATCCTCTGGTTTCTTGGGAAACCATTTAGGATCTTGTCTGGACCAGGGGGCACTCACCTGGTGTGGTTTGGCTGCTGGGAAACCTCGTTTCCTCTCGCCTTTTTTGGGAGGGGGAGCTGAAGCTCTCATCCCTTCCAATTCTAATGACTGGGCAGGAATTCTCTCACCTGGGAACACCTCAATGGGTGTTTTGGCCTGTGAACAGGCTTCAAAGACATTCACAGCACAACTTTTTATCTCACTGATGGTTTTCTCTTTGAAATTAGCCATCATTTGCACCGACATCCTTATGTCAGGGTGGAGATTTTTGCTGAAAATGAACTTAAACGCTTCCTCCTCCCCCATGCCGGTTTCGTTCCTGTAACCAAAATAAGCCTGCAAACTCCTGGAATAATATGCCCTTGGGTGCTCATTCTTACCTTGCATGACCTTGTCAGCGGCTGGATACCCGCCAGGCCCCGTGCAAGGGGTATACTCTTTCATAAGAGCAGCACATAACAGGCGGTAATCCTTTCGTGTGGCATCAGGTTGACGCTCTATGAAGGAAAACACCGTCTTGGCTGAAGTGAGCCTGATTAAACCTACTTTATCCTCAACTGTAACGTTGGGATAGCTTCTTAATTGGAAGTCAAGGTCGTTCAGATAGGCCTCGGTTGAACCCAACGGCCCTGGCTCAAAGCGCTGGACAAACTTCGCAATTTTATGCAAATCCGCTATTGAGAGCGGAGGCTGAGTGATTGGCGTTGTTGGAACAAAAATAGCACGTGGAGGCGATTCACCAGACTCACGTGGAGGTGGCAGAAGGGGATTATGTGTAGGAGGTACAGCAAAATCCTTCTGAGGTTGTGGTGAGTGACCTGGACTCTGACCCAGTTTGTCTTTGAGTTCTAGACATCCTTGCCCCACGTCAGAAATTTCATTTGTTGCTGCGGCTAGTTTCGCCTCACAGGCTTTTAAGCGTTCACGTGATGTATGACACTAACTTTGTAAACACACGCCTTGTTGGACTAACGCCGCTTTTTCCAATCTGCACTCGTCCAGAGCTTTTGATGTGAGCTGCACCTGTCATTGTAGCGCATCATTGTCTGAACACAATGCTTGGTACTTAATCCCTCCTTCACGTAGCTTCACCTCATATGAGTCTGCTTGTAACTACAGCTGAGCTTGTGAGAGCTCTTCTTCACGTTTCAATTTATTTTCCCAGGTCTCCTTATCAAATTTAAACTGTGCCATGAGTTTTAGATACTCCTCTGTCTCGCTGTTCAACCTTATTGCAAGGTCTTCTGCCCTGTTGGCCTCAATATAAAATTTAGCTTTCAGCAAGAGTGCCATTTTAGCCAGATGTTCATAGCTTGACTTCGTTATGGCTGCAGAAGTCACACTTTCTACAACTTCCTTCAGCTCGTCCAATAACTCTGTTGAGTTCATGCAGTCCACCTGTTCACCATATGGATGTAAGGATTCTGTTAGCAGCGTTAACGCTCTCTCTAACCAGTCCTTCTCACCACATGGACCAACATCAGCTTCTGTTAAATCTGCCATGGTTATCCACTGTTCAGCAAACCTATCTGGTTAAACAGTTGCAAACTTAGAGTTTTTAACAGTTAAATATTTTTATTTAAGTGAGCAGCGAGATTCACACTCTATTTAGCTCTGTGGTTCAGTCAACAGTACTGTTGTAAGCCAACTTTTCAATAAATGGGCCCCTGTTCAGGCCTTACCCCATAAATATTGTAAGTAAATGCCTCCTTCTGGCAGTGTCACTTAATGTGCTTATTTTTTAACAGATACAATGAACCAGGCCATTTCAGTGTTTATTTTACTCAAATGCACTTAAAATTAATAAACCTGCAATTTTTCTAAAAGTCTGAAAGCAACTTTAGTTTTAAACGCTCTTTAAGCAGTTTTAATTTACCAGAATTCGCTATTTAAACAGGACACAGAAACCAGACTCTGATTAACAGAGGAAAAAATGTTTAAATGAAAGACGAGTGTACAGCTTTCTTTCAGGAAAACTGTTATACTCCTTTTCAACAGCAGGTGGCGGTGTAAGCTTACTTTTACCGGTAGGAGTCGAAGACGACTTCCTGTGAACCGTCCTGTTGACATCCGGTTGTTAGCCATTAGCTACGATGTAGCACACGGTCCAACATGGTTCAAATCAGCATTTATGGAATGATTTAAAGCATAAACGTGGCGTCGCTTCACAAGCACGCCTTATCTGCATGTACACATGAGTTTAGGAACAGTGTCAGGCTTTATTCAGCGTTTTTAAACACAAAGGAGGACTCAGTTAAAACGAGCTTCATTTCTGGGGTCATGTGACTTTACAGACACATGCACATCGGTGTGGGTTTACGCACTGACATCAGAGTGAGAGGGCGCACAGGAATACGTCACCAGCTTCTCAGCGAATCAGAACGACCCAAACAGCGGTTCTCAACCAATCACAGCTCGTGACAGCGGTTCTCAGCCAATCACTGCTCGTGTTGCACTCGCTTTAAGGTAGCAGTTAGCATCAACAGTCCGGTCAAATTATCGCCCATTAAAACTTCAAAAATGCACAAATTACTGTGAAAAGTAGCGAAACAGCACACAAGCAGCTTTCTGAGTCTGCGCCCAGTTCCACAGACAGCGTCTTCCCATTTAAAACACGACTCGTTCGAGTCCAAGAATCAGAACCGGGTCGGACAGTAGAACCTCCCGGTCATGAAAGAGTTTTAAACAGAATGAAGCGTCTTTCTCTCTGCTTACAGTTTAAACACACACAGAATAACAAATTTTCAGCTTTAAAATGGACACATTGACGTAATTGCAGCTTTCTGACCACCAAAAGCATGAATTATGCCTGTACCAAGTTCAAACCTCGGACTTTTTCATGTTCCAACATGCAGCGTTATTTTGCAACAACACAGATCTCATGTCACACATAATTATATCTCTTTAGAAACCAGTCGGGCCACCAAAAGTAGTATGTCAACGGACAGCTTTGCTGTACCTTCACTACTAATTAATTATTTAAATACAATGGGTTCTTTCTTTTTCGAGTTAAATTAATGCCCTGTGACTGAGCTAACTGTGTTCATTGTTTAATCAGTGACATGAGACGTTATTTTTCTTTGACCCATCAGAATAAATGCGGTCATTTATTTAACAGAATCAAAATTTAACATCAAAACATTGTACACTTGATTCACTGATCTGGTTCTGATTAATAAAAACTTGGCACACTTTACTAACAAGACAACAGAACATTTCTGAAGGCATCTAGATTGATTTACTGGCGGAAAGATTTACAAGAGGAGAGATTTAGAGGAAGATGGATGAAGGAAAAATGTAGTTTTTTGTTGACCAGAATTAGCATGCTTCTTTCAACACCAGCTCAAACCTTCGGTACACTTAACGCGCAACGACTCGTTACCTTCGCAGAAGATGAATCAGCTCCGGTACCGGGTCCATTTCAACACTACCTTTCCAGCGTCTCCGGTTAAAGCGGCTGGTCATTGTCAGAAGTCATGTGGTTTACTCCAGTAAACAGAACAAGCTCCCTTCGAGGTTGTAGGCGTTACGCCCGGGTGAGTTCACAGCAAGGCGCTGTGACTCTGTCAGAGATCCCACTCAGAAGTGGAATACTCCCAGAAGACTCCATGGAAGACCCAAGAAGACTCCGGTCAAAGACTGGAGAGTCGAGAAGACTTCAGAAGGCTTGAGAAGACTCCATCAAAGACTGAGTTCGACTCAGATCAAAGACTGAAGAGTCGAGAAGACTCCGCTTCTTCCAAGACTGCATGAAAGACTGAATATTTCCAGGAAGTGTTGACTTTTAAAGAGTCCTCACTTCCGGTCACTTAGTACTTCCTGATTGGTTAAAACAACCAACAGGGGGTGGTTCTAGTGATGTCAGAGGGTTATTAAAAGTCAAGAGAGGGTGCAAGAATGTTTAGGAACATTTAGTACAGACAGAGAAATGTTATGGCGAAGTGAGACAAACGCAGATGCCAGTTGTTTCTTTTTACCGTCTGCTAGGTTTAAAAACAATACAATTCGTTCTAATAACTTGTTTTCTGACTGTCTCTGACTTTCGACCGACATCACTACTTCTCATTCAGACAGAAGATCAAAATGCATAATTACTTTGTAAATAGACATTTAACTTGATTTTTAATTTAAATGAGGTTTAAAAATCATTAATACTGTTTCACAGTTGATTTAAAATGAGTGGTTTACTTCAACATTAGAAATGATATGAACTAAACACACTTTTGATTATCAAGATATTGTAAAATAGTAATGATAATATAAAAAGAAGAGTGTTCTTTCAATTGATTAACCCAGGATACAATTAGAAAGTCTCTGGATGAGCTAATTTGTATTTCTGGATTCAAATCAATGAAATAACAGTTCCTGTCCCATGAAGGTCTTCAGAG
>NC_056509.1:4654113-4656026 GCF_014905685.2 Nematolebias whitei
CCCCCAAGGTCTGGAATCGGCCCTTCTCCACAATCCTCCTCAGGGTCCGGTCACCTCTTCTCGTTGTGCAGCGTTTTCTGCCACACGTTTCCCTTCCCACAGACTTCCCACTGAGGTGCCTTGATACAGCACTCTGGGAACAGCCTATTCGTTCAGCAATTTCTTTCTGTGTCTTACCCTCTTGCTTGAGGGTGTCAACGATGGCCTTCTGGACAGCAGTCAGGTCGGCAGTCTTACCCATGATTGTGGTTTTGAGTAGTGAACAAGGCTGGGAGTTTTTAAAAGCCTCAGGAATCTTTTGCAGGTGTTTAGAGTTACGTCGTTGATTCAGATGGTTAGGTTAATAGCTTGTTTAGAGAACCTTTTCATGATATGCTCATTTTTTGGGACAGGCATTTTGGGTTTTCATGAGCTGTATGCCATAATCATCAGTATTAAAACAATTAAACACCTGAAATATTTCAGTTGGTGTGCAGTGAATCTGAAATATATGAAAGTTTCATTTTTATCATTACATTATGAAAAATAATGACCTTGATCACAATATGCTAATTTTTTGAGAAGGACCTGTAGAAGAGGATCGCCTCTGTAATGAAAATATTTATCATTTCAGATTTTTCTGTTGTTCTGCAGGTGTTTTTTCTGGTTTAAAGTCTATTTTTATATTAAATGAATTCATTGGCAGGCAGACTGAGTTGTATAACCCTGTCAAATATCATTCTATACCAAAGATTGCCTCTTGTCATTTAAAAAAATTATAGGTCTCTTTCATGTTTTTTTTTCTTCCTTAGTTAAAAAAAAATCATATATATATATATATATATATATATATATATATATATATATATATATATATATATTTTTTTTTTTTATGAACTCGTTGGCTGATTGGACTGAAATCTTGCCCGCGGGCTGCCAATTCAATAGCCTTGACTTTAGGTGACAATAATGCACTGAGTTAAAGAAAAAAAATGAATGTGAGAGAAGAGAGAGAAATAACAGTAAAAAAGAAAGATGAAATTGTTGAAAAAAAAAAAAAAAACCTACGTTTTCTACTAACTTGGCAATTTATTACAAAAATAAAGGGGCTAGTTACACAACAAACATCTGTAAAAGTCTAGACAAGCAGCATGTTCTGCTCAGTGCAGAGTGAATGATGAGCACTGAAGGACCTGACCTTTTCGGAAGAAGCTGAGCTGACGGCTAAAAGTAGCAAAACGCCTGATAATAATAATAGAAATGTTTGGTTTGTTAATCCCCTTTGGGGAAATTCATTTTCTGCATTTTTCTCACCACACGTATGGAGTAAGGGGTGCCATCTGAGGCACCTTGTAATTCTGATGATTTATCCCGTGTCTTTTCCTTGACTTTAAACTCTCTGTGAGATAAAGCCGTTTAAAACTACGTAATAACAGATCTGTTGTCTCACGTTTTGTTGAAGTATAAATGAACCTTTACGCTCCTCAGGTCTCAGCAGTTCAAACGTCGAAGGTCAGAGTTCCACTGAACAAGCATGTTGTTTGGAACTTGGGTTGCAGAAAAAAAATTAAAGCAGCATGGCACAATGACTCTGAACGCACCACGATGACTCTGAACGCACCACGATGACTCTGAACGCACCACGATGACTCTGAACGCACCACGATGACTCTGTACGCACCTCGATGACTCTGTACGCACCTCGATGACTCTGTACGCACCACGATGACTCTGAACGCACCACGATGACTCTGAACGCACCACGATGACTCTGTACGCACCACGATGACTCTGTACGCACCTCGATGACTCTGAACGCACCACGATGACTCTGTACGCACCACAATGACTCTGTACGCACCTCGATGACTCTGTACGCACCTCGATGACTCTGTACGCACCTCGATGACTCTGTACGCACCTCGATGACTCTG
>NC_056509.1:4656126-4664040 GCF_014905685.2 Nematolebias whitei
GACTCTGTACGCACCTCGATGACTCTGTACGCACCTCGATGACTCTGTACGCACCTCGATGACTCTGTACGCACCTCGATGACTCTGTACGCACCACGATGACTCTGAACGCACCACGATGACTCTGAACGCACCACGATGACTCTGAACGCACCACGATGACTCTGAACGCACCACGATGACTGAACGCACCACAATGACTCTGTACGCACCACAATGACTCTGTACGCACCTCAATGACTCTGAACGCACCACAATGACTCTGAATGCACCACAATGACTCTGAACGCACCACAATGACTCTGAACGCACCACAACGAATCACATTAATGGACTAATCAGACCAAAGCAGGGTAGCAGTATATCTAACAGCACATTATGTACCAGGTGTTTTTTACCTGGTTCTTCCTTTATACTTACAAGGCACACACCTATTATCATCATCATCATCATCATCATCATCATCATCATCATCATCATCATCAACTTTATTTATAAAGTACTTTAACACAGCCATAGCTGAAACAAAGTGCTGAAACATCATTTAAAAACAAGATAAAAGACAGCATAAAAACAGAGCTACAAACCCAAGCACACAACTCAATTTAAAACACAATAAAACAACAAGTTAAACAGATAAAATCAACACCAATAAAATAAAGTAAAATCAAGACTCAGTTGGGTTGAAGGCCAATGAATAGAGATGAGTTTTAAGATGGGTTTTAAAAATGGACTGCGAGGGGGCCTGTCGAATGTACAAAGGCAGAGTGTTCCATAATTTAGGGGCACTAACAGAGAAGGCCCTGTCTCCTCTAAGCTTCCTCTTACTCTTGGGGATGACCAGAAGCAGCTGGTCAACAGACCTGAGTGACCGAGGTGGAGTGTAATGGTGGAGAAGCTCTGTTAAATAAGGGGGGGGGGGGGGGGGCAAGACTGTTTAAAACCTTAAAAACAAACAAAAGATTTTTAAAATGAACTCTAAAATACACGGGCAGCCAGTGGAGAGAAGCCAGGACAGGTGTGATGTGCTGTCTTTTGTGTGTTCCAGTTAAAATCAATCAACCTTTATTTATACAGGTAAATCCCATAGACGTGTCCCAAAGACGTACAGCAGCATTTTGCACCAGCTGCAGACGTGTGAGTGAGGACTGGCTGACTCCGAGATGGAGAGAATTACAGTAATCCAGCCGTGATGAAATGAAGGCATGGATTACTGTTTCAAACTGTTGCCTTGAAAGAATAGGTTTTACTTTTGCCAATTTTCTCAAATGATAAAAACCAGACTTTACTGTGGCCCTTATTTGACTGTCAAGTTTAAAATCACTGTCCATCTTAAAACCAAGATTTGTAACTGTAGACTTTACATACATTGTTATGGGGTCTAAGTCGACTGGAGGGCTCAAACAAGCTCCACTAGGTCCAAAAACAAGTACCTCAGTCTTTTTTTCATTAAAATGCAGGAAGTTTAGGGCCATCCAAGCTTTAAGATCCTCGAGACACGATAAAAGAGGTTTAATGGACCAGGCATCAACTCGCCTCAAAGGAACAGATTTGGCAATCATCAGCATAGCAGTGAAAGGAGATGCCGTGTTTTCTAAAAATTGATCCTAGAGGAAGCAGATATAAAGAAAAAAAGCAAAGGCCCTAAAATTGATCCCTGAGGTACGCCACATGACAAGGGAACAGAATAGGATTCATGCCCAGCAGTTTTTACAGAGAAAGTTCTGTCAGTCAGATAGGACCCCAACCACTCCAGAGCAGTCCCACCAATGCCTACTTGATGCTGTAGACGTGACAATAAAATGCTGTGGTCCACTGTGTCAAACGCAGCAGTTAAGTCCAGTAAAACAAGAATCACATGATCACCTGAGTCACATGCCAGGAGGACGTCATTAAAAACTCTGAGCAGAGCTGACTCTGTGCTATGGAGAGTTTTAAATCCAGACTGGAACACATCCATGATGTTATGTTCATCCAGGAAGGATTTTAACTGAGCATAAACAATTTTCTCCAAGATTTTTGACAGGAGAGGAAGCTTAGAGATGGGCCTAAAATTCCCCAACGCAGTGAGATCGAGACCAGGTTTTTTTAATAGGGGCTGCACAACAGCATGTTTAAAATTAGCAGGGACTACTCCAGACAACAAACTACTGTTAAAAAGGTCAAGAACCAAGTGTTTAAAACAAGGGAAAACCTCTTTAAGAAAGCGTGGTGGAAGAGCATCATATGGGGAACCAGAAGGCTTAATCTGAGTGACCATGTCCTCTAAAAATGACACAGTCACCAGCTCAAACTGATTGAAAGCAGCAGAGCAGGGGACACACACAGAGGTGTCAAAGTTTGGGCATAAGATGGAAGCCCTTATAGAGGTGACCTTATCAATAAAAAACTGCATAAAATTATTGCACAACTGAGTAGATGATTCAAAACCAGGTGTCTGTGGAGAATTAAGAAAATAGTCAGTGGTACTAAAAAGAACACGTGGGTTGTGGCTGTGGGATAAAATCAAGTTAGAAAAATAGTCCTTTTTGGCTGCTTTAACTGTGTCCTGGTAATTGCGCCAACAGTCTTTAAAAATTTGAAGGGACACCTGCAGCTTGTCCTTTCTCCACCTGCTTTCCGCTCTGCGACATTCCTGTCTGACAGCTCGAGCTGTTCTGTTCTGAAGCCATGGCTCATGTTTAAATCCAGGCTGTTTGGTCTTTAAAGGAGCCACAGTATCCAACACAGTCAGACAGGATGAATGGAGCCAAGAACTCAGATCCTCAGCATCAGTTGAGGCAGGAGGACAGAGCTGGCAGAAAACCTCAGTGAACTGACCAGCAGTGGAGGGGTTAATAATCCGACAGCTCTGAGCAGGAGTGTGAGTTTTAACAGGAGCATATGTGAGAACAGTCTGGAATGCTATAGGCATATGATCAGAGATTATAGAATCATGAATTTCCAGATTAGACACAGGTGATCCCAAAGAGAGCACGAGATCTAGAGTGTGACCTTTATCGTGTGTAGGTCCAGACACAGAATGCACCAGATTAAAAGAGTCAATGAGAATTAAAAATTCTTTTACCAGAGGTTTGTCTGGGCAACAAACGTGGATGTTCAAATCACCCATAATAATGAGATGGTCATATCCAGTCACTATTTCAGAAAGAAAATCAGAAAAGTCACTAATAAAATCCTTATTATATTTGGGAGCACGGTAGATGACAGCACAGAATGTCGGGTCAGAGCGGCCCTCTTCAAAGCAGGTCAGCTCAAAGCTGGTGAAGTGACGCTGTTCAAAACACTGTTTACAACTAAAAACATCTTTAAACACGGCTGCAGTTCCTCCTCCTCGGCCCGATGATCATGGGGAGTTAAAATAAGAGCAGCCTGTTGGTAAAAGCTCCGACAGAGCAGCTGACTCAACTTCACTCAGCCAAGTCTCTGTAATACAGAGGAAGTCCAGGTTATGGGAGCTGAAGAAATCCCTCAGGATAAAAGTTTTATTGACCAACGATCTGGCGTTCACCAAGCCGATCCTGGCTGGAGCGGGGTTGTCGCGCTGAGGGAGGGTCCGACTCAGCTGTGTCAGGTTCAGTGGGTTCACTCCACACCTGTTGAGCCGGGCGGGGGCAGGGGCGCTGACGTCAGGGGACATCCTCACCAACAACACGAACCAGGCAAGCATCCACCAGCTCCAGAAAACGCCAAGGTAGAAACACGCCAGGAAACACTTCAGGAACTGGCCGGGAACCATAGTGCCGTGACAAAAAGGCTTTCAGCCTCACCAGGCGTCCACCGCGTTTGCCGCGGCGGCGATGACGTTTCCGCCGGTGGGGCAGCGCCGGAGCCTGGCACAGGTGAGCTGGAATACCCGACAGAAGTTGGGGTGGAATTTTATGTTCCCATGTATTAAAAGCAGCCACACTGTGGATAAATGGCCTTAGATCTAATAACGTTTGGCGATCATACACCAATAGTGCCTTGACTTCACTTAAAAACAACAGAATAACGAAAAGTACGGAGAGTGAGAGACGACCTGCCATGTACAACGGCGCCATCTTTTACTTACAAAGTATATACTAGTACCTGGTACTTACAAGGTATGTACTTGATACTTACCCAGTACATAGTCAGTACTTACCTGGTATGTACCCGGTTGTACCCAATACACTGTGTGGTAATATGTATTGCTACTCAAAGAACAGGTGTTTACTTTACACACCTGTTCTTTAATGCACAGCACCATGTTAGTCCATGGTGCGGCTGTGGCTGAGTGGTTAGAGCAGTCGTCCTCCAGTGCAAGAGTTGGTGGTTCGAATCCACCAGCAGTCACATGTCGAAGTGTTCTTGGACAAGACACTGAACCCCTCACAGCCTCTGATGTTTGTCCCATCAGTGTATGAATGTGATAAAGCACGGATTAGTCTCTTTAGAATGATTTGTTCAATTAGCTTTGTAGAGATCTAGTATAGAGCTGTATGAATGGGTAAATGAGGACACAGATTGTAAAGCACTTTGAGTATCTTGATCAGATAGAAAGGTGCTGTATAAGTACAGTCCATTTACCATTTAAACCAAACTGGGTCCATCCATCCATCCATCCTTCCATTATTTTTACCCGCTTATTCCATTTTGGGTCACGGGGGTCGCCGGTGCCCATGTCCAGCAATCACTGTGTGAGGGGCGAGGTACACCCTGGACGGGTCGCAAGTCCATAACAGGGCCACATAGAGACAAACAACCAATCACTCTCACTCACACCTAGGGACAATTTAGAGTTACCAGTCAGTCTAACATGCATGTTTATGGTTTGTGGGAGGAAACTGGTGTATCTGGAGAAAACCAACGCATGCACGGAGAGAACATGCAAACTCCACCCAGAAAGGAACCAGACCAGGGTTTGAACCAGCATCCTTCTTGCGGAGAGGGAAAGCTCTACCAACTGTGCCACCGTGCTGCTCATAGTTCAATTCAGTTTATTTATACAGCACCAAGTCTCCACAGAAGTTGTCTCAAAGCACTGAACAGAAACATTCACATACAGAAAAAAAACAATTAGTAAAAGTTCTCTAAGGAAACAGCAGATTTGTGGTATCTTGACTTAATCACAGTCTCCCATCCTGAGCAAGCACAAAGGTGACAGTGTAAAGAAAAAAACTCCCTTTTAACAGGAAGAAACGTCCAGCAGAACCAGGCTCAGGACGAGCGGACTGAGCTGAATACAGCACCTCAGACTGAAGAAGTCTTTCGGATGAAAGACGAAACATTTCTACTTTCTTTTTGTTGTTTTGCTTCGTTTTGTGTTTTGGATGTCCAGAGGACCAGACTTAACGTTTTTAGATACAAGAGAAAATGTTTATTGATCCAATAATTTTAGGTGCTATCTGCTTGTCAAGCACAAACTAAAAGAACCTAAATGTGCGCATGCAGAGATTTAAGACTAAACCCAGGTACCACCCTGTGCGTTCTGCAGCTCATATCTGGACCGTTTAGCCGAGGAGGTGAACGACAAACTGCAAGAGGCGGGTTTGGTCAGTGTTGCAGAACTGTGTAAAAGCTATGACCTCCCAGGAGACTTCCTCATTGAGGTGAGTCCATCTTCATGATGCTTCCTTTGTCCTCCATGCTCCTTGAGGCTGTTTGTGACGAGAGAGGGCGTGTTCTCATGTTCTTCAGGAGTTGTCCAGACGTCTGGGAAAACTGATCCAGGGAGAAATGGATCAGTACAACCGAGGGGTCATCTTTACTCCAGCCTTTGTTGCTCGTCACAAAGCCCAAATACGAGGGCTCTTCAGTGCAACCACAAGGTACATTTCAAAGTAGGCCGTCACGATAAACAATACATCAATCGCATGAATAAATGAAAATCATCAACATCATTTTCATTTATCGGCTTTACCGTTTCACTTCACTGACCCCTCCCTTTCTCTTTTATCTCTTTTCTTTAAAATCTGTTTTAACCATCCCAAATCGTGTTTTTATCGTTAAAAGCAGCTAAGCTAAGAGCTAAGCTAACAGTCCGACCTCAGAGGAAATAACCTCCGTCTTGTCGAAGCTCCAAAATTCACGGTTGAAACCCGTGCCTTCGTCTAAAAGTTATCTGCAAAAAGAAGCTGAGAACTTGTTTACTGATTTTTTTTTAATTAACAGCTTTGTGTGAAAAATGCTATGCTAAAGAGCTCAAACCACACAGAGCGTCCGCCATTTTGAGAACCGAAAAACAGGAACAAGAGACAACCCATGTCACGTCAAGGGGCCTCCCTCCCATTTTTCTTAAAGGGACATGCTGCTCGCTCCCTCACTATCCATCCTTCCGTTCAAAGTTTTATACTGCCATCCGGTGGTCAAAAAAAGGTACTACACACAAAAATTAACCAACATTTCTTCTTAAATTTGACAATAATTACTAATTATTGTCAAATTTCAAACAGTATTATCGTTTATTGCAATAATTTCTGAGACAATTAATTGCCCAGAAAAATTTATCGTGCCAGGCCTATCTCAGAGGTTCCTCTGTTCAGTTCAGTCCCTTTGTCTTCTGTTGTTTTTTTTGTTATTTTACAAGTCACTACTTATAATGTTGATATTAAGTGTTGGGAGAAAATCTCTCTAACATTGTTTACCCAAAAGAACCACACTTGACAGCAGGAGAAGATTTTTAACCGGCATTTTACCCATAAGGACCCATTCAAGACAGATTACATACATAATGCTTATGCATGGAACATGTCATATAAAATTCAATTCAATTCAAAAATACTTTATTAATCCCAAAGGAAAATTATTTGTTGTTGTAACTCGTTATCCTCACTTCATTAAGAGATGTTATAGATACTGATGCTGTAGACAGGAAGGATCTCTTGTAAAGATCCATCCCAGAGTGGATCCTAAGAAACTGACTTCAGATGCCGTCCGATCCGTCCACCCAGACTCAGCTGGCCTCTCGGTTTCCCCGGGCCGTAGGACCGCCCGAATGCCGGGCAGAACTCCTCCCAGAGTGATGGTCACTCCTCCCAGCAGTCTGCTGAGCTCCTCGTCACTGCGGACAGCAAAATGTAGGTGCCGAGGGATGATCTTGTCCTTCTGCTGTCATGAGCCGTGTTTCCTGCTAGTTCCAGGATCTCAGTGGTCAGGCACTCGAGCACAGCTGGCAGGTAGATGAGAATGTGTCCACAGAACATCCTTTTCAACTCATTTGAGATTTGGGGCTGCCGTTGAGATATTATTTGAGCTTTAGAGATGTTAATCAGCTGCTGTTGGCTGTAGAAAAAAGAGCCCCGAGCTGCGTTTACCGCTCGCTTCTTTATCCTCATCAGTTCAGCTGAGCTCCCAGAGCTCAGGAGGTGTCCTTGAAGCCAGCTGCAGCCTGCTGCTCACCCAGCACTCTCCATTAACCCTAACATCTGGTTCATGGGCAGAGATAAGATAGTGTATTGGGCTTCTTGTTCTCAGCCGTAGTAATAAAACCATCCATAATCTTTGACTGAAAATTCTGACAACAGGCAAATTCTGTCCAGAGTTGAGCTGGTGAATGAACAGCTTTAAATGAAGTTAGAGATGCATGGAGACCAGCAGAGTGAACCTGAACCTGCTGCTTTACACGTTCTCAGTGAGGGAGTGCAGCTTTCACACTGACACTGGTCGTGTGCACACGACGTAAAAGGTGCGTACGCTCAGAAAAATTCAAATAGATCAAAGAGTACACACATGTTTCTGCACACTTTCCTTTCTTCACATGTCATAATTTACATGAAACTGATCCAACACAGCTTTCCTCACAGGGAGAATGGAAGCTCCTCTTAGACGAGACACACACACCTTATGCTCCTCACCTGTCTGTGCTCCTCACATGTCTGTGCTCCTCACCTGTCTGTGCTCCTCATGTCTGTGCTCCTCACCTGTCTGTGCTCCTCACCTGTCGTTGCTCCT
>NC_056509.1:4664050-4665636 GCF_014905685.2 Nematolebias whitei
TTACCTGCCTTTGCTCCTCATCTGTCTGTGCTCCTCATGTCTGTGCTCCTCATCTGTCTGTGCTCTGCCACGTGACAGAAACATGTTAATGTTCTGTTTTTCTCTTGGATGTTGTGTTTAATTTAGTTCATAAATGTCCAGATGTGCAGATGTGCAGATGTGCAGATGTTCAGATGTGCAGATGTTCAGGAGACCACACAGACTGTTTCACTGCACTTCCATGAGTTTCAGTTCTTTGTTGTTTGATTGTGTGGACTGAAGGTCCCAGCGTCTTCCATCAGAAGCCAAACACTCACATGGTTGTGTATACCTGGATTATTGAGCATGGACTTTGTTGTTTTCAACCAGTTTGACAAGACTGTCAGCAAGACAAGTCAACTTTATTTATAGAGCACATTTAAAACAGAACCTGTTATCAAAGTGCTTAACAACAACAACAACAATCAATGAGAGTAAAATTAAAGAGAAAACAAATATATATATATACACAATACACTAATAATAATAACTTAAGTATTAATAAAAAGCATTTAAAACATGGGGTCACAGATAAAAAAAAACACTAGATAAATTTACACTGTGTGAAATGCCTGCAAGAACAGATGAGTTTTAAGCAGAGATTTGAAGTGAGGAAGGGAGGTGGCCTGCCTGATGTTGGGGGGCAGGTTGTTCCAGAGTTTGTGGCCCATGACTGAAAAAGCCCGATCTCCTCTGAGCTTCAGTCTTGTTTTTGGAACAGCCAAAAGCAGCTGATCAGATGATCTCAGGGCCCGAGAGGGAACGTTAGGTTTCAGAAGCTCAGAGAGGTAACTCTCCTAATCTCCTAAATGCTTTAGGCATTTGAAGGTCAACAGAAGAATTTTAAAGACTATCCTTGTACGAACAGGGAGCCAGTGAAGGGAGGACAGAACTGGAGTAATGTGTTCAGACCTACAGGTCCTTCTAAAAAAATTAGCATATTGTGATAAAAGGTCATTATTTTCCATAATGTAATGATAAAAATGAAACTTTCATATATTTCAGATTCATTGCACACCAACTGAAATATTTCAGGTCTTTAATTGTTTTAATACTGATGATTATGGCATACAGCTCATGAAAACCCAAAATGCCTGTCCCAAAAAATTAGCATATTTCATCCCACCAATGAAAGACAAGTGTTTTTAATACAAAAAACACCAACCTTCAAATAATCATGTTCAGTTATGCACTCAATACTTGGTTGGGAGTCCTTTTGCATGAATGACTGCTTCAATGCGGCGTGGCATGGAGGCAATCAGCCTGTGGCACTGCTGAGGTGTTATGGAGGCCCAGGATGCTTCGATAGCGGCCTTAAGCTCATCCAGAGTGTTGGGTCTTGTGTCTCTCAACTTTCTCTTCACAATATCCCACAGGTTCTCTATGGGGTTCAGGTCAAGAGAGTTGGCAGGCCAATTGAGCACCGTAATACCATGGTCAGAAAACCATTTACCAGTGGTTTTGGCACTGTGAGCAGGTGCCAGGTCATGCTGAAAAATGAAATCTTCATCTCCATAAAGCTTTTCAGCAGATGGAAGCATGAAGTGCTCCAAAATCTCCTGATAGCT
>NC_056509.1:4665736-4674123 GCF_014905685.2 Nematolebias whitei
TTTTCAGCAGATGGAAGCATGAAGTGCTCCAAAATCTCCTGATAGCTAGCTGCATTGACCCTGCCCTTGATAAAACACAGTGGACCAACACCAGCAGCTGACATGGCACCCCAGACCATCACTGACTGTGGGTGCTTCACACTGGACTTCTGGCATTTTGGTCTTTCCTTCTCCCCAGTCTTCCTCCAGACTCTGGCACCTTGATTTCCGAATGACATGCAAAATTTGCTTTCATCCGAAAAAAGTACTTTGGACCACTGAGCAACAGTCCAGTGCTGCTTCTTTGTAGCCCAGGTCAGGCGCTTCTGCCGCTGTTTCTGGTTCAAAAATGGCTTGAACTGGGGAATGCACCTGTAGCCCAATTCCTGCACACGCCTGTGCACGGTGGCTCTGGATGTTTCTACTCCAGACTCAGTCCACTGCTTCCGCAGGTCCCCCAAGGTCTGGAATCGGCCCTTCTCCACAATCCTCCTCAGGGTCTGGTCACCTCTTCTCATTGTGCAGCGTTTTCTCCCACACTTTTCTCTTCCCACAGACTTCCCACTGAGGTGCCTTGATACAGCACTCTGGGAACAGCCTATTCGTTCAGCAATTTCTTTCTGTGTCTTACCCTCTTGCTTGGGGGTGTCAATGATGGCCTTCTGGACATCAGTCAGATCGGCAGCCTTACCCATGATTGCGGTTTTGAGTAATGAACAAGGCTGGGAGTTTTTAAAAGCCTCAGGAATCTTTTGCAGGGGTTTAGAGTTACGTCGTTGATTCAGATGGTTAGGTTAATAGCTTGTTTAGAGAACCTTTTCATGATATGCTAATTTTTTTGGGACAGGCATTTTGGGTTTTCATGAGCTGTATGCCATAATCATCAGTATTAAAACAATTAAAGACCTGAAATATTTCAGTTGGTGTGCAATGAATCTGAAATATATGAAAGTTTTATTTTTATCATTACATTATGGAAAATAATGACTTTTATCACAATATGCTAATTTTTTTAGAAGGACCTGTACATGTTCCGGTTAAAAGCCGAGCAGCAGCATTCTGGACGAGCTGAAGATGTGAGATGGAGGCCTGGCTGACCCCAGCATAGAGTGCATTGCAATAGTCCAATCGAGTCATGACAAAGGCGTGGACTAGTTTCTCAAGGTCGGGTCTGGACAATACTGGCTTGAGCTTAGCTACCTGTCTTAGTTGGAAGAAGCTTTTCTGCAGAACAGAGTTGATTTGTTTGTCAAACTTGACGTCAGAGTCTAAAACCATCCCAAGATTTTTACCAGACTGCTTCAGATATGGCTGAAGAGAGTCCAGGTTGACAGGATCAGTGGCGGCAGTTGAGCTAGTGCTAAAGACAATGACTTCAGTTATCTCATCATTAAAACTTAAGAAGTTTGAAGCCATCCAGGCCTTAATGTCGTCCAGACATTTTAATAGAGGGTGAATGGAGCAAACACTTGCTGGTTTCACAGGCAGGTAGATCTGGCAGTCATCAGAATAGCAATGGAATGAAAGACCATGTTTCCTCAGGAGGGACCCCAGTGGGAGCAAATAAAGTTGAAGGGGTCCAAGAATCGAACCCTGTGGGACCCCACAAGAAAGAGGTAATGAGGCGGATACATTATTACCAACCTTGATGCAGAAACTCCTGCCACTCAGGTATGAGCGGAACCATTCTAATGCAGCACCTGTGATCCCAACCCACTGTTTCAGCCGTGATATAAAGACACTGTGGTCAACAGTATCAAAAGCAGCAGTAAGGTCCAGGAGCACAAGTACCACAAATTTACCAGAATTGTTTGATATCATAATATTGTTACAAACCCTCACTAGTGCTGTTTCAGTGCTGTGGAGTTGCTTAAAACCAGACTGAAAAATCTTGAAGATTCTGTTCTCATTCAAAAACTTGTTTAATTGAATAAAAACTATTCTCCGGGATTTTGGACAGGAAGGGAAGTTTTGAGATTGGTCTGAAATTTGAGCAAGTCGAAAGGTCAAGTCCAGGTTTCTTAATTAACGGATGAACTACTGCATGTTTGAAAACATCGGGAACCACACTTGTCACAATACTACTATTTCTAATAGTAAGAACAGAGGGTCCAGTCATGGGTAGAACTTGTTTGAAAAACGACGCAGGAATGGGGTCAGCGGGGGAACCGGAGGGTTTCATCTGACCTACGACTTTGTTCAGAAATGGGAGTGAAATGGGTTCAAACTGTTTGAAGACAGCTGAGCAAGGGACAAAGACAGAGGGGTCATTTGTGGACTGGGGGATGGATGACCTAATCAACTCTTACCTTATCAGCAAAGTATCTGGTAAAGTCATTGCAGAAGTTAATGGAGGCCTCCATGCTGGCAGACCGAGGTACGTTTAAAATGGAATTTACGGTATTAAAAAGAACATGGGGATTATGACTGTTTGAAGCAATAATTTGGGAGAAGTATTTGTTCTTTTCAGATTTAACGATGTTCTGATAATCTTTCAAACACGTTTTTAACATAATAAAAGAAACCTGTAATTTGTCCTTTTTCCACTTGCGTTCAGCTCTCCTGCATAGACGTTTGGCTGCACGAGTGGTCGCGTTCAACCAGGGGTGTGGTGCCCGCTTTGGTCGCCTGAATTTTAGCGGGGCCACGAGGTCTAAAATCTTAGAGCAGGTCGCATCATGCCTACTGAGCAGCTCCTGCGTACTAATACATGCAGAGGTTTCAGGGACTGAAGCAGCATCAGTAAGGAATGCAGAGGAAAAAAGAGCAGCGATTGAAGAGTTAAATATCTGACAACTCTTGGCTGGAGCAGGGGATTTAGACTCATGAATAACAGAGGTTTGGAATTAAATGGGTTTGTGATCTGAAACAATAGCATCCCCAACTTCCAGATTAACCACAGATAAACCGTGCGACAGAACTAAATCAGGTGTATGGCCCTGTTGATGAGTTGGACCAACAACATTTTGCACAAGGTTAAAAGATTGGATCAGGTTTAGAAACTCCTGCACCAAAGGCTTTTCAGGACAGCAAACGTGTGCATTAAAGTCTCCCAGAATCAAGACCCTGTCGTAATTGAGAAGTATTCCAGTCAAAAAGTCAGAAAATTCACTTATGAAGTTTTTGTTTTACGAGGATGGTCTGCAGATCAGGCTGCACAGTGTCGGGTTGGAGCAGCCCAGCTCAAAATACAGCAGTTCAAAACTCTGAAAAGTTACAGCCTGTAGCTGTCTGCAGTTCCAGAGCTTTTTAAAAACTGTTAATAATCCACCACCCCTACCAGAAGTCCTTGGAGCATTAAAAAAGGCACAATCCACCGGCAAAAGTTCAGAAAAAACACTTAACTCACCAGGGACGAGCCAGGTCTCTGTAACAAACATGAAGTCCAGTCCATTGGAGCAGAAAAAGTTGTTTATGATGAAATTTTTATTTGCCAGCGACCTCACATTCAGCAGAGCAATCTTAGTAAGACCAGTAGCTGAAGGAAAAGCTGAGCACAGAGCACAGATCAGCTGTTTCAGATTTTTGGAGTTTGAAGCGCGCCTCCTAGGACCGGAGACGCCGCAACTGTGTGCGCGCCAGTGGCGCGGGACAGGCTCAACTACGGGGATCAGGCAGGACCCAGCAGGATCAGTGAAGCACCCGGACAGGCGAATATCCAGCAGATGGTCGGCAGGAGATGTTGCAGCAGACAGTCCAGAGTTGGTTAAGTTCCACTGGAGACGACCAAAACTGCCGCGATTGCGCGCCCGCCCGCTGCACGTACCAGGCCCGGCCACCTGAAGCAGGCTGGAGTTGAGTGGATCAGCGAAGCATCCACATGGACAGTTTAACGTCTGATGGTCAGCAGCAGATGACGAAGCAGCAGAGAGCTTGATGCTGGCTTTAATCCTCAGGAGACGGCCGGCACGTCTTCCACAGCGCCTGGAGCGATGTTTTCGGGCTGGCAGAAATGCTGCGCGCTGCAGGTAAACAGAGACATCATCAAGCAGAGGGGGTGGGGGTCCAGAGCCCCGATCAAAGTGGTCAAACAAGGCGGGGTTTGCAGTAGCTAACTGTATATTTAAAAGTTGTTGGCGATCATAAACAAGCAGTGAGTTGATGTCACCGAAGAAAAATGACAAAAACAGAAAAAAAAACGATCAAAACAGACAGAGGTGAACGGCAAGCCACCAGCACCGGCACCATCTTCCCAGAAGTCATCCGATTTTATGCACAAAATGAAAATGGAAAAAAGAGATAACGAGCTCTCACTTTCGATTATCATGATTTCATTTTGACAAGTGGGCTCTCTGCCCCGCACCGTGTAGCTTGCTGCTTGTGTACACATGTCCAAAACGATGGTGAATTAATTTGATTTTTACCCACCCAACAATGAAGAGGGCCGGCAGTGGAGGAGGGGCGTACCAAAGAGACCATCTTATCACAAGCAGAACTGGTTTGTTCCACTTTGGAGTAAGCAGCTGGGGGAAGAATCAGTTTTATTGTGTGTTTCCTTGACTGATGAAGCCTTCCGGACTGAAGGCGAAACGTTTCAGCACAAAAAAAGAAACTGTCCAGATGACCTGACTGAAAAATGTTGGATTGTATACCAGTTCCCACCTGCCTGAAGACTGCCACCATCATCCCTGTCCGAAAAAGCTCTGCAGTGACTAGTCTGAATGACTATCGGCCAGTGGCCCTCACCCCGATAGTCGCTAAATGCTTCGAGAAACTGGTCATGACTCACATCAAAACAATCATCAACATCAACGAGGACCCTCATCAGTATGCATACCATGAGAACCGATCAACAGAGGATGTCATCTCCTTTGTGGTCTCCACTGCGCTCAATCACCTGGAGCAGAAAAACTCTTATGTCCGTATGCTCTTTGTGGACTTCACATCCACCTTCAACACCATAATCCCCCAAACCCTGATTGACAAACTATCCACACTAGGACTAAGCTCCTCCATTTGCAAATGGGTACTATACTTCTTAACAAACAGACCACAGTTAGTGAGGATCCACAACTTCTCCTCCTCCACCATAACCCTCAGCACTGGCTCTCCTCAGGGATGTGTTTTGAACCCCCTCCAGTTTACTCTGCTCACGTATGATTGTGCAGCTACCCATCCAGACTGTCACATTGTAAAATTTGCAGATGATACAGCAGTGGTGGGATGCATCACAAACAATGATGAGTCCAGCTACAGGCAAGAGGTGGAACACCTGGAGAGCTGGTGCAAAGAGAATAACTTTCACATCAATGTGAAGAAGACAAAGGAGATGATTGTGGACTTCAGAAGGAACAAAAACATCTACACCCCCCTGAACGTAAGAGGATCTGCGGTGGTCTCCAGCTACAAGTACTTGGGTGTACACATGAATGACAACCTCAGCTGGAGCAACAACACCACCAGCCTGATCAAGAAAGCTCATCAGAGACTCTACTTCCTCAGACGGCTGAGGCGAGCTGGTCTGGGAAGCTCAGTCCTCACCTCCTTCTACAGGTGTGCAATGGAGAGCATCCTGTGCTCCAGCATCAACATGTGGCATGGAGGCTGCACAGCTGCAGAAAGAAAAGCTTTGCAGAGAGTGGTGAAGGCTGCACAGAAGATGTTGGAATCAGCCTCTCCACCATCACAGACATTACACCTCCAGATGCAGGAAGAGGGCTACCTGCATCATGAAGGACCACACCCACCCAGCACACACACTTTTTGCCCCACTCCCCTCAGGAAGGAGGTTGAGAAGCATTAAGTGTAGAACCACTAGACTGAGGAACAGCTTCTACACTGAGGTTGTTAGACTCATGAATCTCTAACCAGAATAATCACTGTGAAAAATCACATGTTGCTGCTGATATTTTTCATGTTGCTGCTGATCTGTTTCAATGTTGATGCGTTCATGCGTGCACATCCGCTCACACAGGCTCATGTTCATGTTTGTGCTGATGTTCAATGTTTTTATGTTATGAGTGCTTAGTGTATATTTAGTTGATGTTTTTCTTAGTTCATATCTTAGATGTTATTACTGTTTTTCTTATACATTTTATTGTTGGATGTAACTGGGACCCTGTGTACATAATTTCGCTCCACCACATGTACAACATGAGGTGCGAATGACAATAAAGAGACTCTGACTCTGGATTATTGAGTATGGACTTTGTTGAAATGACAATAAATTTTTCATTTTTTTATCATTGATTCTCTATGAAAAAACAATTGAACGACCCGTGTACATTCAGGCAGTTCGATTTTCTGATTGAAACAAAAAATGAAAAAAACAAAAACACACTTGTTTTTCGGTTTATTAAACCAAAATGAAAAATCAGATAACGAAGCCGTCATCCTATTTCCGATTTTGTGCACAAAACGAAAATGGAAAAAATGGATAACGAGCTCTCACTTTCGATTATCATGATTTCTTTTTGACAAGTGGGCATTCTGCCCCGCATCGTGTAGCTTGCTGCTTGTGTACACACATCCACAACGATGGTGAATTAATTTGAATTAATTTGACTTTTACCCACCCAAAACCTTATATCCTGACTTTTTTTTTAATGTAGATTAAAAACACATAAGAACAGAGTAAATTCAGAGAGACGGTAGTTTGCCTAATCGGAAGTAAGCCCAATTTGAACCATCTGATCTCTGGTAACTGATGCTGGCCCCGGCACCTAATCTGATATATCTGATTATACTGTCGTATTACAAGATGTTTATTATTAAACCAGCATATTGTGTAAAACTTTGGAGATATACAAGGATTTCTACACAAGGTGGGGCTTTTATGTTGATGTTTCAAAAATTTTCACAGTGGATTTTGAAATTTGAACCATCAAAGTATTACCCCACAAACAACTTTTTGGAGTAACATGTTTGTTTCATCACAAAAAAAGTCCGTATTGGATTTGCAAAATATTACATATTTCAGTGTAATGTAAACTGATTGGAAATTAGATTAAATGTTCTGTTGAGATTACAATAACTGGTTTATTTGAAATGCCCCTATCCCAACATGGGTGGGGCCATCAGCTTCAACCACAAAAAACAAACATCCATCCATCCATTATCTTTTACCTGCTTCTTGCATTTTGGGTCACGGGGGTCGCCGGTGCCCATGTCCAGCAATCACTGTGCGAGGGGCGAGGTACACCCTGGACAGGTCTCCAGTCCATCACAAGGACACATTGAGACGAGTTGCCAGAATAAAAGACATACAGGTGCTGGTCATAAAATTAGAATATCATGAAAAAATGTATTTATTTCAGTAATTCCATTCAAAAAGTGAAACTTGTATATTATATTCATTCATTACACACAGACTGATATATTTCAAATGTTTATTTATTTTACTGTTGATGATTATAACTGACAACCAATGAAAAGCCCAAATTCAGTATCTCAGAAAATTAGATTACTTAAGACTAAGTATGAACATGAAAAGTATTAACATGTACAGGTCCTTCTAAAAAAATTAGCATATTGTGATAAAGGTCATTATTTTCCATAATGTAATGATAAAAATGAAACTTTCATATATTTCAGATTCATTGCACACCAACTGAAATATTTCAAGTCTTTAATTGTTTTAATACTGATGATTATGGCATACAGCTCATGAAAACCCAAAATGCCTGTCCCAAAAAATTAGCATATCATGAAAAGGTTCTCTAAACAAGCTATTAACCTAACCATCTGGATCAACGACGTAACTCTAAACCCCTGCAAAAGATTCCTGAGGCTTTTAAAAACTCCCAGCCTTGTTCATTACTCAAAACCGCAATCATGGGTAAGACTGCCGACCTGACTGCTGTCCAGAAGGCCATCATTGACACCCTCAAGCAAGAGGGTAAGACACAGAAAGAAATTGCTGAACCAATAGGCTGTTCCCAGAGTGCTGTATCAAGGCACCTCAGTGGGAAATCTGTGGGAAGGGAAACGTGTGGCAGAAAATGCTGTACAACGAGAAGAGGTGACGGGACCCTGAGGAGGATTGTGGAGAAGGGCCGATTCCAGACCTTGGGGGACCTGCGGAAGCAGTGGACTGAGTCTGGAGTAGAAACATCCAGAGCCACCGTGCACAGGCATGTGCTACAGGTGCCGCATTCCCCAGGTCAAGCCACTCTTGAACAAGAGACTGCGTCAGAAGCATCTCGCCTGGGACTGCTGCTGAGTGGTCCAAAGTTATGTCCTCTGATTACAGTAAATTTTGCATTTCCTTTGGAAATCAAGGTGCCAGAGTCTGGAGGAAGAGAGGAGACACAGAGTTCACATTGCTTGAGGTCCAGTGTCAAGTTTCCACAGTCACTGGGGTGCCATGTCAGCTGCTGGTGTTAGTCCACTGTGTTTTATCAAGGGCAGGGTCAATGCAGCAGCTATCAGGAGATTTTGGAGCACTTCATGCTTCCATCTGCTGAAAA
>NC_056509.1:4674223-4675396 GCF_014905685.2 Nematolebias whitei
CTCGCCTGCCTGCAAATGGGTCTAAACAACACTGAGGATCGTGACAGAATGACCGGACCTTACCCAGACCCAGCAGGTTCTTCGCTTCGCTCCAAGCACCAGCACGAACGTGAGCAACTCCGCCAGGTAACACGTAATTATCTGGACACCAGGGCCACCCCCAAGGATCTGTGGGAGAGGTTGGTGGCCGCTGAGGACTTTGTTAACGTGTTTACCCGGTCGAAACTAGAGGGTTATGAACCGGAGGAGTTTGAGCTTTTTTCTGAAGCTTGGAATGAGAGACGTGTGCTACGCTCTCTTCTCCTGCCATCTGCCACGCCCCCCGGTCATCCCATTCACCTAACTGTGCCCATGACTGTGGTCCCTCCATGTTGCTCAGAGGGAGCTGAAAGGAGCTCAGTGGGTATTGAGGACAGTAACCCTTCTGTCTGCTCTCCTCCTCACCGTCGCAGAAGGAGAGGTTGACGTGGGATTCAAGCCTCCTATCTGCCCGCTCCGGCTCTCCCGGTCTCGCCGCCCGCTCCGGCTCTCCCGGTCTCGCCGCCCGCTCCGGCTCTCCTGGTCTCGCCGCCCGCTCCGGCTCTTCTGGTCTCGCCTCCTGCAGACCCCACGCCGGACTCGCCGCCCGCAGACCTCACGCCGGACTCGCCGCCCGCAGACTTCACGCCGGACTCGCCGCCTGCAGATCTCCGGGCTTCCACGCCGTCTGCTGCAGCCCTCCAGGCTCCCACGCCGTCTGCTGCAGCCCTCCGGGCTCCCACGCCGTCTGCTGCAGCCCTCCAGGCTTCCACGCCGCCCGCTGCAGCTCTCCAGGCTTCCACGCCGCCCGCTGCAGCTCTCAAGCCTCCATCACCTGCTGCTGCAAAATCCGGCTCTGACCCCTCGGCTGCAGAGCCCGCCTTCGACTCTTCGGCTGCAGAGCTCTCCTTCGACTCTTCGCCTGCAGAGTCCACCTTTGACTCTTCGGCTGCAGAGCCCGCCTTTGCCTCTTTGGTTGCAGAGCCCGACTTCGACCCATCGCCTGCAGAGCCCGTCTCTGACCTCCCGGCAGACGCTCCTCATCTCTCTTACTCCGAGGGGGTCCCGGCAGATGCTCCTCATCTCTCCTACTCTGAGGGGGGGTCGACGCTCTCCAAGTCTCCAGAGGGGTCGGCGCTCTCCAAGTCTCCAGAG
>NC_056509.1:4675496-4676061 GCF_014905685.2 Nematolebias whitei
GAGGGGTCGCCTCCATGGTCGTCGCACGCTGCAGTTCTCCAGAGCCCCAAGTCCTCTACGCCGCCAGACTTGGCCTCTACGCTCTCCTCGCCGCTAGACGCGACCTCCGGGGCCTCTTCGCCGCCAGACGCGGCTCCCAAGGCCTCTTCGCCGCCAGACGCGGCTCCCAAGGCCTCTTCGCCGCCAGACGCGGCCTCCTCGCCGTCTACGCCGCCAGACGCGGCCTCCTTGCCGTCTACACCGCC
The DNA here is from genome assembly GCF_014905685.2 of Nematolebias whitei. Classification (NCBI taxonomy): domain Eukaryota; kingdom Metazoa; phylum Chordata; class Actinopteri; order Cyprinodontiformes; family Rivulidae; genus Nematolebias; species Nematolebias whitei. The sequence goes on from NC_056509.1 coordinate 4,675,742, forward strand.
AGACGCGGCCTCCTCGCCGTCTACGCCGCCAGACGCGGCCTCCTCGCCGTCTACGCTGCCTGCCGCGGCCTCCAAGTCGTCATCGTCGCCTGCCGCGGCCTCCAAGTCGTCATCGCCGCCTGCCGTGGCCTCCAAGTCGTCATCGCCGCCTGCCGCGGCCTCCAAGTTGTCTGCTGCAGAGCCACAGGCCTCCACGACAGCAGCAGTCAGCACCGCCAACTCTGGCCCAGCAGCAGTCAGCACCGCCAACTCTGGTCCCATTCCATCTTTCCTCGAACTCTGGTCCCGCTCTGGACGGTCCCCGGGCCGTCCGCCCGAAC
>NC_056509.1:4676071-4680394 GCF_014905685.2 Nematolebias whitei
AACTCTGGTCCCGCTCTGGACGGTCCCCGGGCCGTCCGCCCGAACTCAGGCTTACTAAGGAATGATGCCCAGGGCCGTTCATAGAAATACTTGTGTTTAGATTTCCTTTTTTGCGCCCTCCATCCTTGTTTCCCCCATCCTCCCACCCATTCTGTGTTTGGGTTCTAGGACGTCGAGAGCCGTCCCTTGAGGGGGAGGTTATGACAGGCTCTGTCCCTGTCTGTTTTCTTTGTATTTGTTTGTGTTTTCCACTTGCTCCTCAGTCTGCCTCTCCACTCCTCAGTCTTTATCATTCACACCTGTCCCTCATCAGCCACCTGCCCAGGTGCTCTCATTACTCACTCTCCCTCTGTCTTATAAAAAGCCTTTCTCTCCTCCACTCCTCGTCCGGTCATTGTTCTGTTTTCACAGACAACATGGTCCTCCTCTATTCCTTGTGCCAGGTATCAGTCTGATTTTTGAATCTGTCCTGTTCTTGTCTGCCTGGATCCTGCCTGTAGTTTTGCTGCCCCGTCAGCCTTTTTGTTTTTTGTGGTTTAAAATAAATTATTTTTATTATAAACTCCTGCCTCGCTCGCCTGCCTGCAAATGGGTCTAAACAACACTGAGGATCGTGACAGGCGCGGGACACCGGGATGGACAACTGTTTACACGCAAAGTTTGCTTTAAAAACTGTTAATAATCCCCCCCCCCCACCGCGCCGACCTGATGGCCGCGGGGCATTGAAACATACACATTCCGGAGGAAGTAGTTCCACCAAGGCGCTGGACTCACCATCAGAAATCCAAGATTCCGTGACGAACAGAAAATCCAACTCCTCATCTTTAAAAAAGTCATTGAGGATAAACGTCTTGTTGGAAACAGACCTTGCGTTGATTAAACACATCCTGATATTGTCCAACACAGGCACAGCCGTGGATGGAGACGCGCGCGCCAGCGGGCGCAGGTTATGAAGAACAGCTCCTCCTGGTCTGCTGGTGCGGCGCACAGGTAAACAACTCCAGGTGTTCACATGGACTGAGCACGCGGGCAGCTGGCCAGCAGCTGGGCCCCGGGAGCACCACGGGTCAGAGAGGAGATGATCAGATCCAGAGCGAGTCCTGATAAAATAATCTACACTTTGCCTCAGTTTCACCAAAATCCCTGCACGCTTCCCACGACGTCTGCGATGTTTCCTCCATGGAGAAAGGCCAGGGTCACGCAGAAGGAACGCAGGAATCTCAGATAGGACCGGTGGGGGAGAGTGCTGGCCGCTGTTCAAAAACTCCACGGGAATTTCAGCAAAAGTACGGAGCTCCAAAAGTGCCCAACGATCATACTGAAAATATGACTCGGCACACTGCACAAACCATTGTAAACATAACAAAAATAAAATACAAGCAGAGAGCGAGAGACGGGCAGCCCTACACACCGGCGCCATCTTGGAATCCCAAGACCCAATATTATGTCTATGGTGTTAACCGGTTCGACATTAGCGGCGTCTCAGGTTCAACATTGGCGGCGTCTCGGTTCGACATTAGCGGCATCTCCATAACTTCTTTTTCCGCCTATCTTAACACAGAACTTCTGGTTAAATTTCAAACTAAGAGCAACATAACTGGGTAGCGGGGAGCATAGATATCATATAAACACTAGATACAGCATTGACCGCTGTTGCCTATTGGCACTGACCATAGATATCATATAATCACTAGATCCCTCATTGGCTGCTGCGGCGCAGGATTTTCAGCCGCCATCTTGGAACGGTCGTCCTTATTTGGTTAAAACAGAAGATGTCTCAGCACTTCGCAGCTTATTTCTGTTCACATCGACGGACTGTTGACATCAGGTCTCGGGGGATAACTTTTCACAAGTAAGATGAACATATTATTGTTAGTATTTTCTGAATAGAATATTACTGTACTGTATTTATGTCCACCAGCTGATGTGATGTTCAGTGTAACACGATGTTCAGCTGCAATGAAGCTAACTGAGATCTGATGACAGGAATATTTTTCTAACAAGCATACTCACTATTTCAGTAGCTTTGGTTCATTATCAACAGATATGCATCATAATATGAGTTTTGTTTAAGTTCTAGGATATAAAATAATAAAACTAGGGAGAATATAGGAAATAGAAAATTAGATTGACCTCTTTTGTACAATATTTTGTGTAGACACAAATCTCCTGTTTTCATTTTGAAGCTTTCCCAAAGAACAAGATGTGAGGAAGAGGAGGAAGTATCTTTGAGGAGGATTCATCTGAGCAGTGAGGATTTTAAACTGGAGGATTTTGATCAAACTGATCAGACTGTCCGACTGAGAGATGGTGTGGTACCATCGGTTCATCTTCAAAGAGTAGGAGCATCATTATAAGTTCATTAGAGTTCATAAATTTACATATTTTATTGTGAGTCACAAGGTGAGACACCTCCATGTGTTTCTATGAACAGGTAACTACAGACTGTAAAGTTCATATTCATTATGTTTTTTCATTTCAACTTGAAAACTGCAGGACTACAGGAACTCAACAAAAGCTGGAGCTGCTCTGTCTGTGGCTTTTCAGGAACGTGCACGTCACACACACAACCTCGGCCTCATGATGTGAGTATTTCTATTTTAAACTTTTATTTTTTCATTTAGCCTTTATTTATACAGGTAGTCTCACTGAGTCACGAGAACTCATTTCTAGAGAGACCTGTTTAGGAGCAGATGGTGGGGGCTAAGGACCTTGCTCAGGGGCCCAGAGTGGGGCCAATGAGGGTGGAGGCAGGTGTGGGTGTTTCACCTTTTCCACCCACATTCTCATGTTGACGGTACCGGGAGTTGAACCTACGACTTTCCGATCACAGGCCCATCTTCTAACCTCTGCTCCACCACTCCCCCACATAACATCATATCATAATGTTCATGGCCGTATTAAAATCTCACTGGTTTCCTTCCAGATGTGTTAAACAGCTACTGGTCCCCCTGATGTTTCCAGGTGTCTGTGGTCAGTGGATGAAAAGCCTGGCATGAACAAGATGATGCTGGAGATCATCATTTGACGAGAGCTCCCACCTCTAACTGTGAAGAACAAGAGCAGCTCAGTGATTCCCTCAAGGCTCAGTGAAGGTGCTGAGAGCTGCAGAGAGGCTGATTCATGGAGCTTCAACACAGCAACCTCCAAACATGGCCACACAAATCCACCCATGTCCAAATAACGAAACTCTGACTCTCTGACCCTGACTCTGAATACTACAAAAAAGAGCAAAAATAATCCATAATTCAATGGTGTAGTGCCTTTTTTGACCACTTGATGGCAGTAAAAGTCTGTTTGAACCGAAGTTGATTGTATATACAGGTCCTTCTCAAAAAATTAGCATATTGTGATAAAGGTCATTATTTTCCATAATGTAATGATAAACATGAAACTTTCATATATTTCAGATTCATTGCACACCAACTGAAATATTTCAGGTCTTTAGTTGTTTTAATACTGATGATTATGGCATACAGCTCATGAAAACCCAAAATGCCTGTCCCAAAAAATTAGCATATTTCATCCCACCAATGAAAGACAAGTGTTTTTAATACAAAAAATGCCAACCTTCAAATAATCATGTTCAGTTATGCACTCAGTACTTGGTCAGGAATCTTTTTGCATGAATGACTGCTTCAATGCGGCGTGGCATGGAGGCAATCAGCCTGTGGCACTGCTGAGGTGTTATGGAGGCCCAGGATGCTTCAATAGCAGCCTTAAGCTCATCCAGAGTGTTGGGTCTTGCGTCTCTCAACTTTCTCTTCACAATATCCCACAGGTTCTCTATGGGGTTCAGGTCAGGAGAGCTGGCAGGCCAATTGAGCACAATAATACCATGGTCAGTAAACCAGTTACCAGTGGTTTTGGCACTGTGAGCAGGTGCCAGGTCGTGCTGAAAAATGAAATCTTCATCTCCATAAAGCTTTTCAGCAGATGGAAGCATGAAGTGCTCCAAAATCTCCTGATAGCTAGCTGCATTGACCCTGCGCTTGATAAAACACAGTGGACAAACACCAGCAGCTGACATGGCACCCCAGACCATCACTGACTGTGGGTGCTTCACACTGGACTTCTGGCATTTTGGCATTTCCTTCTCCCCAGTCTTCCTCCAGACTCTGGCACCTTGATTTCCGAATGACATGCAACATTTACTTTCATCTGAAAAATGTACTTTGGACCGCTGAGCAACAGTCCAGTGCTGCTTCTCTGTAGCCCAGGTCAGGCGCTTCTGCCGCTGTTTCTGGTTCAAAAGTGGCTTGACCTGGGGAATGCAGCACCTGTAGCCCATTTCCTGCACACGCCTGTGCACGGTGGCTCTGG
>NC_056509.1:4680494-4681403 GCF_014905685.2 Nematolebias whitei
CTAACAACTTGTTTTTTGACTGTCTCTGACTTTTGACCGACATCACTGTAAGGATGGTACTTTTCTGTGGCCCGGTTTGTGTCTGTTTCCCTCGTGCTCCCTCATTAGTTTCCATTGTTACCACCCGTGTCTCGTCCCAGCTGTCTGCAATTATGTCTCGTCTTGTCTCTGTATATAAGCCGTCTGTTCTGTCTTGTTCATCGCCGCGTCATCTTCGTTGGGTCTCTGGTGTCTTTCCCTGAGTCTTCCTGGTTCCTCGAGTTCCCCGTGTCTCTCGTGCCTCCTGAGTTTCCCGTGCCTCCTTCCTATGCTCATGTAAGTTTTGCTGCCCCGTCAGCTTGTTATTTTGTACTTTCATTTATCATTAAAATCCTATTTTTGTATTTCTGCCGAGTTGAGTCCCTGTTCTGCACTCTGGGTTCGCTCCTGACCACAAATCCTAACAATCACTCTCTCATTTCAGACAGAAGATCAAACAATGCATAATTACTTTGTAAAATAGACATTTAACTTGATTTCTAATTTAAATGAGGATTAAAAAATCATTGATACTGTTTCACAGTTGATTTAAAATGAGTGGTTCACTTCAACATTTAAAAATTATATGAACTAAACACACTTTTGATTATCAAGATATTGTAAAATAGTAATGATAATCTAAAAAAGAGAGTGTTCTTTCAATTGATTAGTTCAGGATACAATTAGAACGCCTCTGGATGAGCTAATTTGTATTTCTGGATTCAAATCAATGAAATAACAGTTCCTGTCCCATGAAGGTCTTCAGAGGCAGGTTTTGGTCGGAGGCCTAGTTCACTACATTTGACTTGTTTATGCTCTTTATATGACCTGGTTGTGATCTTTGTGTGACCTGTTTATGATCTTTATATGACCTGGTTGTGATCTTTGTGA
>NC_056509.1:4681413-4681682 GCF_014905685.2 Nematolebias whitei
TCTTTGTGACCAGTTTATTTGACTTGTTTGAGGTCTTTGTGACCTGTCTATGATCTTTATATGACCTGGTTGTGATCTTTATGTGACCTGTTTATGATCTTTGTATGACCTGGTTGTGATCTTTGTGACCAGTTTATTTGACTTGTTTGAGGTCTTTGTGACCTGTTTATGATCTTTATATGACCTGGTTGTGATCTTTATGTGACCTGTTTATGATCTTTATATGACCTGGTTGTGATCTTTGTGACCAGTTTATTTGACTTGTTTGA
>NC_056509.1:4681782-4686873 GCF_014905685.2 Nematolebias whitei
ATATGCTAATTTTTTGGGACAGGCATTTTGGGTTTTCATGAGCTGTATGCCATAATCATCAGTATTAAAACAATTAAAGACCTGAAATATTTCAGTTGGTGTGCAATGAATCTGAAATATATGAAAGTTTCATTTTTATCATTACATTATGGAAAATAATGACCTTTATCACAATATGCTAATTTTTTGAGAAGGACCTGTATAGCAGCATAACTAAGGGACAGCTCAGGAAACCCAAGCCGACCCTAACTAGGATTTAGCAAAAAGGAAAGTCTTAAGCCTAGTTTTAAAAGTGGATAATGTGTCAGCCTCACGGACAGAGATTGGAAGTTGGTTCCACAAGAGAGGAGCCTGATAACTGAAGGATCTGCCTCCCATTCTGTTTTTGTAAATTCTAGGAACCACAAGTAAACCGCCAGTCTGAGAGCGAAGTGCTCTGTTAGGAAAATATGGAACAATAAGATGTGTAATATAAGATGGAGCTAGGTTGTTGAGAGCTTTGTAGGTTAGAAGTAAGATTTTGAATTCTATTCTGGATTTGACAGGGAGCCAATGGAGAGAAACTAAAACTGGAGAAATATGATCTCTCCTACTAACTCCAGTTAAGACTCTGGCAGCAGCATTTTGGATCAACTGAAGACGTTTTAAAGAAGTATTTGGACATCCAGATAATAAACCATTGCAATAGTCCAGTCTAGATGTGACAAATGCATGGACCAGTTTTTCTGCATCATTTTTAGATAAGATGTTTCTATTCTCTGCCTTCACCTCTGCTGCAGGGGATAATGAGTCTCAGCTCATCCTCAGAAGTAGAAACAGAAACCTGTTCAACAAACTGTGTCTGTGCCTCTGTATGTTTCATTGGTTAATGAATTTTATGATTGTTTAACTTGTGTTAAATGCAGCAGCAGCTGTTAAGAGTCCATCTACACTGATGGTAACAAGTTGACGTGTTTCTGCAGGAGCACCAACAGCTGCTGTCTGCCTACCAGAGCCTGGTGGTGAAGCAGCTGCTGAGCAGGAAGCAAGAGGAGCAGCAGGATGAGGAGGCTAGGAGTGTCCACACACAGCTCCTGGCCCTGACACCACAGGTGAAGGAGCTGGTGCTGGCCCGGAGAAAGACCTCTGTCACTGAAGACTGAATTGTTAAAAATAAAATATAAATGGAGGAATGAATGTAAAATTATCTGTGGCTGTTTGGATGGTTCTACACGTCTGTCATCAGTCTGTAACACTCCTGTGTGGGATGACAGGCTCAGTGATGTTCTGAATTCACGCATTCATTAAAACCCTCTTGTGTCATTCACCTATTCACTGCCCTAAAAATGTGTATAGAGAACAAAGATTGATCCAGATTCAGAGAACATCTGAAATGAGGTAGAGATGGTCTGAAGAAAAATAACTTTAGGAAAGATGAAATAATTAATGGATCATGTCGGAAAATCATCCTTAAAAAAGGTTTGAAGTGGGGAAAATGAGGCCAAAAATACAAGAAATTGACTTAAAGTCTGAAGAACATCTACATCAGGGCTACTCGCACCTTTTTATCCTGCAGCTCCTTTTAAAATGACCAACTCAAAGTGATCTACCTGCTATAAGGCCCAGTTTACACAGAACAACCTCTGGAAACATAAGTGTTTTTTTCAACATTTATTGGGGATAATAAACAAAGAATGTGAGGGTTTACTTGAAAGCACTGTAGTTTCCATGTCAGTTTTTCATTCAACCTTTATTATCCCATTGAGCCTCGAGGACTCATTTACAAGAGAGGCCTGATTTCAACAAAGAATGATGACAACAATGGACAACAGCAACAACAATAAACAGTTATAAAAAGTCATACTCCAGTTTTTGGGTGGGGGAGTTATAACAAATAGGATGGCTAAAAGAAAAAGGTAACAAAAAAAACCCAGCTAGATTCTAAGGTGAATGTAGAAAACTAAAAACGGGAACATGACATGTTCTAGAATGGCACCACTCAAGGTGGCTGCATGTTGGAGCAGCTCTGTTACTTTCATTCTGAGATTTTGCTTTTGGAAACTTTAATTCCTCTTTTTCTGGATGTAAGTCACATTTTTTTGGATGATTGTTTCTTCTGGTATCAGATGCTGTGCAGCTGGAAGGATTTTTACTGAAACTTTTTTAGTTTTGGACATTTGTTATGATGCGTAACCATGACAACAAGGCAGTTTTCTGCAATCAGCAGCTGATTAACATCTCAAAAGCTCAAATAATATTTTAGCAACAGCCCCAAATCTTAATGAGTTGAAAGGATGTTCTGTGGACGCATTTTCATCTACCTGCCAGCTGTGCTCGAGTGCCTGACCACTGAGATCCTGGAACTAGCAGGAAACACAACTCATGACAGCGGAAGGACAAGATCGTCCCTGGGCACTACAGTCCTACAGCCCGGGGGAACCGAGAGGCCAGCTGAGTCTGGGTGGACGGATCGGACAGCATCTGCATCCAGTTTCTTAGGATCCACTGTGGGATGGACCTTTACAAGAGATCCTGCATGTCTACAGCCATCAGCATCTATAACTTCTCATAATGAAATGAAGATAACGAGTTACAACAACAAATAATTTCCCTTTGGGATTAATAAAAGTATTTTTGAATTGAATTGAATTAAATGTCTGCATTGGTCCCTGCCAGGAGTCCAACAGATTCTTAAAGCCACTTAGAGAGGTCAAAGTTCGAGAGCTTCAGGTCTTTTTACAAGATATTCCAGGAAACAGGAGCGGAGTAGGAGAAGGCCCTTTTGCCTAGTTCAGTCCTCACTGAGGGAACACTGCAGGTAATAATGTCCTGAGAGCGCACGCTGTAGCGGCACTCACGCAGAGACATGTAGGAGGAGATGTATGAAGGCCGCAGACCAAGAAGTATGGTATAAAGTTTATTAATTTTAAAAAAGTACAAAACAATTCCATAACAATATAAAAAAGATACAAAAGATTTCAAATGAAAGGCAGCAGAAAGAAGAAAAAATCGTATATCAATCAAGAAGTGATTTAAAGATGAAAATGTACCAGTGAGAGAGTCTGCGTGAAGTTAATGATGTCCAGTTAACCAGTGAATACTGGGTGCAGTGGTGGGTACGATAATCACAGCCAGTTATGAATCTTAGTGCACCATGATAGACAGCATCCAACATTTGCAGGGTTCTTGTAGGAGCGTTCATGTAAATAATGTCACTGTAATCAATGGAGGGAAGGAAAGTCACCGATACAAGGCGTTTTCTAGCATTCAGGGTTAGACAGGATCTGTTTCTGAAAAAGAAACCCAGTTTAACTTTCAGTTTCTTTACCAAGTTTTCCACATGGAGCTTAAAAGAGAGATGTGAGTCGACCAAGATACCCAAATATTTATAGGAATCAACAAACTCAATGGGGACACCATTCGAGGATAAAATCGGAGGAAGAACTGCTGGGACCAACTTCCTATTTGAAAAAAGCATGCCTTTGGTTTTGTCGGCATTTAGGACAAGTTTGAGGTGAAACAAATCAGTCTGGATGATGTTGAATGCAGATTTCAAAAGCTGGAAAGCCTTATCAACTGTTTTAGCTCGACAATAAACAACTGTGTCATCCGCATAGAAATGTATGGATGCATTAGGGATGTTTTTACCAACATTATGTATGTAGATTGTAAAGAGGGTGGGTCCTAAGACTGAGACTGAGTTTGGTTACCAGATAAGAAATGATGAACTATAGTACTATGGCTTTAAAATTATAGTATTTTGACCTGAACTGTCACATGTGCTGAGTAAAGATATTCTAAGATGAGGTGTGTGCTGTGCTTGTTGAACATGTGCACAGAAAAGGTGGGGGTAAATAAGATGTTTTAAATTTATCTGGCAACCCTGATGCAGTGCTCACCTGCGTTCATTGCTCATGCAGCGTCTGCATGACTGTTACTCCAAACTGGTGAACTCACTAACGTCTCTTTGGAGCCTGAATTTTATTAGTTGTGCTCCTACATCCTGAAAAAGGCTGAGCAGCACAAACACTCTGCTCTCTGCCGTTTATTATAACTGTTGTTACTTATTATAACTGTTGTTATTTATTATAACTGTTATTTATTATTACTATTGTTATTATAATTGTTGTTATTTATTATAACTGTTATTTATTATAACTGTTGTTAGAGCAGAAAAACTGGATTGCAGCCACCTGGAGTGAGTATGTGCCACTTCACATTTGGAGCATTTCATACCTCCGCAGTGGGTCCCCCTGAAAACCTCCACTCTGAGACCTGGACTCAGAAACCTTCAGTTTCAGAGAGGATGAGGCTGTTGTCTGTAAATGAACGACCGGACGTTTCATGTCGCGTGAACAGGGCCTCAGACTGGCTGCCCTGTCTGTCAGTCGAGACTAATTTCATAGATGGATCATCGAATGATGTCTATTTTTTAATGCCATGTGATCTACCCAGAATACCTTAGTGATCGACTGGCAAATCATGATCGAAATATTGGGCACCCCAATGTACATGATTGCTGCAGATCCTAATTACAGCAGTTAAGAGTTATCAGCCACTGCACATGAAGCTGAAAGAACATTTACCCACTCTCTGACCTTTTTACAGTTGCTAAAGCAAAGAAGGACAATTGAACACCACAAGGTTTGTTATGGTGTTAATGTTGTTAATTCTAGTCACTGTTTTGGGCCCTTACACCCACTTTTTAACTGACATACAGGTCTTTCTCAAAAAAATTAGCATATTGTGATAGAGGTCATTATTTTCTATAATGTAATGATAAACATGAAACTTTCATATATTTCAGATTCATTGCACACCAACTGAAATATTTCAGGTCTTTAATTGTTTTAATACTGATGATTATGGCATACAGCTCATGAAAACCCAAAATGCCTGTCCCAAAAAATTAGCATATTTCATCCCACCAATGAAAGACAAGTGTTTTTAATACAAAAAACGCCAACCTTCAAATAATCGTGTTAAGTTATGCACTCAATACTTGGTCGGGAATCCTTTTGCATGAATGACTGCTTCAATGTGGCGTGGCATGGAGGCAATCAGTCTGTGGCACTGCTGAGGTGTTATGGAGGCCCAGGATGCTTCGATAGC
>NC_056509.1:4686973-4705902 GCF_014905685.2 Nematolebias whitei
CCAGAGCCACCGTGCACAGGCGTGTGCAGGAAATGGGCTACAGGTGCCGCATTCCACAGGTCAAGCCACTTTTGAACCAGAAACAGTGGCAGAAGCGCCAGACCTGGGCTACAGAGAAGCAGCACTGGACTGTTGCTCAGTGGTCCAAAGTACTTTTGTCGGATGAAAGCAAATTTTGCATGTCATTCGGAAATCAAGGTGCCAGAGTCTGGAGGAAGACTGGGGAGAAGGAAAGGCCAAAATGCCAGAAGTCCAGTGTGAATCACCCACAGTCAGTGATGGTCTGGGGTGCCATGTCAGCTGCTGGTGTTGGTCCACTGTGTTTTATCAAGGGCAGGGTCAATGCAGCTAGCTATCAGGAGATTTTGGAGCACTTCATGCTTCCATCTGCTGAAAAGCTTCATGGAGATGAAGATTTCATTTTTCAGCACGACCTGGCACCTGCTCACAGTGCCAAAACCACTGGTAAATGGTTTACTGACCATGGTATTACTGTGCTCAATTGGCCTGCCAACTCTCCTGACCTGAACCCCACAGAGAACCTGTGGGATATTGTGAAGAGAAAGTTGAGAGACGCAAGACCCAACACTCTGGATGAGCTTAAGGCCGCTATCGAAGCATCCTGGGCCTCCATAGCACCTCAGCAGTGCCACAGGCTGATTGCCTCCATGCCACGCCGCATTGAAACAGTCATTCATGCAAAAGGATTCCCGACCAAGTATTGAGTGCATAACTGAACATGATTATTTGAAGGTTGGCGTTTTTTGTATTAAAAACACTTGTCTTTCATTGGTGGGATGAAATATGCTAATTTTTTGGGACAGGCATTTTGGGTTTTCATGAGCTGTATGCCATAATCATCAGTATTAAAACAATTAAAGACCTGACATATTTCAGATGGTGTGCAATGAATCTGAAATATATTAAACTTTCATTTTTATCATTACATTATGAAAAATAATGACCTTCATCACAATATGCTAATTTTTTGAGAAGGACCTGTATGTGTTAGTTTGTGTTAGACCATTCAGTAGAGTAACCATGAGTAAGGGAGGTGGTTATCATGAAGACATTGGTTATGTACTGTAATCCAAGATTCTATGAGTATAGGCATAGCCCTTTAAGGCTGTCGCTGGTGGGTTTATCCCGTCATGCAAAGCATTGCACTGAAAAAATGAGTCTATGCCCACCTGTTGTGTGGGCCCCACCCGGTCCATATAAATTACGTTAAGAGCGGGTAATCGGCTCCCAAATAGCTTTTTCTTCAGCCATTTAGGAGACAGTGAGGCCCAACGCTTAAAGGGTTACACCTATACTCATAGAATCTGGGTTTACAGTACGTAACCACCATTCTATTTCATATAGGCTTCGCCCTTTAAGGCAGTCGCTGGTGGGTTAAAGGCGAAGCAGATGTAGTCTCCGCCTCACTGGGTCCATTCGAACACCATAAGTGCCCGCTTGCCCAAAAAACATCTTGTCACTCAGCTCTCCATGTGCGTAAATACGCATTGTGTAATTACGCGCACCATGCACAGACGCGCATTGCGTAATTTACACGTTCCGAGTGCATGAACGCCCTGGAAAGGTTTTCAACAAAAAAGAGGAGAGGCTGAAAAAGGCAGTGAACAGAGCAGATCCACGGCTCTTCAATATGAACATATTAATAATAAATGAACTGATTATTAATCAAATGAACTGATTGATGACAGTAGTCATGAACTGATTAGTGACAATAGAACAAGAACAACAGTCACATCCTGTGACTGATAACACCATCTCACACTGTAATGCATGCAGTCAGATGTGGGTTAAAAAGAGATTCCATGAAACAACAATATTCATTCTGTTAAGGCACTAAGGACAAAAAGTGTCATGGAACGAACCGTCACATCACGTAAATAAAAGTGACTAAATGAACAGGGTGTTGACCACGCAGCCGCAGTGCAAATATCCTACACTGACATACCATTATGCAAAGCAGTCGAAGATGCGATACCCCTGGTCGAGTGTGCCCATAGGTTGTCAGGAGGCTCTAAATCTGATGCTCTGTAGGCTTCAGAAATGGCCTCACACAGCCAGTGTGACAGGCACTGGGTGGATAACGGGAGACCTACAGATGCGTCACATCGAGAAAATCTGACTCAGACACTGATTGGTTGAGTTTTCGACAGATGAGGAATAAATGTACAACTGCTGTCAAAGCAGCAAAACGCTATTTCTTATCTCAGACCTCCAAAAATCTAAATGACCCTAACAGATTCTGGAAAACCATCAAATCTCTCTCAGGCACCCCCCAATCCTCTGACCTCCCATCACAACTTCTCGTTAACTCTGTTCCTGTGTCAAATAAGCACGAGATCCTGAACTGTTTCAACAAACATTTTGTTGCTTCTAGTTCTTTATTTGACACAGTTACTAATGGAAAATCAGCCACTTCACTTAATAACCAAACTTCTACAAATCAAATCCCTCCTACAAGTCAATCCTCAGTTACACACCTTCTCTTTTTCTCCATTCTCAGTCAGTGAGGTCAATAAACTGTTAAAAGATCTTGACCCTAAAAAATCTGCAGGTCCAGATGAACTTCCACCTTATTTCTTAAGGCTGGCTGCTCATGTTATCACAGTCCCTGTGACCCACATCTTCAATCTCTCCATAAGACAAAACTCCATCCCAGATGCTTGGAAAACAGCCTTTGTTCTTCCTTTGCTGAAGGGAGGAGACCCCACCTGACTGAACAACTATCGACCAATCTCTAAACTCTGCATTTTAGCCAAGGCTCTAGAAAAACTGATAAACTCTCAAATCAAAAATTACCTGGACTCATTTAACATCTTACCTCCACATCAATCTGGTTTCAGGAAACAACACAGCACAACCACTGCTTCACTGAAGGTTCTTAATGATGTTGTTGAAGCAGTGGATGCTAAGGATTATTGTGCTGCACTTTTCTTAGACCTGCCAAAAGCTTTTGACACCATGGATCATAACATCTTGTGTCATAAGCTCTCAGAAATCGGTTTCTCAGAACACACTATCGGTTGGTTCTCTAACTATCTCTCAGACCGGAGGCAATGTGTTCAACATAATGGTACTTCCTCCAGTTATTTAACCGTCAGCAATGGTGTACCACAAGGCTCAGTCTTAGGACCCACCCTCTTTACAATCTACATGCATAATGTAAGTAAAAACATCCCTAATGCATCCATACATTTCTATGCTGATGACACAGTTGTTTATTGTCGAGCTAAAACTGTTGATAAGGCTTTCCAGCTTTTGAAATCTGCATTCAACATCATCCAGACAGATTTGTTCCACCTCAAACTTGTCCTAAATGCCGACAAAACCAAAGGGATGCTTTTTTCAAATAGGAAGTTGGTCCCAGCAGTTCTTCCTCCTATTTTATCCTCAAATGGTGTCCCCATTGAGTTTGTTGATTCCTATAAATATTTGGGTATCTTGGTCGACTCACATCTCTCTTTTAAGCTCCATGTGGAAAACTTGGTAAAGAAACTGAAAGTTAAACTGGGTTTCTTTTTCAGAAACAGATCCTGTCTAACCCTGAATGCTAGAAAACGCCTTGTATCTGTGACTTTCCTTCCCTCCATTGATTACGGTGACATTATTTACATGAACGCTCCAACAAGAACCCTGCAGATGTTGGATGCTGTCTATCATGGTGAACTAAGATTCATAACTGGCTGTGATTATCGTACCCACCACTGCACTCTGTATTCACTGGTTAACTGGACATCATTAACTTCACGCAGACTCTCTCACTGGTACATTTTCATCTTTAAATCACTTCTTGGTCTGCTGCCTTCATACATCTCCTCCTACATGTCTTTGCATGAGTGCAGCTACAGCGTGCGCTCTCAGGACATTATTACCTGCAGTGTTCCCTCAATGAGGACTGAACTAAGCAAAAGGGCCTTCTCCTACTCTGCTCCTGTTTCCTGGAATACCTTAAAAAACAATTTAAGCTCTCGACCTTGACCTCTCTAAGTGGCTTTAAGAATCTGTTGGACTCCTGGCAGGGACCAAAGCAGACATGTTCCTGTTTTTAGTTTTCTACATTCGCCTTAGAATCTAGCTGTTTTTTTGTTACCTTTTTCTTTTAGCCATCCTATTTGTAAAAAAAAAAAAAAAAAAAAAAAAACCTGCAGTATTACTTTTTATAATTGTTTATTGTTGTTGCTGTTGTCCATTGTCATCATCTTTCTTTGTTGAAATCAGGTCTCTCTTGTAAAAGAGTCCTCAAGGCTCAATGGGATTTACTTGTCTAAATAAAGGTAGAAAGAAAAAAGAGGATTTCCCCAGTGTCTCAGGTCGCTTCTCACGGAGGGGGGCACAGCGATCAACCGTCTCTTCTGTCTCACCGGATCCACACGCAAACGAGCGAACCACCTCTGGAGATGTTGCATGTGGAGTAATCCCAACGGGATCACCGTGTGAGCCGATGACATTGCTCCTAACAACTTTATGACAGAAACAGCTGTTACCACACTGCCCGGTTTCACGTGGCGGAGTTGATCCTTTAGAGCTTCGGTTCTCATCTGAGATAAGCGAGCCCTCATTAGTGACGGAGTTTAGCTCCACTCCCAAATAAATGATCATCTGGGCCAGGAGAACTGAACTCTTTTTCCAGTTTATGGTGAAGCCGAGATTTTGCAGGTGTGACGTCAGCGTCAGAGTTTGCGCTGCTGCCTCCTGTCTGGAATGGGTCAGTAGCAACAGATCGTCCAGATAAAACAGAATTCTCATCCCTGCAGTGTGTAACGGCTGCAGAGCCGCCTCCACACATTTTGAAAACGTGCATGGCGCGAGGGAATACCCGAACGGGAGTCCGTTGTACTGATACTGGGTCCCTTGAAAGGAGAAGCGCAGGAACTTTCTGTGCTTTGGAATGATCGGGATGTGGAAATAGGTGTCTTTCAGATCGATGGAGGTAAACCAGTCGTTTTGCTGAATGTTGTCTAACAATTGTCTGGTTGTCAACATATGAAATTGTCTCTCCGTGATTAATTTGTTGAAAATTGACAAATCCAAGATGGGTCTCATCCCTCCGGTCCGTTTTGGGACCAGGAAGTAACGAGAGTAGAACCCTGTGTTTTCCTCTTCTTCTGGAACCCTGGAAATTACATTTTTTACCAGAAGTTCCTGAACCTATGCGTGAAGGAACGAGATCTGTTCTGGACATGACAGAACCGTCTCTAAAATTCCTCCAAATGGCGGGGTGGTGGTGGTGGGGGGGAGGGGGGGTTTGAGCTGCGAACTGCAGCGTGTATCCCCTGCTGATAAGGCGGTTCATCCATCTGTCTAGAGTGCACGCTCGCTGACACTCTGCGTAACGTTCGGGGAGCGGACGCGCGTCTCTGTGCTGCGTCATGTTTTTTACGGACGTCAACCGATTTACAGCCTCTACCACTGTCATGTGCTGGGAAGGCGTGCTTCGAGCAACCCAAGGTGAAGCTTTCTCAAAAGGGCTCTGAAGGCACCTCTTTGCCTCGCTCAGGCTGCGGGCTCACATCCGTGCTAATGTGAGCTGGCGTGCTCTGAGGGGAGGCGCGCGCGCCCTTGGCCATGCGGTGCCGCTTCGGCGAAGGCTGCCGTGGGGGTGCGCGTTTGCCGCCGTTGCGGTCAGAGGAGGCGGCAAACGGCTTAGGTTGAGAGCGAGGATTCCCACTGGACTCGGTCTACTGAAAACATTTACTTTTGGCTGCTGTGTCACACGTGCCTTTGTTTGTTTTTTTTGATCAGCTGTGATTTTTAAAAACCTGTTGGAAGGACACCGACTCGTTTTGTGTAGAGGATGTGTGAGGAGAAGCCGCTGTGAGATCATCCGAACTGACAGACAGGCTGAAATCAGACACTTAAATTCCTAAATGATGTTTACATTTTATTTCAAAACTCGAACCATCATTTTGCACACACACATCCTCCGCATCACTTTTTGAATCTTCTCCCCCGTGAGCCTTGCGGTTGGTTCTTCCAGGGGGGTGCCAGTTGGCAGTCTCTGGGGAAACGCTGTACCGCTGGATGCCGGGATGAGGAGGGCTGTTCTCTGACGGGAGGGGCCGGTGGTGGAGCAAAGCGAGAAGACGTTGCTGCAGCTGTGGCACGTCTTTGCTGCTGTCTTTGGTCACATCACTCTCTCCAGCGAGCGGGGGGGGGGGGGGGGTGTTTGACCATATGGTACACAGCCTCCGACACCTCCTCCGACTTCTTTGAGTTGTCAAGCATGGCCTTGAAGTTGGCTCCCAACAGCGCATCTGTCGTGATGGGGCCTTCCAACAAGTCCTTCTGCAGCTTTTTCGGCAGGGAGGGGAAGTGACGGAGCCAGGTGGATCACTGAACCATTGTCATCCAGGCTGCAATGCGAGACAGGCAAACAGCAGAAGAGGCGTACAGGTTCAGGATGACGTCAGATGCCTTACAGAGGGAGCTCTTCATCTCCTCAGGCAGGTCTGTTTGTTCCAACCTCTTATAAATGCTGTACGCTAGCAGCGCAAAATTATTGTTTGCTGCGGCCGCCTGGAACGCACATTGGTGAGCTCGGTTGGAGAGTGACGTCAAAGTCTGGTCATGCCTCCCCGGAGGCACAGGACGCTGGTCCAGCCTGGACATCTTTGCTCCGAGAGCCTCCGCCAGACTTGGCTCCAGGGGGGGCACCGAGGGAAAACTCCGCTCAGTAAACCCCTCCACTCTGGTGATGGGTGATGGACGCGAATGTGGAAGCCGGCGCACTCAGTCTACCAGGTCCGGCTGCAGCCTCGTTCCAGTAGGACGTCACTGCTGGAAAATGAGGACAGATGGGATCAGGACGGCGAGCCGGGGTGGAGCCAAACCTTCCCACTAGATCATTCAATCTGGGCAGGGGGAGGAGAGGGACGGAATGTCCCTTCGTGTCAGCCGCATCCTGAATTATGCCGGGCAGCTCCGAGAGGAGGGCACTGACGGCTGGGAGCGGTGTGGTCGCTGATGCGGAAAGGCTCGGGGGGGTGAGCATCTGCTCGGCCCTCCTCGTCCCGACACCACGCTCTCCAGGAGGGAGTGAGCAGCAGGGCTGCTGCTGACATCGCCTGTCCCGGAAGAACCATCCGATTCGCTCCGAGCCGGCGTTGAAAAAAATCAATGGCGTCGTCCAGCGAACAGTCCCCCGCCACGGAGATGCACTCCTCGACGTTAGCCTTGAACAAGGCTGCTCGCCTCTGCCTCTCCTCTGGGGGGAGGAGGTCACAGAGGTGGCAGGAGAAGGCGAGGTCGGCATGGTGGGGACCCAGGCATCCTTCGCAGATGTCGTGCCGGTCGAAACTCAACATGTAGTCGGTCTTGCAGGACGGACACAGGCGGATGACCTTGGTGCTGGACATCGTTGTTGAAGCTCAGTGCTTTACGCTTGCTGAAGAAAAATGGGAGCCGATTACCCACTCTTAACGTAATTTATACAGACCGGGTGGGGCCCACACAACAGGTGGGCGTGGACTAATTTTTTCAGTGCGATGCTTTGCATGACAGGATAAACCCACCAGCGACAGCCTTAAAGGGCGAAGCCTATACGAAATAGAACCTGTGGGGTTCACTCTGTCCGTCTGTGTTGAACAGTAAAATAAAGTCTATAAAACACATCTGGTGGTTGATTCTTGATCTACAACAAGAGCTGCACATCTCTCTCAGCAGCTGTGAGCTGCCACTTGTGTTACAATGTAAAAACCTCCAGCTAATACAATGGCACGGCTTATACATGTGAAATTTATTTGATTTTTTTTATTTAGTGTGCGTGGCTTATACAGTACTCAGTTGCACTCTATAGTTTGGAAATTACAGTATTTCTGCATAAATATGACCTAAACATCATCAGATTTTCACAAAAGTCCTAAAAGGAGATAAAGAGAACCCATGTAAAAAATATTATACTTGGTCATTAATTTATTGAGGAAAATGATCCAATACATATTTGTGAATGGCACAAGTATGTGAACATTTGTTTTCAGTATCTGGTTCCTAAATTACAAACCAATATGGGTAAGGGTTGAAAGACCGATCAAATCATCCATTAGCTAGTTTCCTTTTTAAGTTTCCTTTGGGATAAATCTTAGCTCTCAGTGCTTCAAGTCTCAGTTTTATCTGGATCTAGTAAAACTAACGATTGGAGGTCTTGGGGCTGAACCGTTGCCACTGCCCTCTCCCAGGTGCAGTGTCTGCTGCACAACTAGTGGGGTCTGGTTGACAAGAGACGTTAAAAAAACTAGAACACTTGCTGACCCAAGGTTCAATCAGGCTGCGGTCTGAATTTTTGCAACACCTTAACTCTTTTTTCTTTTTGAGCTATTCTGTTTTAGATTTGTTGCAGTTTTTGGAATCATTGCCCCATTTGACCCAAGCGCTCTCTGGAGTCTTCTAGTGGGACTTCGTGTGTGTGTGAGACATACCGTGGGGATCCTGCCTGTGAGAGTCCCTATAATCTGTGGGACACAGCGGCCCGGGGTATCCAGCATGCAGTGGGTGCTGGTCTGAAACAGCAAAACACTAGTCAGGTGGAGAACCAGAGCCGGATCCTCCGTCTCCTTCAACTGCTCACTGAGAGCCTGGCGGTGCAAGAACTGGGCCTGTCTGGGTGACACACATTCACAAAAAGCAGCCATCAGGAGAACATTCCTCTGAATTTCAACAAGCTCTATGATGTAGTAAATACTTAGAACCAACATGAACAGACTCGTGGAACGGTTCACATAAATCCACAGTCTCCCCCCCCCACCCATTTTTGTCCAGGTACATACATTCAACTGTAATATATATTCAACCTTTCACACTGATTAAATGTAATTATTTTCATTGACATGCCTCGTAGTTATGTATCGTCATTGTGGCGGGCTGGTCAGAGCTGGGTTGATTTTTTTTTTGACAGTTAATAGATAATGAATGGATTTCTGAGAGCTCTGATTGTGGTTCTGGACTGATTTCTGTTCGAAAGCTCAACTTCTAGAGTCCGGAGTCTGAGTTTGTGGTAAAAAATACAGACGTGGGTCATTCACATAGAGGCAGGGAAGCAAAACTTAGAGGGTTTTAGCTGGAAGCGGTGGTCTGAAGGCAGAGCAGAAGTCGAGGTCCAGATATCTGATGGGTAGAAACATCCGTCTTGGGGAGGCAAAGGGGAGAAATCCGTGTCACGAAGTGGGTCAGGAACAGAGCAGGGATTACTTCAGGTATGAAGCAATTAGACAAACTGGCAGAGACTAGGGAGCACTTCAGTGTAGTACACAAACAAACAAAAAAAAAAATAGTGCAGCCCACAGGTGCAGCAGGTGCTAAATCATTAAAAAAACATTATTTTAAATAAACAATCCATGCCGCTCATGCGGCTCATCCATCAATCAGCCAATCATGTCATGTACAATCTTACTTTGAAAAACCGCAAAAGAGCAAGTCCGTGAAAGTCAGACCGCAAGTATTGAGGGACTATTACTTAAACACTACAGAAACCTGGAACTAGCAGGAAACACAGCTCAAGACAGTGGAAGGACAGGATCGTCCCACAACACCTACAGTTGCCTGTCCGCAACAACGAGGAGCTCAGCAGACTGCTGGGAGGAGTGGCCATCGCTCTGGGAGGAGTTCTGCCCGGCATTCAGGCGGTCCTACAGCCCGGAGGAACCGAGAGGCCAGCAGAGTCTGGGTGGACGGATCAGACGGCATCTGCAGCCAGTTTCTTAGGATCCACTGTGGGATGGACCTTTACAAGAGATCCTTCCTGTACAGCCATCAGTATCTATAACATCTCTTAATGAAATGAGGATAACGAGTTACAACAACAAATAATTTCCCTCTGGGATTAGTAAAGTATTTTTGAATTGAATTGAATTGAAACACTCCTAATTTTCACCACAAAACGCTGGGATCCACCCATAATTGTATAATTATCCAGCAGAGGGTGCATGACGACTATTTTCAAGTCATGACCTTAAGTTTTACTTTGATGTTCATCACAGCTGAAGCAGGGAGCAATATTGTGTGGTGCATTTTGCTGAATAGAGCATGGTAAGTTTATTTGAACTGATCTGTAAAATTAAATAAATGAACAATAATACACTCTCTTTTATCCTCCAACCCGCTTGTCATTAACTACAAGCCTCTCAAGTTAGCAAGCATTGGTTACGTACTGTAACCCCAGATTCTATGTGTATAGGCGTAGCCCTTTAAGAGCTGTCGCTTAGTGGGTTTTATCCCGTTATGCAAAGCATCGCACTGAAAAAATTGAGTCCACGCCCACACAACAAATTACGTTAAGAGCAGATAATCGGCTCCCAAATAGCTTTTTCTTCAGCCATTTAGGAGCCAGTGAGGCCCAACCCTTAAAGGGTTACACCTATACTCATAGAATCTGGGGTTACAGTATGTAACCAATGTTCTATTTTGTATAGGCTTCTCCCTTTAAGAGCTGTCGCTTAGTGGGTTAAGGGCGAAGCAGATGTAGTCTCTGCCTCACTGGGTCCATTCGAACACCATAAGCGCGCACTTGCCCAAAAAAACATCTTGTCACTCAGCTCTCCATGTGCGTAAATACGCATTGCATAATTACGCGCACCATGCACAGACGCACACTGCGTAATTTACGCATTCCGAGTGCATGAACGCCCCGGAAAGGTTTTCAACAGAAAAGAGGAGAGGCTGAAAAGGCCGTGAACAGAGCAGATCCACGGCTCTTCGATATAAAAAGATTAAAAATAAATGAACTGATTATTAATCAAATGAACTGATTGATGACAGTAGTCATGAACTGATTAATAACCATAGAACAAGAATAACAGTCATAACTTGTGACCAATAACATCTCACACTGTAAATGCATGCAGTCAGATGTGAGTTTAAACGAGATTCCATGAAACAACAAAATTCATTCTGTAAAAACACTAAGGACAGAATGTGTCATGGAACGAACCGTCACATCACGTAAATAAAAGCGAATAAATGAACAGGATGTTGACCACGCGGTCGCAGTGGAAATATCCTGCATTGACATACTATTATGCAAAGCAGTCGAAGATGCAATACCTCTGGTCAAGTGCGACCTGAGGTTGTCAGGAGGCTTTAAATCTGATGCTCTGTAGGCTTCAGAAATGGCCTCACACAGCCAGTGTGACAGGCACTGGGTGGATAACGGGCGAACTGCAGATACGTCTCTATAGTGCACAAACAAATGTTGAGTCTGATGCAATGCCACCGTGCGTGTTAGGTAACACGTCAACGCACGTACAGGGCAGAGAAGATGGAAAGACGCTTCTTCTTCTGATTTTGGGGACGAGGGAAAAAAATTCCTCCAACGAAATTGCTCTTGATTTAAAGAGCTCGTGATGTTTTAGGCATAAAACGCTGGATTAGGCCTCAGATCAGCTGAGCTGCCATCAGCCAAAGTTCTGAGACATGACGGAGCGACAGAGAGGGCAGATAAATCACTCACCCTCTTAGCGGATGTTAAAGCCAACAGCTGGGCTGTTTTAAAAGACAAGAATTTAATCGGAAACTGATCTAGTGGCTCAAATGGAGCTTTGATCAGGGCTCGCAGGACCAGCGTTAAATCCCACTGTGGAGCAAGTGGGCGTGAAAACAGGCCTGCGTCTCTGTACACCTTTTAAAAAATGCTTCATCAGCGGATGATTAAAAGCTGTTCTGTCCCCGAAAACCTTTGTGACAAGAAGAAATGGCTGCAGCGTACGTTTTAATCGTGCTGAATGCCAGATTTCTGTCCATCAGCTGCTGCAGAAAGGACAGCACACCACCTAGTGGATATGAGGTGGCCTCTACACCTTTCTCCGTACAGCAGCACTGAAAAGCTGTCCACTTTGATTTGTACAGTGCTGTGGTAGATGCAACACGTGAATCCTGGATCATTCGCACTACATCTTGAGAGAGTCCCATCCTCTCCAAGCGGATCCGCTCAGCGGCCAGACCCAAAGGTGCTGGCCTATTTCTGGGTACCTCCTGATCGCTCCTCCCGCCTGGAGGAAAGCATCCTCCCTCCACGGCAGTTTCCACGGGCGCCCCAATAACAGGTGTCGTAGAACTGGGAACCATGGGGCGTTCACGCACTCGGAAGCCACCAGGAGAGCTGTCAGTCCCTCCTCTCTAACTCGGTTCAGAAACCGTGATATCAGAGGGAGTGGGGGAAATGCGTAAAGAAGCGTTTTGGGCCACAGGCTGTGAGCAAAGGCGTCCACCCCTAGCTGTGGTTCATCTCGCGGGCTCAGTGAGAACCATAGTTGACATACCATAGTTGACATTTAGCGTTCTCTCATGTTTCAAACAGGTCCACAGCCGCTTTGCTAAATTTCTGCCACGTCTGAGCCATAAGCTCTGGATGGAGGGTCCAGTCCCCGTGACGGGGACCGTCCCTGGACATCACATCCGCCCCCTGTTCAGAACACCGGGGATGTACACTGCTCTGATGGAGAGCAGATTTTGGTGAGCCCAACACAGTAGCTGTCTCACAATGTGTAACATTTGGGCTGAGCACGCACCCCCCCCCCCCCCGCCGGTTATGTATGCAGCAGTCACTTGCTATCTGTATGAGTCAACACATGATGATTCCGTAGCACAGAGGCAAAGTGTTGAATCACATTCAAAACCCCTGACACTCCAAAAATATTTATATGAGTTACTGTGTGGAGTGGCCACAGCGCCCCCACAGCTCGAGAAATGTATGTGCCTCTGTGAAGTCAGACACGTGTGACGTAAGTTTGCTGAAGGAAACAGCTGTTATCACTCTGCCGGTTTCATGTGAGTTGCATTGCTGCTACCTGTCTGGAAAAGCGGGTCAGCATCAACAGACCGTCCAGATAAAGCAGAATTCTCCTCCCTGCTCTGTGTGGCGGCTGCAGAGCGACTCGACGCATTTTAAATGGAAATGTTGTCTCACAGTTCAATATTGACAAATCTAATATGAATCTCATCCTTCCAGTCCATTTGGGACCAGGAAGTGACGAGAGCGGAATCCTGTGTTTTCCTCTCCTTCTGGGATCCTGGAAATTACATTTTTAATCAGAATTTCCTGAGCTTCTGTGAGGGGGGACGAGATCTGTTCAAGAGATGACAGAAAATATTTCTAGAGTTCCTCTGAACGGGGGATTGAGCTGTACTACAGCGTGAATCCCCTGCCGATAAACGGTTCACCCATCTATCTGGAGCGCACGCTCGCTGCCTCTTCGTGTAACGTTCGGGAAGCGGGCACGCGTTTATGCTGCGTCACGTTATTTACGGACGCCAATCACCGCCGTCATGGGTGCCTCACTCAGGCTGCGGGCTCACATCCGTGCTGATGTGAGCTGGCATGCGCTGAGGGAAGGTGCGCGCGCCCCCGAGCATGCAGAACCGGTTTAGGACTGCCGCGGGTGCGTGGCGTTCCCATGCCGCGCACAGGCTGCGGGCTCACATCCATGCTGATGTGAGCTGACATGCGCTGAGGGAAGGTGGGAAGGTCGGGAACAGTGGAAATTACCTCTTTTACCATAAGTTCCTGGACTTCTGCATTTAGGGATGAGACCTGGTCTGGGGATGACAGAACCTTCTCTAAAACTCCGCCGAACGGAGGGGTTTGAGCTGCAAATTGTAGCATATAACCCCTACTGATCGGCCTGCTCATTCATCTGTTTAGAGAGCACGTCCACTGCCACTCCGCGTAACGTTCATGGAGTGGGCGCACGTTTATGTGGTGCGTCATGTTTCTTACGGACGTCAGCCAGTTTACAGCCTCGACCGCCGTTATGCGTCGCGGAAGTGTGCTCCGCATAACCCAAGGAGAGGCTTTCTCGAAAGGGCTCTGAGCGCACTTCTGTTACGCGCTCAGGCTGCGGGTTCACATTCATGTCGATGTGAACCGGCGTGTGTTGAGGAGTGTTTTGGGTGAAAGCTGCTGGTGCCGCGGGAGTGCACGTTTGACACCGCTGCGGTGAGAAGCGTGCAGCTCCTGCTGAGAGCAAGGTTTCCCACTGGACTCATTCTGCAGTCTCACATTTATGCTGATGCGAGCCGGAGTGTGTTGAGGAGAGGTGTGTGCGCCTTCATCAACGCAGAGCCGTTTGGGTGAAGGCTGCCGGCATCGCGGGAGTGAACATTTGACACCGCTGCGGTGAAAAGCGTGCAGCTCGGGCTGAGAGAGAGTTATCCCACTGGACTCGTTCTGCGGACCACATTCACTTTCGACTGCAGTGTCATGCGAGCGTCTCGTGCTTATGTTTGAGCTGCGATGATTTTGAAAAACCTGTTTTAAGGACACCGGCTCGTTTGTGTGGAGGATGTGTGAGGAGAAGCTGCTGTGAGATCATTCGAACTGACAGACAGGCTGAATCAGACACTTTAATCTTTGAATGATGTTCATGTTTTATTTCAAAACTCCTGTCATCATTGCACACACACATCTCCCGCAAGGAGTCATTCCTGAATCTTCTCCCTCGTGAGCCCTGCGGTTTGTTGTCCCAGGGCGCCGCCTGTTGGCGATCTCTGGTAAACGCTGAATCGCTGGTTGCTGGGATAAGAAGTGCTGTTCTCTGACGGGCGGGGCTGGCGGCGGAGCGGGAGGATGCTGCTGCAGCTGTGGAACATTTCTGTTTGTTACCTTTAGCCACGACGATCCTTCCAGCGGGCAGGGGGGCATGATGAGGCGTGCGGCTTGGTCAGATGGCGCAGTCTCAAACACCTCCTCCGGCTTTTTCGATTTCTCGAGCATGTCCTTGAAAATTGGCTCCGAACAGCATGTCCGCTTCTCCGACAGGGAGGGGGAGAGATGACGAGGCACACGGGTTGAGGGTGACGTCAGACGCCCTGCAGAGGGAGCTCTTGTCTTCTCAGGCAGGTCTGTCCCTCCGGCCTCTGAGAAGCTGTACGTCAGCGGCGTAACGTATTGTTCACTGCGGCCGCCTGGAACGCACACTGGTGAGCTCGGTTGGAGAGCGACGTCACCGTTTGGTCATGTCTCCTCAGATGCGCAGGGCGCTGGTCTAACCTGGACATCTTTGCTTAGAGAGCCTCCGCCAAGCTTGGCTCCGGGGGGGAATTTCCGCTCGGTAAAACCCCTCCACTCTGGTGATGGGCGCGGATGTGGAAACCGGCGCTCTCAGTCTACCAGGTCCGGGTGCAGCCTCGTTCCTGTAGGACGTCACTGCTGGAAAAACGAGGCCAGATGGGATCAGGACAGCGAGCCGGGGTGGAGCCAAAAAACCTTCCCGCTAGATCATCCGATCTGGGCGCGGTAAGGAGAGGGACGGGAAAAAAGTCCCTTCATGTCAGCCGCCTCCTGGATTATGCCGGGCAGCTCCAGAGGAGGGCACCGACGGCTGGGAGTGGTGTGGTCGGCGATGCGAAAAAGGTCCGGGGGGGTGAGCATTCGCTCAGCCCCCCTCGTTCTGACAATACGCTCTCCAGGAGGGAGTGAGCAGCGGGGGCTGCTGCTGACGTCGCCTGTCCCGGAGGAACCATCCGATTCGCTCCGAGAGTCGGCGATAAAAGGAAAAAAGGGTCCGTGGCCTCGTCCAGCGTGTAGCGACCCGCCACTGAGAAATATTCCTCAGCACTTACCTTGAAACAAGACTGCGGCGGGACTACAGGCAGCCTTATTTGTGCTGGTCAAGCTGGACAACTTCCCTTCTTCGTTCTTCTGACAGTGCTATTAGCTTGCTGAAGAAAAATGGGAGCCGATTACCCGTCTTAACGTAATTCATACGGACTGGGTGGGGCCCACACAACAGGTGGGCATGGAATACATTTCTTTTAGTGCGATGCTTTGCATGACAGGATAAAACCCACTAAGCGACAGCTCTTTAAGTGTGAAGCCTATATGAAATAGAACTAACAGTGTTCAGTTGCACTGCCTTCACGACATTAGACCCGTTGTCAGTGTAGTGATGTAGGGACAGCTTTGTTGTAGACACACTACTAATTAATTATTCTTAAAGCTAGTTCAAGCACAAAGAATATTAATTGTTAATTACAACGGATTCTTTTCTTTTTCGAGTTAAATTGTGTCATGTGACCGAGATAACTGTGAGGATTGTTTAATCAGTGACATGAGATGCCATTTTATCTTTGACCCATCAGAATAAATGCGGTCATTTATTTAACAGAATCAAAATTTAACATCAAAACATGTACACATTGATTTGCTGATCTGTTTCTGATTAATAAAAACTTGGTATGCTTTACTAACAAGACAACAGAACATTACTGATTGAGGCTGATTCACCTCTGAAGGCATCTAGATTACTGGCGAATAAAAGTTTAAGAGAAGGAATAGATTTAAAAGGAAGATGGATGAAGGAAGATGTATGTTTGTTGACCAGAATTAGCACTCTTCTTTCAACACCAGCTCAACCTTCCGGTACACTTCAGGACGTGCAGAGACTTTGTTACCTTAGATGGGGGCTACCTCCACTCTGGAACAGAAGTCCATTAGTACGAACCCTTTACAGCGTCTCCGGTTAAAGCGGCTGGTCATCGTCAGAAGTCGTGTGGTTTACTCCGTTCAACAGAACAAGCTTCCTTCGAAGTTGTAGGGCGTTACGCCTGGGTGAGTTCACAGCGAGGCGCTGTGACTCCGCTGGGATGGACGGACCCTCGTCTCACGGTCAAATCCATCAGCTATTGATTAAATCTGAAAGTTCCTTAGGAACTATCCTGATGCATGCTCAATAATCCTGGTAGAAAAATCTAAAAAAAAAAACATTGTGCTTCTGTGGCACAGAAGATCAACATCATCAGGCCAGGACTCTGCTGTCTACACTCATCTCCAGGCCAGCGGTCACTCTTTCAGGGATGAAGATGTGCACATCCTGGATAGAGAGGAACGATGGTTTGAGAGAGGAGTAAAGGAGGCCATCTTTGTGAAAAGAAATTGTCCATCATTAAACAGGGGTGGAGGCCTCCGGGTTCAATTGTCCCCCTCTTACAATGCTGTGATTGCTAGTATCACTCAGCCCTCTGTGAATAGTAAACAGCCATCAGTGTGCTAATGAGCCATTGTTAGGCTGATGGTCCTTCTTGAGCATGTGATCAGCTGGTTTTGGTTGTCAGCAGCAAACTGGTTGATCCACTCTGAGATGGTGCTATTTAAGAGACTGAGCTGTAAACAGCACCTCAGACTGAGGAAGTCTCTTGGATGAGAGACGAAACGTTTCTACATTTTTTGTTGTTTTGCTTTGTTTTGTTTTTTTTGAATGTCCAGAGGACCAGATTTAACTTTTTTAGGTTCCTTAGGAACTCTCAGTAAGATTCCAGTCAGAGATCCTACTCAGAAGTAGAAGACTGCAAGAAGACTCCATAGTCCCAAAAGACTGAAAGAAAAACCGCAGGAAGACTCAAGGAAGACTGAATGATCCCAGGAAGTGTTGACTTTTTAAAGAGTACTCACTTCCTGTCAATTGGTACTTCCTGATTGGATGGAACAACCAGCAGGGGGTGGTTCTAGTGATGTCAGAGGGTTATTAAAAGTCAAAAGACAGCAGGAATGTTTAGGAACGGTTAGTACAGACGGAGAAAAATATTTTGAAGAAGTGAGAAACTTTGCACGTGCCAGTTGAAGTTATTTACTGTCTGCAAGGTTTAAAAACAAGACACTACGTTCTAATAACTTGTCTCTGTTTGTCTCTGGCTTTTGACCGACATCCCCGACTTCTGACCAACATCAAATCCACTCATTCAGACAGAAAATCAAAATGCACAATTACTTTGTAAATAGACATTTAACTTGATCTCTAAGTCTAATGAGGTTTAAAAATCATTAATACTGTTTCACAGTTGATTTAAATGAGTGGTTCACTTCAACATTTAGAAATGGTATGAACTAAACACACTTTGATTATCAAGATATTCAAAAATAGTAATGATAATGTAAAAAGGAAGAGTGTTCTTTCAATTGATTAATTCAGGATACAATTAAATAGTCTCTTGATGAGATAATTTGTATTTCTGGATTCAGATAAATGAAATAACAGTTCCTGTCCCCTGAAGGTCTAAAGAGACAGGTTGAGGTCGGAGGCCTAGTTCACTACAGTAGTAATTATAGCAATAGTCCTGTCGGATTGAGCTTGCAGTTTGTGAGGACATCCAGTGTTAGTAATGTTATTTTGAGGACACTGTTCCAGGACATTGTGGGCATTGTTTGTCTGAAATATTTCCTTCTCTGCGAAGAAAATTAATTAACGCTGCTGCGGTCAATACTAATTAGGCCTTCACCATACGTGTCTGTAAACAATGAGGATATTTCTTTGTTTAATTTATATTTTTGTAACACAATAACTTTATGGTGAATAGTGGGCGAGAGAACATGTGAACACATGTTAGGAAGACTGTTTTTATGACCAATGCACCACTTGTGAACCTAGTGTGGGACTATGTATAGCGTGGATCTGATTAGCTTAGCTTCATGATTGCTAACAGCAGCACTAAATAAACAAGCCCCGCTCCACTTCGTCCACATGATGCAGACCTGGCAAGGGCAGATTTCACTGCATTTCTCAACACAGCACTCTCATATATTGAGAATGGTAAATGGTAAATGGACTGTACTTATATAGCACCATTCTATCTTATTCCAAGATACTCAAAACTCTTTAGAACAATCTGTGTCCTCTTTTTTTTTTTTTTTTTTCTTTTTTTGTGATGGCCTCCCTTCTCCCCTTACAGCCATCCTCTCCACACCATTATTATGAAATATTTATTATAGTGACTATCTAGTGTAGTTTTTTTTTTTTTTTTTTTTTTAATAGGATAGAAAGAAAGAAAAGACAAAGTAAGACTCCAAAATATAAGAAATATATACAAATAGAGCACACGTCAAAACACCCGGCCACTGTCTGTTCACCTGCAAAGAACATGACAAAACACAGCAACAAAATACATATGTATAAAGAACTTAAAATATTCATGGCTTTGCAGTAAGTTTC
>NC_056509.1:4710902-4736543 GCF_014905685.2 Nematolebias whitei
CCCCCCCCCCCCCCCAGCTCCCTAAGGTCCACCCAGGGATTGAGGCCAAGACACCTCTCCATCTGGACCGACCGCCAGGCCCGCTGAGCTCCAGACCAGAGAGGGACAGAGCCCCGAGGGTCGCCAGAAGCTGCACCAGCAGCCTACACACCCGAGGGCCACCAGGACCCCCACAGACCGCAGTCAGCCCGCTACCAGATGGAGCCAAACCCCACTAGGACGACCCGGCCAAGAGCGCCCGCCCAACCGCCGACAGTGCCAGGAAGCACCGGGAGCGAGCCCCCACCACAGGAAAGGGGCCAGCCAGCCAGCCATGCACAGTCTCGGGCCGCCCCCAAGGACATCCACCCCATCCCCACCCCAGAAGAAATACTACACCCACCCCTCATTCGGACATCTCTCAAAACACATAGCACACTAGACACCTAGGCTGGGTCAAACTACCCCCTCCTAGGGGCCACTGGTCACGCCCCAAACACCCAACCCCCCAGCCCATGAACCCACAACCCACCAGCGAGCCGAAGGCCCCCACCCAGAACCGGGCAACAGAGCGCAAGCCGGCCCAGAGCCCGGCAACCCGCCCGCCAGAGCCCAAGATCCCCGAACCCCACAGGCCCAAGCCCGGGGGCGACAAGCCCCCAGAACCCCAAGCCCCCGTGCCCACCCCGAACCCACACCAGCACAGCCAGGCTACCAGATCGGTGACCCACGACCGCCGCCACAGACCACCTGAGGGCCTGCATGCAGCCACCAGCAGACATCCCCCAGAACCACCCAGGCCCTCCCCAGAGGGAAAGCAGTGCCCCCCTGCCCAGGTACCCCCAAGAGCCCAGCCCCCGGCAACCCCCCCGGGGCCCCAAACCCATACACCCGCCTCCACATCAACCCCAAGGCCCCACAAGGTCAGATCCCAGACTACTCACCCTCACTATGTAATGGAGCCGATCAAAGGAGCCCACAGAGATTGATCCAATGTGTCCGCAGATGCTGTTTCAAGACTAATATGATCTAACAGAAGATTTTTATACTGATTAATGCTAAGATTATTTTTATTTTTCCAATTCAGGAGTATGGTTTTCTTTGCGATGCATAAGGCAGTGAAAATCATGCGACATGTATTTTTTTCCAGGGTAACATCTTCCAAGATAGCCAATAAGCAAACAGACGGAGAGAGTGGAATATTACATTTCAGACATTTAGACAAGTCTTCACAAACCTGGACCCAGAACCTCTGAACGGGTGGGCAGAACCAGAGTGCATGGATATAATCATCAGGAATATTGCCTGTGCACTGTGTCCTCTTTTACCCATTCATACAGCACTCTACCAGATCTCTACAAAGCTAATTGAACAAATCATTCTAAAGAAACTAATCAGAGCTTTATCACATTCATACACTGATGGGACAAACATTGGAGGCTATGAAGGGTTCAGTGTTTTGCCCAGGGACACTTCAGCATGTGACTGCTAGTGGATTCGAACCCCCAACTCTCGCAATGGAGGACGACTGCTCTAACCAATCAGTCACAGCCGACCAGAAATGGTTCAACTTTTCAGAAGACAGCTGGCTGTTCTCACTGCAACCTCTCTCTCTGCACCATGGCACCTTGACCTTTAGTGACATTGAAAGAGTGACCACCAAGCTCACCCTCATCCATAAAGTCAACTGGATGAACTTTATAGGCCAGTGGTCCTCACCCACTGGTCCTCACCCACTGGACCACTGGTCCTCACCAGTGGTCCTCAGTCGCTAAATGCTTTGAAAAACTGGTCATGACCCACATCAAAACAACCATCAACATTAACGAGGACCAGTACCTCACCAGTACACATACCGTGAGAACCGATCAACAGAGGATGCCATCTCCTCTGTGGTCCACACTGCGCTCAACCACCTGGAGCAGAAGAACTCCTACGTCCGTATGCTCTTTGTGGACTTCACATCTGCCTTCAAAACCATGATCCCCCAAACCCTGATGGACAAAATATCCACACTAGGACTAAGCTCCTCCATTTGCAACTGGGTACTAGACTTCTTAACAAACAGACCACAGTTAGCGAGGATCCACAACTTCTCCTCCTCCACCATAACCCTCAGCACTGGCTCTCCTCAGGGATGTGTGTTGAGCCCTCTCCTGTTCAATCTGCACACATGATTGTGCAGCTACCCATCCAGGCTGTCAAATTGTAAAGTTTGCAGATGATACAGTGGTGGTGGGATGCATCACAAACAATGATGAGTCCAGCTACAGGCAGGACGTGGAACACCTAGAGAGCTGGTGCAAAGAGAATAACCTTTACATCAACGTTAAGAAGACAAAGGAGATGATTGTGGACTTCAGAAGAAACAAACACATCTACAACCCCCCCCCCCCTCCCCCCGAACATAAGAGGATCTGCGGTGGAAGTGGTTTCCAGCTACAAGAACTTGGGTGTACACATGAATGACAACCTCAGCTGGAGCAACAACACCACCAGCCTGATCAAGAAAGCTCATCGGAGACTCTACTTCCTCAGGCGGCTGAGACGAGCTGGCTGGGAAGCTCAGTCCTCACCTCCTTCTACAGGTGTGCAGTGGAGAACATCCTGTGCGCCAGCATCAACGTATGGCATGGAGGCTGCACAGCTGCAGAAAGAAAAGCTTTGCAGAGAGTGGTGAAGGCCGCACAGAAGATGTTGGAATCAGTCTCCCCACCATCACAGACATCTACACCTCCAGATGCAGGAAGAGGGCCACCTGCATCATGAAGGACCCCACTCACCCAGCACACACACTTTTTGACCTGCTCCCCTCAGGAAGGAGGTTAAGGAGCATTAAAGTGTAGAACCACTAGACTGAGGAACAGCTTCTACCCTGAGGCTGTTAGACTCATGAATCTCTAACCAGAATAATCACTGTGAAAAATCACATCATGTAGCTGCTGATCTGTTTCATGTTGCTGCTGATCTGCCTCATGTTGCTGTGTTCATGCGTGCTCATCTGCTCACACAGATTCATGTTCGTGTTGTTGTTCGACGTAAATGTTTTTATGCTATTAGTGCTTGCTTAGTGTACATTTAGTTGATGTTTTTCTTAGTTCATATCTTATCATTGTTTTTCTTTTACATTTTATTGTTGGATATAACTGGGACCCTGTGTACATAATTTTGTTCCACCACATGTACCACATGTGGTGCGAACGACAATAAAGAAACTCTCGACTCTGACTCTTTATGATGAATGCTCCACAGAAAAACCAATTCTGAAGGAAGAAGATGCTGAAGATGAATGGAAGTCCAAAGGTGATGCTGTCAGGTGGGTGGTTCTCTTTCAAGTAGTTGACCTGCCTAACATGCTGTCTATCATCAGCCACATCTTGAGCATCCCAGCGTCCACTGGATATGTGGAAAATATATTTTCCAGAATGGCCAACAAACAGAGTGACTGCAGTAACAAGTGCTCCATGGAGCTCATGAGAAGTGAGCTCCTGATCACTCTCAACTTTGAGCAGACCTGTTCAGAGTTTTACAGCAGCGCTTTGAAAGACAAAGATTTACTCAGTGCTGCAAGGAGTAACATGAAGTACACCTGGAAAAATGTAACAGTTTCTGATGAACACTGCTGAAGGAAAGAGTAACGTTTTGCACTTTTTTCTTATTGAATAAGCAGATAAGTTTACAATTGTTTTCTTTATTTTTTGTTTCTGCCTCTTAAAAAATGTCCCCATGGTTCAGAGTCCCTATAGATATGCCCTTAAAAAGTTAAGTGAAGTTCTCAATTTATTTATATTTTAAATGTTTATTGTTGCACACTCCACACAGACAGATTTCATTTAAGATTTTATTAATTACACTTTATACAAGAATGTGTTCATTATTAATAAAGCATTTCAAATTTTAAATATGACTACTTGCTTTCTTGATCACCCCTGTACTAAAAACACAGGCAAAAAATAAAACATAGCACTGCTGGGTGCACCCCGCCCCACGTGTCAGGCCCAATGCGGTCATAGTCCAGCAGAGCCATGGTGCCTTATTTTAATCTCTGAAAGGTGGCAAACCTACAACTCACTCAACTTAAACAATTTTAATTGAGTGAATAAACATTATCAAGTCTTCTTGATAAATAAACTTTTGCTTTAGTTGATTTAAATTTATTAGTTGACGGAACTGTTGTTTATGTTGTTTCAACTCAGAAATAAATGTAATTTCTACTTCGCAGATTTTCACTTATTGGGGGTGGGGGGTCCGCAATGTAACCCCCATGATAAACGAGGGACTACTGTATAGTTTATTTTTCTTATTACTAGCATTTTGTAGTCCTTTCATAACCCATGGTGATTCTATGTGCTTAGAATGTTTTATTCAGTTCATTCACATGCAGAGGTTTTAGGAAAATCATGTTTTCATTTTCCTGATGTGTTGTCCTAAGGAAGAGTTAGCCGAAGGAAGGATAACGTTAATTGGAGAAAAGTTAATGCTAGCTGAAGAAAAAGCTAACATTAGCCAAAGTGAAGCCAACTTTAGTTGGAGAAGCCAACATTAACTGAAGGTAGGCTAACATTAGCTGAAAGGTAGAGTAACACTAGCTGAAGAGAGGCTAATGTTAGCTGAAAGGTAGGCTAACACTAGTTGAAAGGTAGGCTAACACTAGCTGAAAGGTAGGCTAACACTAGCTGAAGAGAGGCTAACATTAGCTGAAAGGTAGGCTAACACTAGCTGAAGAGAGGCTAACAGCTCATCAATTCCTCTCTGTTTTGATACTGTTTAGTTTGTCATGGTTTCCTGCAGTTCTATTAATCCATCCATTATCTTTACCCACTTTTTCCTTTTTGGGTCATGGGGGTCACTGGTGCCCATATCCAAGAGTCACTGTGTGAAGCGGTGTGGGACACCTTGGACAGGTCGCAAGTCCATCACAGGGACACACAGAGACTAACAAGACAAACAACCATCCATACTCTCATTTACACCTAGGGATAATTTAGAGTTAACACTTATCAACAAAACTTACAGAAGAGTAGTTCTGACAGACTATAGACATCATTTGAATGTTCTAAAACTGTTTATAGTTCGTTTTCATTCTTTGTAGATGCTTGGGTGGAGCTCTGCTTGAACTTTTTGTACAGTGCCCCTGCCTTCCCTTCATGTTTGTACACTCAGCTATAACTGGCATGAAACTGTTTTTCTTTTAATATTTTTTTTCTCCAGAGAAACCACATCTGGACCAATGCTTCTCTTTCTGTTGTGTCTTTTTCCTGTCCTCTCTAAACCTTGTCAGTTGAGGCAGATGTCTGCTCATCTGAAAGCCTAGCTCTGGTTTTATTAGAGGTTTCTTAAAAAAGGAGATTTCCCCTTTCCACTGTTGCTAATGTGCTGCTCAGTATGCACCAATTCAATTCAATTCAGTTTGTTTATTTAGCACCAAGTCGCACCAAGTCCCTACAGAAGTAGTCCCAGGGCAGTGTACAAAAGCATTCACATACATTATAAAAGCCAATTAGTAACAGTTATAGATCAAAGGAAGCCAGCAGATTATGTTGAACCCACTTTGTCACAATCAAAGAACTAGGCTCAGGACAAGTGGTCATCTGCTTTGACCGGCTGGTTTGACAGGACAGCAAAGTGAAACCTGGAAACAGTCTACTGATGTTCTTAGATACAATTTTCAAATCCACTTTCTTCCACCTGTGTAATATCACTAAAATTAGAAATATCTCATCTAATAATGATGCAGAAAAACTGGTCCATGCATTTGTCACGTCTAGACTGGACTATTGCAATGGTTTATTATCTGGGTGTTCAAATACTTCTTTAAAACGTCTTGTTGATCCAAAATGCTGCTGCCAGAGTCTTAACTGGAGTTACTGGGAGAGATCATATCTCTCCAGTTTTAGTTTCTCTCCATTGGCTCCCTGTCAAATCCAGAATAGAATTCAAAATCTTACTTCTAACCTACAAAGCTCTCAACAACCTGGCTCCACCTTATATTACAGATCTTATTGTTCCATATTTTCCTAACAGAGCACTTCACTCTCAGACTGCAGGTTTACTTGTGGTTCCTAGAATTTACAAAAACAGAATGGGAGGCAGATCTTTCAGTTATCAGGCTCCTCTCTTGTGGAACCAACTTCCAATCTCTGTCCGTGAGGCTGACACATTATCCACTTTTAAAACTAGGCTTAAGACTTTCCTTTTTGCTAAATCCTATAGTTAGGGTCAGCTTGGGCTTTCCTGAGCTGTCCCTTAGTTATGCTGCTATAGGCTTAGACTGCTGGAGGACAAACTGACCACATTTCCTCAAATGAATAGTTTGTATTTATAATTATTACTATTTTTGCCTTTCCTACTATAGAAAGACCTGTTCACCTCCATTCTGCACCTGCCATTCTGTGTTCAGTTCTCCTTCCTGTCCTTTCAAATTCCATTTGGTCAAAGCAAATGGCCACATGCCCTGAGCCTGGTCTGAAGGTTTCTTCCTGTTAAATGGGAGTTTTTCCTTTCCACTGTTGCCATTGTTTCCTCAGGATGGAAGATTGTGACAAAGTGGGTTCAACATAATCTGCTGGCTTTCTTAGATAGAGAACTTTACTAATTGTTTTTTTATGCATATGGATGTTTCTGTTGTGTCCTGAGATGACTTCTGTTGTGACTTGGTGCTATATAAATAAACTAAATTGAAATGAAATAGTTCCTGGCTGGGCAGCACAGTGGAGCAACTGGTAGAGCTGCTGCCTCTCAGTGAGCAGGTTACCCTGGTTCTAATCCTTGTCTGGGGGTCTTTCTGGGTGGAGTTTTCATGTTCTCTCTGTACATGCGTCGGTTTTCACCGGGTACTCTGGTTTCCTCCCACAGACCAGAAACATGCATGTTAGGCTGACTGGTCCCTAGGTGTGAGTGAGAGAGTGAATGGTTGTTTGTCTCTATGTGTCCCTGTGATGGACTGGAAACCAGTCCAGAGTGTACCTCGCCTCTCGCACAGTGATGGCTGGACATCGGCACAAATGACTCCCACGACCCAAAAAAAGGGAAAAAGTGGGTAAAAGATAATGAATGAAAAAGGATAGTTCCTGGCCTAAAGGACTGAACACACATGGCCTGAACTGCGACAGGAGAACCAAAGATTGTCAGATTTGTTTTTATGAACCGTTCCAACCTAATACAGAAAAAAAAGTGTTTTGGTTACCTTTCTCTTTTTTTGTCCCCCTTCTTAAGCATGAAGCCACACACCTCAGCACACATTTCCAGGTTGGTCAGAAAGTCTTCAAGTGTCTGTAACAAACGAAGATTTATTACTGTCGTTAAACTGATCAATAAGCTCTAAGCAGGCCTTGTCCATACCAAAACACAACTTTTACACAGCTACTGTATTTGCCCTTCTATATACAGGTGCTGGTCATAAAACTAGAATATCATGAAAAGATTGATTTATTTCAGTAATTCTATTTGTAGCAAACCCCCAGATCTTTAACAACATTCAGCGCAACCTCGACGGGTGATTTTTAGGTTTTCTTTTTTTATTTTCTCTTTAATCAGGATCACAATGATCACCGTGAAAACTAAAACATGTACAAGATGCAAAAACATGGGCTCATAATACAAACAAACAAACAAAACATACCTCGCTGCTTTCACCGGGGGAATGCAAAGCATAGAATTGTCTTTGTTTCCTTTACACATCAAACATTTGAGTCCTGCTGACAGTTGTTTTTCAGCCATTCATTAGTACACTGATTTCTGCCAGCTTTTATAACGCTGGCCCTTATTGGCTATGGCATCCCATGAGGTACAAAATAAACAAAAACTCATTGAAAACTACAAATACCATGAAATCAAAACAAAATATTTATGAACCACCAACACAGTCAATCAAAACAGACAAACATCTATAAACAATCTACACAATTTGGAAATTCATTTTAAACAATTTACAGACTATTCAAAAAGTGAAACTTGTATATCAGAGTCAGAGTCAGATTTATTTGTCATTCGCATCTCATGTGGTACATGTGATGAAACGAGATTATGTACACAGTGTCCCAGTTACATCCAACAATAAAATGTAAAAGAAAAACAGTAATAAGATCTAAGATATGAACTAAGAAAAACAAACTAAATAATACAATAAGCACATATTATTATTATACACATATTATATTCATTCATTACACATAGAGTGATATATTTCAAATGTTTATTTCTTTTAATGTTGATGATTATAACCAACAATTAATGAAAACCCCAAATTCAGTACCTCAGAAAATTAGAATATTGCGAAAAGGTTCAACATTGAGGACACCTGGTGCCACACACTAATCAGCTAATTAACTCAAAACACCTGCAAAGACCTTTAAATGGTCTCAGTCTAGTTCTGTATGTTACACAATCATGGGGAAGACTGCTGACTTGACAGTTGTCCAAAACACGACCACTGACACCTTGCACAAGGAGGGCAAGACTCAATAGATCATTGTTAAAGAGGCTGGCTGTTCACAGAGCTCTGTGTCCAAGCACATTAATAGAGAGGCAAAGGGAAGTAAATGATGTACCACCACGCACAGGTGTATGCAAGACAATCAATTCAGCTGTCACATTCCTTGTGTCAAGCCACTCTTGAATAAGAGACAGCATCAGAAGCGTCTTGCCTGGGACTTCTGCTGAGTGGTCCAAAGTTATATTCTCTGATGAAAGTAAATTTTACATTTCCTTTGGAAATCAAGGTCCCAGAGTCTGGAGGAAGAGAGGAGAGGCACAGAATCCACGTTGCTTGAGGTCCAGTGTCAAGTTTCCACAGTCAGTGATGGTTTGGGGGGCCATGTCATCTGCTGGTGTTGGTCCACTGTGCTTTCTGAGGTCTAAGGTCAACACAGCTGTCTACCAGGAAGTTTGAGAGCACTTCATGCTTCCTGCTGCTGACCAACTTTATGGAGATGCAGATTTCATTTTCCAACAGGACTTGGCACCTGCACACAATGCCAAAGCTACCAGTACCTGGTTTAAGGACCATAGTACCCCTATTCTTAAATGGCCAGCAAATTGGCCTGACCTTAACCTCATAGAAAATCTATGGGGTATTGTGAAGAAGAAGATGCGATATGCCAGACCCAACAATTCAGAAGAGCTGAAGGCCACTATCAGAGCAACCTGGGCTCTCGTAACACCTGAGCAGTGCCACAGACTGATCGACTCCATGCCACGCTGCATTGCTGCAGTAATCCAGGTATAAGAAGCCACAAATAAGTACTGAGTGCTGTACATGCTCAAACTTTTCATGGTCATACTTTTCATGTTCATACTTTTCAGTTGGCCAACATTTCTAAAAATCTTTTTTTTTAAATTAAATTGGTCTTAATTTAATGTGGGGTTTTCATTAGTTGTCAGTTATAATCATCAACATTAAAATAAATTAACATTTGAAATATATCAGTCTGTGTAATGAATTAATATAATATACAAGTTTCACTTTCTGAATGGAATGACTGAAATAAATCAACTTTTTCATGATACTCTAATTTCATCCATCCATCCATCCATTATCTTTACCCACTTATTCCATTTTGGGTCACGGGGGTCGCTGGTGCCCATGTCCAGCAATCACTGTGCGAGGGGCGGGGTACACCCTGGACGGGTCGCAAGTCCATCACAGGGCCACATAGAGACAAACGAGACAAACAACCATTCACTCTCTCACTCACACCTAGGGACAATTTAGAGTTACCAATCAGCCTAACATGCATGTTTTTGGACTGTGGGAGGAAACCGGAGCACCCGGAGAAAACCCACGCATGCACGGAGAGAACATGCAAACTCCACCCAGAAAGGCCCCTGGACCGGGGTTTGAACCAGGGACCTGCTCGCTGAGAGGCAGCAGCTCTACCAGTTGCGCCACCGTGCTGCCTCTCTAATTTCATAATTTTTTCATAATTTCATAAATTTTTTATTTTTTTTCTCCCACATAGATATGCCAACGATGACTCTTATATTCAACCTTTATTTGGACAGATTAATCTCAATGAACATTGAGGACAAGCTGTAGTAACGATGCCTGCCCTGTGTGGGGTGCTGTGAAACTGTCACAAAAATATAACTCAATTCATTCAACCTTTATTTAGACAAATAAATCACATTGAGCCTTGAAGACTCGTTTACAAGTGAGATCTGCTTAGACAAAAAGTAGTGAAACTGGACACGTAGGAATTGGAGGCAAAAAAAATCCTATTAAACTTTTTTCTTGGCTGAGAAGAAAAACTAATATTAAAAAAACACCTCACACATACAAGCACATAGTGATGTAGACATTCTGTAGAAGGGGAGGGGAGAGACGACGAGAGCGGTCAGCAATGTCCAAGGAAGCACCCAAGGACACTGTAAGAATTCTGATAAGGATGGAATAATCAGCCAGTTCCCTCCGGTGAGATCCGTAAACATTACCGAGTGATGTCGGGGAATGGCCAAGGACAACACCTATGGGAATCCAAGAGTCCTGAAATGATGACACAATGTTTATTCAGTTGGTTTCCTCTGGTTATCAGTTGGAAAATCCTCGATGGGAGGGGTAGGGGGCGGGGCAGTGCGTCAGATCACATGCCAGGGAGACAGAAAAGTGGGTGAAGAATTTATCTGACAGACGGCTCACACAGCTGGAGACAGAGATTCTTGCCAGGGGACTGAACTTTGCGGTTGCACCAAGTAGAATTCTTTTGGTGGAGATGATCACAGCCACTGAGTCAACCATACGCAACAACACAATTCAAGAGTGTGAGGCAGAACAGCTCAGAATCAAAGTTTCAGCCTGCCACAGCAATGCCAAACCACCTCCTTCCAACATCAATAGAGAGGAGAGGGATGCACTCACCACTCTTAGCAAGGACAAAAATATCATCATTCTCCCAGCAGACAAAAGAAGGTGCACAGTGATTTTGAACCAGAAAGACTATCATGAAAAAGTTATGACACTCCTTAGTGACTTAACCACTTATGAGCCACTGAAAAGAGATCCAGGAAGTGGTTACAAGAAGAAGTTGATAGATTGCCTGAAAATGTTGGAGCAGGACAAAGCTATTGACCGTATTCTGTACAACAGACTGTACCCAGGGGAGGCCACACCTAGTCTGTATAGTTCACCTAAAATCCACAAACAAGGTGTACCTTTAAGACCAATTGCCAGCATGATTAACTCTGTCACTTACAATGTTTCCAAATATCTGGCGTCTAGGAATGTGCGATATGGCATAAAATTCATATCACGATATGTATTGTGAAGGGTGGCGATAACGATATACATCGCAATATGTTGTTGGTATAAAACTTGCTAAAAAAAAAGCATAGGGTGTTCTTTTGCCATCATATATTTTGAATTAAGAAAATTCCACTACTAGGTCCAGAGAGTTTTTTAAATAATAAATCAAGTATTAGGCTTCTTTCTTGTAGTGCTAAACAGTACAAAAGACATCAAATGTAGTTTTAGCCATATGTTTTAAACAAAATAATATGTTGTTAACTCTTAACAGTTTCCAGTCTTACTTAGGAAATGAACAGCAACAGCGCAGCATTTTACACTGAAACACTTCATCCTCCAAACCTCTAGTGGGCACCTCCTTCCGCTTTAATGGAGAGCTGACACAAAATGACTGTGGCTTTGACCAGAGGGTCTTTCAGTAAAAATCACACAACACAGCGTTCTTGTCACAGATCAGAGAGCAGGTTTCTCTAAAGATGACCAACGCTTACTTTAACTTTCGATGGAAAAAAAAAAACAAAACTTTTGACGGAACACAGTGTTTTGTGCATGCGTCAGAATATGGCAACACTACGGCAAGCAGGGCGTAGTTAGCTTGTAGCTTCAATACTTAGCCCTCGAAGAAAATACTTTAACGCCACTTGCGCACAGTTTTCAGCTAAAAAAAAGTAACAATTAAATCTGACAGCTCTGATTTTACACTTGAGCACCCCTTGCACACAGTTTTCAACTAAAAAAAGTAACGATTAAACTGACAACTCTGATTTTACTTCAGACACAGCATTACTACGGTTAGCCGGTAGAAGACAGATCTCTATCGTAGGCTAAATTTCTATCGTTTCTACCGTGTGCCGTTTATATTGCGTATTCCTACTGGAGTCTGTACTC
The DNA here is from genome assembly GCF_014905685.2 of Nematolebias whitei. Lineage (NCBI taxonomy): Eukaryota > Metazoa > Chordata > Actinopteri > Cyprinodontiformes > Rivulidae > Nematolebias > Nematolebias whitei. The sequence goes on from NC_056509.1 coordinate 4,723,009, forward strand.
ATTCCTTTAGTTGGCAGCTCAGAACACCACATACAGAACACCATGGACTTTGTGGATAAGGTGAGGGATGTCATCATGGAGATTGATGAAACAATGGTCTCTTTTGATGTCACATCACTCTTTACGTGCATTCCTGTTGATAAGGCAGTAGAAGTGGTCAGTTTAAGAGTAAAATCGGACACCACTCTGAGCAGCAGGATCACGCTTTCCACAGAGCAACTGTGTCAACTCTTGAAACTGTGCCTGCAGTCAACCTAAATGGTAAATGGTAAATGGACTGTACTTATATAGTGCCTTTTTAAACCGGATTCCAAAAAAGTTGGGACACTAAACGAATTGTGAATAAAAACTGAATGCAATGATGTGGAGGTGCCAACATCTAATATTTTATTCAGAATAGAACACAAATCACAGATCAAAAGTTTAAACTGAGAGAATGTATCATTTTAAGGGAAAAATCTAGTAGGAATCCAAATTTTATGGCGTCAACAAATCCCAAAAAAGTTGGGACAAGTCCATTTTTACCACTGTGTGGCATCCCCCCTTCTTCTTACAACACTCAACAGACGTCTGGGGACAGAGGAGACCAGTTTCTCAACTTTAGAAATAGGAATGCTCTCCCATTCATGTCTAATACTGGCCTCTAACTGTTCAATCGTCTTGGGCCTTCTTTGTCGCACCTTCCTCTTTATGATGCGCCAAATGTTCTCTATAGGTGAAAGATCTGGACAGCAGGCTGGCCATTTCAGTACCCGGATCCTTCTCCTACGTAGCCATGATGTTGTGATTGCTGCAGAATGTGGTCTGGCATTATCGTGTTGAAAAATGCAGGGTCTTCCCTGAAAGAGATGACGTCTAGATGGAAGCATATGTTGTTCTAGAACCAGAACATAGTACTCTGCATTAATGGTGCCTTTCCAGACATGCAAGCTGCCCATGCCACAAGCGCTCATGCAACCCCATACCATCAGTGATGCAGGCTTCTGAACGGAGCGTTGTTAACAACTTGGGCTATCCTTGTCCTCTCTGGTCCGGAAGACATGGCGTCCCAGTGTTCCATAAAGAACTTCAAATCGTGACTCATCTGATCACTGAACAGTCTTCCATTTTGCCACACTCCATTTTAAATGACCCCTGGCCCAGTGCAAACGTCTGAGCTTGTGGAGCTTGCTTAGAAATGGCTTCCTCTTTGCACTGTAGAGTTTCAGCTGGCAACGGCAGATGGCACGGTGGATTGTGTTCACTGACAATGCTTTCTGGAAGTATTTCTGAGCCCATTCTGCTATTTCCTTGACAGTGGCATTCCTGTTTGAGGTGCAGTGACGTTTAAGGGCCCGGAGATCTCGAGCATCCAGTAGAGTTTTATGGCCTTGACCCTTACGTACAGCGATTGTTCCAGATTCTTTGAATCTTTTGATGATGTTATGCACGGTTGATGATGATAACTTAAAAGTCTTTGCTGTTTTACGCTGGGTAACACCATTCTGGTATTGCTGCACTATCTTTCTGCGCAACAAGGGTGGAATTGGTGATCCTCTTACCATCTTGGCTTCTGAGAGACACTGACACTCTGAGAAGCTCTTTTTATACCATATCATGTTGTCAATTGACCTAATTAGTGTTAATTGGTATTCCAGCTGTTCGTTATATGCTCAATTTCCTTTTTCCAGCCACTTATTGCTACTTGTCCCAACTTTTTTGGGATTTGTTGACACTGTGAAATTTTGAATCAACATATTTTTCCTTTAAAATGTTACATTTACTCAGATTAAACTTTTGATCTGTCATCTAAGTTATATTATGAATAAAATATTGACATTTGCCATCTCCACATCATTGCATTCAGTTTTTATTCACAATTTGTTTAGTGTCCCAACTTTTTTGGAATCCGGTTTGTATCTTATTTCAAGATACTCAAAGCACTTTACACTACAATCTGTGTCCTCATTTACCCATTCATACAGCACTCTACTAGATCTCTACAAAGCTAATTGAACAAATTATTCTAAAGAGACTAATCGGAGCTTTTATCACATTCATACACCGATGGGACACATCAGAGGCAACTAGGGGTTAAGCATCTTGCCCAGGGACACTTGGGCATGTGACTGCTTTTGGATTCGAACCCGCAACTCTTGCATTGGAGGACTACTGCTCAAACCACTCAGCCACAGCTGCCCCTACTTCACATATGGGGACCAATATTATAGGCAGAAACATGGGTGTGCTATTGGGTCTCCAGTTTCTCCTATTGTTGCCAACCTGTACATGGAGGAAGTAGAAAAGAGAGCCATGACATCCTTTTCAGGGACACCACCAAGTCATTGGTTGAGGTATGTTGATGACACCTGGGTTAAAATTAAATCTCAGGAAGTCCAACATTTCACTGATCACATCAACTCTGTGGATAAATATATCAAGTTCACATGAGAAGATGTAAAAAAAAATGGCAGGCTGGCTTTCTCGGACTGTGAGGTCTCAGATTCTGATAGAGGACATTTGCAAACACAGGTGTACCGCAAACCCACCCACACAGACCAGTATTTGCAGTTTGACTCCCATCACCCTTTGGAGTACAAGTTAGGAGTCATCAGGACTCTGTATCACAGAGCAGACAGCGTCCCCACTAGCTCAGGAGCCAGGCAGAAGGAGAAATCCCACACAAGACAGGCTCTAGAGCAATGCGGATATCCTAACTGGGCCTTCCTAAAAGAAGAGAAGAAACTCAAATAGGACTCCAGCCAGCCATCAGGTGAAAAGGAGGAACCCAGACGCAGACCAGTGGTCATTCCATATGTTGCGGGAGTATCAGAGAAACTGAGACGTTTGTTTTCTAAACATAACGTCCCAGTGGCTTTTAAACCCCAAAATACATTACGACAAAGACTGGTTCATCCCAAAGATCCAGTCCCCCGGCACAAACAGAGTAATATTGTGTATGCTGTTCAGTGTCAGGAGGGCTTTGATCAGTCTTACATCGGGGAAATTAAACAGCCACTGGCCAAAAGGATGGCCCAGCACAGAAGATCAACATCATCAGGCCAGGATTCTGCGGTCTACACTCATCTCCAGGCCAGTGGTCTCTCTTTCAGGAATGAAGATGTTCACATCCTTGATAAGAGAGGAATGATAGTTTGAGAAAGGAGTAAAGGAGGCCATCTTTGTTAAAAAAAAACCATCCATCAATAAAGAGGGGTGGAGGCCTCTGTTTTCAACTGTCCCCCTCTTACATTGCTGTTATTGCTAGTATCACTCAGCCCTCTGTAAATAGTAAACAGCCATCAGTGTGCTAATGATCCATCGTTAGGCTGATGGCCCTCGATTATGTGAGCAGCTGGTTTGGCTGTCAGCAGCAAACTGGTTGATCCACTGCAAGAGGGTGCTATTTATAAGACTGAGCTGAATACAACACCTCACACTGTGGAAGTCTTTCGGATGAAAGATGAAACTTTTGTACAAATTATTATTTTTTTTTTTTTAATGTCCAGAGGACCAGATTTAACTTTTTTTTAGGTCAGATCACATGTTCTCCAGGCAAATTCAGATAAGATGGCCTTCAAGGCCAGCCGGGGGAGTCAAATTCAAACACAGTTGTTTAGGGACAGGCAGAACTTAATGACGTCTACCTTGAGTCTCTGTTGATCCACTCGGGTTCCGAAATGTCCAAATTATGTGGCCACACCAAAAGAACGTGCCTGAGTAAAATCTCCGAGATCTGATCCATTCTGCCAAAAGCATTTGAGTCTGGGTACTCGAGGCACAAACCAAGCCATCATAAGTCAAGCAGCATGATTGGGTCCAAATTTGCTGCCGACGACTTCCTTGATTGTAGATAAAACCAGCAACCAGCCGAATCCAAAAAGTAAGAACCAGTTATCATAAATCCAATTATAAATGCATCCTTAAAATCCACAAATGACAGCAGAGATAGACACTTCATCAAGTCTTCCAAGTCTATGAGATATCCAGCTGTGAGCATGCCAACAGGACAAATCGGCTCGCCTAAAGCCTGTCTTCTCTTAGAAGAAATGTTATCAATTGTGTTGAGGGACCAACTGATCAAATCAAGTCCGTAATTATGGTTTAGAAGATGCAAGAGGCTCAGAAGCAGTTTCACAGACAGACAGAGCAGCAAAGCAAAGCAAAGAGGGACAGGAGGGGAAAAACGTGTCAGACCTAGGCAAGAAGCAAGTGGTGAAGTGAATACTGAATGTTAAATGTAAACAGCAGCAAAATGTGACAAATGGATATCTAAATGGGCAGAAAACTTTGGTAAAATTTCTAGAAACTTTCCAAAAATGTTCAATGGCAAGTTAAGCTGAAAATTTTTGGCACTAATACAAACTGGAAATTGTTCAAGAGAATGACGATATGCGAAATGACTGAAAATTGGGAATATTTTAAACAAACTATATCATATCCAAACAAAAATATAAACAGTTTTAACAGAGACAGATAATGTAATTAGCAAATATATATTTGACCCAATTTCACGCCACAGTGCAACATCCACATACACATGTATTTATACCCGTAATTTCTGGACTATTGAGTGCACTCGAATAAAAGCTGCACCCATTAAATTTAAAAATAACTTTGTACATTCATAGGCCGCACTTGGCTATAAGCCACAGGTGTCCACGTTGTAACATGCTATACTTACACAAAGATTTAAAAAAAAACTTTTAATTAAACACGTGTCCGGAAACATTCACAAATATGTACAGTAAATGTTGTTTTTCTGAACAGTGCTGTAACACAGCTGGTTAAAAAAAATACAGTAGCCTACCAGGAAGTCATTGATGCTACCTTCATCTTCCTCCTGCTCCGCTGTCGAGATCCACTGGCAGCAGAGCAAAAGATGCTCTGCAGGGAGGGGGGATTCCCCCCTCCCCATTCTCTCCTCCCCTCCCTGTTTCAATGGTCCAGTATGACTTGTTCGGTAATTTTATTGGTCAAATGGTTTTTTTAATCTTTATTTATACAGATAGTCTCATTGAGTAATGAGGTCCCACCCCCCCAAGAAAGACGTGTACTGGGCAACTCTGTGAGCGCCCGGGTGTGATGAAGATAAATGTTTTGGCAGCATGAACTCGTTAGCCTGTCAAAATAAATAATAAAAATGCATAAATTGGCTGCAGCACTGTATAAGCAGCGGTAGTGCTGGGCCATATCATATCGTTCACGATAATACTGGTAAAAAAGTTTGCCTGGGCAAATAAATGATATCATGATATGCTAATTTCATGACGTAATACATCAAGCGCCCCGCCCCATTAACAGAACCGAGCACGCCGAACGACCAAACCGAACTGCGCACCCCCCCCCCCTCCACCTGTCGGTACTGGCGTAAAGCTAATTAGTTGCGCGCAATACTAGCTAGCTAAAAAGCTAAAAACAAACAACATGCGGCACAGCTGTCTCTCCATCCAGCTCTAAATTGCAGGTACAGATGGCTCAACTGTCTCTCCTTCCCCCCACACCCGCTCTGAGCAGCCGGTACAAACACGTGCAGGTCTGTCTCTTAGATCCACAGTCCATGGACCAAGGACAGAGTCAGGTGATCAGAGACAGAGCATCAGAGAAATGAATCATTCCTGCAGGAACAGAGGAAGCTGAAACACCACCAGCTTCAGGGTCAGCTGATCACCTTGTCACAACTTCTGGAAGTTATAGCTCATTTAAAGCAACATATATTTTGTTATATGTTACATTTATGCTCAACAGATCTTAAGCTTCATTTTATTTAGTTATTTTGGGAAACCACCTGCACTTTAGTTTTTGTGGTGGATTTTGTTGATCTATATTTTGTGCAGATGTTTTCAATCTAAATAACACAAGGATCATTTTAATTTTTTTTATTTTTATACTTTGAGACTAAATACTTTACTGAATTGAATAATGAATTACTTTAAAGTAATTTCAGTAAAATTAACCCTTGTTTTTTTAGTTTGTTTGTTTTTATATAATACTGCAAAGCAACATGTTAAGTTAATTTTGTCAAATGAATAACTATGATTTCTGTTTTTTTTTTTTTTTGTTATATCACGAAATGCATCGTTATCGCCAGAATGCTCTGAAATATCACAATATTATATTTGAGCCATATCGCCCACCCCAAAGCTGCGGGGTTCAAAGCCTGTGCAAAAAGTAGTTGCTTATAGTCTGGACATTATGGTAGTTTATTCAGGTTTTGTCATTGAATTTACATAAAAACAAAATCATTGAAATGTGTAAAGTCTGATTTTCATCACGTTTGTGCAGAAACCATCTGACAGAGCTCCTCAAAGGACTAGTTACCATAGTCAGACTGAACACATGCATTATTTTTCAGACGGAACAAAATAAAGTGTGTCAACAGGAAACAAAACTCACTTTTCCAGTCAGGGAGTTGTGCAGCTTCATGAGAGGTCCTCTGGTCTCCTCCGACAGTTTCCCCAGAATCTTTACCCGGACCTAAAGCCACAGATCAGAGACCCTGAAAAGAGGCAGCTCAACAGCAAGAAGAAGCACAGATCATCTCAGCAGGAACATCCAACACAAGAAACACACCTCAGTGCTGATGGTGCCAGGATTCTCCACAGACATCATCAGGTCTGCAGCCAAGAAGTTCACCAAGATGTTGGTCACATCAGTGCACAAGCTTTTCAGAAGGTGCTTGGTGATGTAGACCTGGGTTTCATCTGCTCACACAGGATTTACAAAATCAGTTTTAATTCATGAACCAATGTTAACAATCACTGCAGGTCTGTGTTTGAGCAGGTGCTCATCCAGAGAAAGTCATCTCCCTCCTCAAGAGGACTGAAAGTATGGTCAGATGTTTTACTTTGTTCGGTTTGATGCAAATAAGTAATTATTAGATGACAGCTAGACAGAAACACAAGACTGACCTGAGAAAAACTTGGTGCCTTTTTCAAACAGGCGGATGTTGTTGTACAGGTTTATGATCTCCTCCTGCAGCTCCTTCATGATGTTCTTCTTGCTGTGGCCTGAAGAAGAGCTGCTGGAGGACAGGAATACGGTCCGCAGAACCTCCTGGTAGGCTTTATTCAGAGGTCTGCACAAAAAGCAACAACAGAGGGTGGGACAGATAAAGATCTGTATCAGATCAGGGACCTAGTTCAGACAGAACTCTTAAATTTTACCTGACTAGATGTTCTGCCAGCTCAGAAAGGACTTCTTCAGGGCAGTCATTCAGTCTTTGTTCTAAAGTGGTGACAATCTCCTCCTCTGCCATAAATGGGGCTTCAGTCTGTTTACTGCGACCTTGGCAGAAATAAAACAGTTAGTCTTAATGGGATGATTTGATTACTTTCAGACACAAAAATAGATGTTGGCCAAGCAGCCAACAAACAGATGAAATGGTTCTGTGGTCTACTTTGCTGTGAAGGTCCAGTGTCTTCATCACTGTCCTCCTCCTTCCTGCCCTTCTTCTTGGTTTTACGAATGCGAATCTCTCTGGCGTTTCCTCCCCCTCCTGATTTCACACTGCCGCTGCCCTCTGGGAGACAAAGGTTTAGAGATGATGGAACTGGGTGCAGATCATCTGACAGTCACTGTGCTGTTCACACCCTGGGTCGACACACACCTGTAGCCTTTTTCCTGCGCTCTGCTTCCCTCTTTTCCTTTTTGGAAGGCGCTGAGGTCTCTGTCTGGACAGCCACCTGCTTCAGGTCTTCTTCAGTTATCAGAAAGACAGGATTGTTCTTCACCTCCTAGGAGCACAAAACCACAGGAGCTGGAGGGCCACACAAAAAACTGATCAAATGTCCCCGCCTTTTCATGGTGGGGGGACTAAAAGCTACTAGGACTACCATGCTGTAAATTAGGAACCAGAGTCTGTGTACTAATGACGTGAGGCTATAGGCTCCTGTATACTTGCGCGTCCTGTCAGCCACGCGGAAACTGTGCGCACTGTCCGCAGAGGGTTGTGACTTCAGACTCGAGCGTCCACCCTGAGCGGCTGCAGCCCAGCTCCGCAGGCAACAGGTGTTTACCTTCGGGATAAATTGAGGTTGCCGATTGGTCATTTGCTGACACGCCTACTGGTTTGATTGACAGGTCACCAAAAAAAAAAAAAAAAACGAGAGCTGGCAGCCCCAGTGGTGTTCTGTGTTTATATGTTGTTAATAAAAAGTTCTGAAAAAAAAAAAAAAAAAACAGGGAGCGCTGGCCCTGCAGCCCACACATCAGACCAGCCCACCAGGAAATCTCCAGACCCTACTGTAGCCACGCTGGACCTGATTTTAATTCGCTCGTGACAAATTCCTTCATTTCTCACCATTTCAGTCATGGCATCAACAGAGGAGGAAGAGATTGCCTCTTGGTAAAAAACAAAAGAAAAGACCATTAAACCAGATCAGGGATGAAGAAGAGGAATTTCATACATTGGTGTCGCAAACAAAACAGTCCGTCGTCGGGCAGTTTATAGTGCGACACAGAGTACATGTACGCAGTAGTAAAAATTAATCTTTACACGGACATGACCTGCGGGCATCTGCATCGACTCTAATCCGGTACGCACAGACCTCCGTGGAATGACGTAAGCCTGAGTATACTGGAGGCTCAAGTCCCACCTACTGCCCCTCATCCAGTCATCATGTGAACTAAAGTGAGTGTTTAAAACTGGAACAAGAGTCAAAATATGGAAAAAAAAAGTGACACTGTGTGTGTGTGTGTGTAGATAGACACACACAGAGTGAGTTAACATTTGAAAAGGACACAGACGCTGGTGAAGACTCTCAGTCATCCAGGTCATAGTAAATCCCCCCCAACAACATTAAAAAAATGAAACAACTGGACTTCTAAGTACTTTAAAGCACATATCGAGGCCTCTCAAGCAGCTCTATAAAGTTGGAACGCCACACACCAGACATTTTTGAATTGATAAAGCCTCCTGGATGGGAACAGAACAGCTTCAAAGCGGAAGTCCTGTTGTTTTGTTTTTCATCGGTTCAGATTAAATTTGACACATAAATGATTGAAGCCTTACCTTTTGAGCTTTCTGCTGCATGGTCTCATCAAACAAGGACACACAGTTGCTGATGAACTTCTCACTGACAACGACAGATCCTCCCAGCACTCTGGCAGAGGACTGGATGTTTGTGTTCCTCATAGCCTGGCTGATGAGCATCCCAACGTCCTCCATGGAGAGGCAGCTGGGCAGAACCGGCTAAAAACAAGAATGGTGAGAACCAGAAACAGCTCGTTTTAGCTTCAAATAGAGCACATGTGAGACTGTAACTGGAATCACCTGGAGGTCAGTCCACGTGGCAGAGTTAACAGCTTCTTCCACAGAGGCCTCCACCTGGTCCACCAGAGCCTGACCCACACAGGCTCCTCGGAGAAATAGCAGCTTATTGGATCTGTAGCGCTTCTTGATGTAGCTGGAAGGGTCAGGGATCCCAAGCCTGAGTAACGCATCAAACTCTGAAGGAGGAAGAGGATTCTGGTTTCACTCAGAGCTATGAGCGTGGCCTTTCAAACTACTGACCACCAGGTCAGATCAGAACATCCCGGCACAACAAGAGCAAAGTCTTCAAGTATTCTCCTCAAAGCACACACATCAAATAAAATATTCATAAGGAAGCTCTGCAGTCGAACACAGAATCAGGGTGAGACTGAAGTCTGCCAAGAACTCAGAGATGAACATGGTCTGACAGAACGAGCTAAGGGATCCACACAGAACCAGGCTGGGCCTAAACAAACACAAGAACTGCACAAGAACTTGAAACAAACCAAAGAAGCATCCATGTTGTTTTTGAAAGAGGTGGTTTTGGAGATGGGAGAATGAAAGATTGGTCAATGTTTTCCCCCTCTATTTTAATTATTTATAAAGCACCAAGTCACAACAGAAGTTGTGTCAGGGCACTGAACTGAAACATTCACATGCATGAGCAAAAAGTAAAAGTTCTCTATCTAAGGAAGCAGCAGACTGAATTGAATCTTCTTTTTGTCAGTCCCCCACCCTCAACAAGCACATGGGCAGTGCAAAGGACAAACTCCCTTTTAACAGGAAGAAACCTCGAGCAGAAGCAGGCTCAGGACGAGCGATCACCTGCTTCGACCGGCTGGTTGAGAGGAACAGACACAGAATCACAGGTCCAGATGTAGTTTCTATAGGAAGAAAGACAAAAAAAATCAACACGAGGATAGAAATAATTACAAATACAAACAGGTAGAGGAGAGTTGGTTCCACAAGAGAGGAGCCTGATAACGGAAAGATCTGCCTCCCACTCTGGTTTTGGAAACTCTAGGATCCAGAAGTAAACCGAGAGTGAAGTGCTCCGTTAGGAAATTATGGATTAATAGGATCTGTAATATAAGATGGAGCCAGGTTGCTAAGAGGTTAGAAGTAAGATTTTTAAATCAGTTCTGGATTTGACAGGGAGCCAATGGAGAGAAGCTAAAACTGGAGATATATGATTATATACGCTGTTCACAAAATTAAAGGGAACACTAAAATAACATCCTAGACCTCAATTAATTAAATATTCTCATTGACAAACTTTATTATTAGCCCAGTGGAATTGATTGAGAAGAAAATAAAAATTATCCATGTACATCAAAATTATTACTCCATGGAGATCTGGATTTGGATTCATACTCAATATGAAAGTAGAAAATAACATGACAGGCTGATTCAACACGAGTGAATCTTCCTCAAGACAAGTCTAAATGAGGCTCAGTGTGTGTGTGGCCTCCATGTGCCTGTAGAACCTCCCAACAACGCCTGGGCATGCTCCTGATGAGACGGCAGATGTTCTCCTGAGGGATCTCTTCCCAGACCTCGATTAGAGCATCAGTTAGCTCTGAACAGTCTGTGGTGTGATGTGGTCTTGGTGGATTGACCGAAACATGATGTCCCAGATGTGCTCAATTGGATTCAGGTCTGGGGAACGGGCAGACCAGTCCATAACATCAATGCCCTCATCATGCAGGAACTGCTGACACACTTCACACATGAGGCCTAGCATTGTCATGCATAAGAAGGAACCCAGGACCCACTGCACCAGCATATGGTCTCATAATGGGTCCGAGGATCTCATCCCAGTACGTTATGGCAGCCAGGGCACCTCTGGCTAGCCCATGGAGGGCTGTGAGGCCATCCAAAGAAATGCCTCCCCACACCACGACTGGCCCACCACCAAACCAGTCATGCTGGAGGATGTTGCAGGCAGCATAACCTTCTCCACGGTGTCTCCAGACTCTGTCACGTCTGTCACATGTGCTCAGTATGAACCTGCTTTCATACTTATTTGCAGCAGTAACACAAATAAATTATATAAAAATCATACATTGTGATTTCTGGATTTTTTTATTTTTTTTAGAATAAAAACACCAAAGATGAAAATTTCAGACCCCTACAGGATTTCTAAGCGGGAGAACTTGCAAAGTCGCAGGGTGTTCAAATACTTATTTTCCTCATTGTAAGAATATAAGATATTTGCTTAACAACAATAACGTAAAATAATACAGTGCATCAAACAGCAGCCTGAACATGAATCTGTTCTGAGCTGCGGTGTAGATGTCTGTGATGGTGGGGAGACTGACTCCAACATCTTCTGTGCAGCCTTCACCACTCTCTGCAGAGCTTTTCTTTCTGCAGCTGTGCAGCCTCCATGCCACACATTGATGCTGGAGCACAGGATGCTCTCCACTGCACACCTGTAGAAGGAGGTGAGGACTGAGCTTCCAGACCAGCTCGCCTCAGCCGTCTGAGGAAGTAGAGTCTCTGATGAGCTTTCTTGATCAGGCTGGTGGTGTTGTTGCTCCAGCTGAGGTTGTTGTTCAGGTGTACTCCCAAGTACTTGTAGCTGGAGACCACTTCCACCTCAGATCCTCTTATGTTCAGGGGGGTAAGTGCGTTTGTTTCTTCTTTAGTCCATGACCATCTCCTTCATCTTCTTCACATTGATGTGAAGGTTGTTCTTCCTGCACCAGCTCTCCAGGTGTTCCACCTCCTGCCTGTAGCTGGACTCATCGTTGTTTGTGATGCATCCTACCACCGCTGCATCATTTGCTGTATTTGTCCGTTTGGGTTTTGTGTTTGGGTTCTGTTTATTGCATTTATGATTCAATGCAACAAAATAAACTAATTTAAAAGGCAACAGATCATTGTAAAACATGGTTTATTTACATAATGACTTTAATTGCTGGATGTCCGGCCCCTGAGCTGCTGGCTTTCAGTAACTGGTTGCTGAGCGGTTTAGTTGAATTGCCCTGATTTAGAAGTTCACGCAACTGACCTGCAACTATTTTCTCAAGAATTTCTTAGATGAAAGTTAGATTAGATATAGATTCTATAAATGGACAGAATTTCTGAATCAAGGTCAGACTTCTTAAGTAAAGGTTTAATTACAGCAACCTTAAAGTGCTGTGGCATGTAACCATTCATTAAAAACAAATTAAGCAGGTCCAAAATGTGGACATTAATTAGGGGAAAAGCCTCTTTAAGCTCCTAGGACCTGACATCCACATATGCAAGAGTTTTGGTCTTAGGAGGTTGAACAGTCTGGATGGGATGGGATCTAGCAGACATGTGGATGGTTTAGATGAAGCTATTATTTTTGACAATTCAAAGAGTTCAACAGGACAAAAACAGTGTAAACCTAAATCAGGTACAGCTGCAGAGATACATGGGTCATAGGACTTTTCATTAGTCTAGCTATAGTGCTGAACAGAAAGATGAGGTTATTTATATTCTCGTCTATTAAAGATGAATAATATAGTTCTAGCTTTAAGGCTTAAGCTTTTCTAGCTTTCTTTTTGTCTTCCTCTCCAAATTAAATAAAAATCTTCAATGTTGGTGGACAATTTCTTTCCAGCTTTCTAGATGCCTTTTTTAAACTACATAACTCAGAATTGAACCAAGGAGCCAGCTTCCTCTGATTGAGCACTTTCTTTTTCAGCTGAGCAATTTTTTGAAGGAAATGAGACAAGAACAGTGTATTGCAGAGGTGGATTGTGGGTATTTGAGTGTAGCTAGTACTTAGGAGAGAGTGGAGGGAATAACATACAGGTTAGTTCACCACAGCTGTAGTGAGAATGCTCACATCAGTCTGACCTAGATATCCATTCTGCTGGAGGAAGGAGTCCACCCAGGCATTCTGAGTTCTGGCGTAAATATCAGGGATATAAACGGCTTTGTCCTGTCTTCCTCCAACCACACTTCCTCTCAGACGGCCGCTGTTCACCAACTCCTCCAGGACAGCTGGGAAAGTGGATGACATAATCAAACACTGTGACGTGTTGTCCACCGCTGACTAAACACAGAACCAGGAGTCTGCTTACAGTACAGAAGGTGCTCCTGAAATCCAAAGGCTCCGATCACACTGCTGATGGGCGTAGGCCTGCAAAACAAACGTTAACGGCAGGAAATTAAAACTTAAACACAAAGTAGAGCTCTCACATTCTGTGAAGAAATGCACATAGCCACAGCCTTCCATCACCTGTCCAAGATGTCAGCATCTGCAGCACATGTCCACGCAAAGATCACAACCAGGTCATGCAAACATCACAAACATGTCACAAAG
>NC_056509.1:4761543-4764973 GCF_014905685.2 Nematolebias whitei
TTGCCTCCATGCCACGCCGCATTGAAGCAGTCATTCATGCAAAAGGATTCCCGACCAAGTATTGAGTGCATAACTGAACATGATTATTTGAAGGTTGGCGTTTTTTGTATTAAAAACACTTGTCTTTCATTGGTGGGATGAAATATGCTAATTTTTTGGGACAGGCATTTTGGGTTTTCATGAGCTGTATGCCATAATCATCAGTATTAAAACAATTAAAGACCTGAAATATTTCAGTTGGTGTGCAATGAATCTGAAATATATGAAAGTTTCATTTTTATCATTACATTATGGAAAATAATGACCTTTATCACAATATGCTAATCTTTTGAGAAGGACCTGTATATATATATATATACACACATATATTTATACATATATACACACACACATATATATATACACACACACACACACACACTCGAGCAGAGGCACGTTCTTGTACGTCCATCCTCATTGGATGAATCCTGTGGCTGTGGGCGGACCCTGGGCTGAACAAAATTAACCTCAATGAGCTGCAAACAGAGGGGGCGTGGCCAGACATCTGTCAATCATTCTGAACCATGAAGGAACAGTAACAGAATGGGGCTGTCAGAATTTAGCTCTTTGGAACGACCCCAGGATTTTCACCAGGCTGTTTGAAACCAGTTTTGTTGTAAATTTAACAAAATGTGACATTATTTCTAAAATGTATTTATTTTTAAGTTGTTATTTCTAAGTTGTTTATTTTAACATCTTTATTGTAAATGCCAGGAGGGAGGGCTCAGCCCTCCTAGCCCACTGATACCAGCCGTCACTGCGAACAAGTGTACAGGTAGCTAGAAAACGTGGCAACACAATGTCATTCACAAAGATGAAAAAAAGAAAAGTTGGCATTGAAAATTGTACATTCATCAGTGACTGGACAGATAAATGTTTTTAGGGAAACTGCTGAAGGCATGTTGCTCCCCCGTAGCATCAAAACAAGATAAATAAAAATAAAATTATGTAATAAAAACCAACAGCTGATGAGTTTGCTGTGAGCTTCAGAACTACAGATAAAAATAAAATAAAAACTTCTACTCACACATCAATCAGCTGCCCCAGAACCAGCTGAATCCCTTTATCGGACCTAGCAATGTCATTTGCTCTGTTTTCAACGTGGACCCAATCCACATTGATGATCTGAAAGGAGGACAAAGAACTGAATGAAAGGCTTCATTTCCATAATAAACTTACTGTCTCAGCTGTAAACGAATGTGGAACAGACCCGACAGGTACTGAGCCACATTATTCAAAGTGTCAGAACCAACCTGCTGCAGGTCCACAATGTTGACTCTTCCTGTAAGACACAGTAGCAGAACATCTCACAAACAAAACAATTCAGTAGATTTTATAATTATTGGACTATAATTTGGTGTGATTGTAGCTAAAGTCATTTACAATTTTTACTCTAAGTGCTGCTCTTTGTGCAAGACTCCTTGGGAGTCAACGTTGTTAACCTGTTAGCAAAATATCTCGACTCAGTGGACAGATTTAATAAACAAAATGCAATCATCTACATCCAAAAGATGGCTACACCAGTTTTACAGATACAGATCTGAGGCTTGACGTGGTGGAAGCTGAGAGAAGTGATGGGCAAATGATACGGAGGCTGCGCAGCTCATGTCCATCTTCTTGAAGCAGAGAGTCACAACACGTGTCGGAGCTGGTATCAAAACACCACCGTCATGTGACAAATGATGCTCGACGCTTCGGACATCATCACGGCTTCATTTCACTCTTCAATGGCTCAGAAAGCTTCAGTGTGTTGTGAGACAATCACAGTTTACAGATTCAAATGGTTTGATACGACAGAGCTATTTAACACATTATTGTTAAGAAATGCTGGATGGTGAGATCAAATTTTGGAAAGTCAATTTGGTGAAGTTGGGTGATTTTCAGTAAACTGCATTCAAAGGTCTGAGAACAATATTATTCCATTAAATAAAGAAAAAATTTAAGCAGACACTTCCTCCTCTGCTCCTTTCCCTGCTTGCTCTTTGTTTTGTGAATGTTTTTCAGAGCCCCTTTTTGTACCTTCTGAATTGTAAACGATGGATTTGGATTTCAGCTGCTCTCTCAACGTGAATGGTCAAAATTTTCTCAAGAAACAGGGTGAAGGGGAGCCCTCTTACCTCAACTGAAACATATGTGTATTTATAACTGGATTCTGCTGTTTGAAGCTGGTAGGAAACTGGATTATTGACAAATTCTAAAATGTCAGCAGCTGTTTAAGCTGCCTGGAATGTGTGGGTCGTGCTTGTCAACACTCAGACTGTGTACGAACTATCTGTGCAACTATCTTGCTACTTTGTCAGTGTTCACGAATGGTGGGAAGAAATTGATCTTGGAGAAGTTGTAAGCTTGACTTGGTGCAAGACATCACTATTCGGCTGTTTGGAACTGCCATGACGTGCTAGTGAGAATTTAAAAGCCGACGTGGAAATTAAGAGCTCAGCCTGACTCAAACCATTGTTGGAATCTTAATCTGGCTTCTGGCCTTGTCCCAATTTCTCCTGGATGTTATGAAAACAAGACACTCTGATCCACCCCCCTCCCCAAGCACATCTGTAGAAGGGTGCCTCTGATACACACTGTACCAATTTCCTGGAGAGTCCATGGACAACACTCATGCTTTCACTCCCCTTGTTGCCTTCCTGGTGCAGCCTCCTAGGAGATGCAAAGGCACCAAAGGGTTGCGCCACTCACCTGGTGGCTGTGCTGGGACACCCACCCCTGCCCACTCCAAATGCTTTTGTATTACGTCTATCCATGTTGCTTCTTTCTGTGCCGAGGTAATTTTTTTCGCTTCTTCACACAATGCCCTGTGTCCAAGGACACGGTGTGAGAGAGATTTTTTATACCTTTCTTTCATGTTTTTCTTTTATCCCTGAATGAAAGGTCACGCTGTTCCCTGCAGCTGCAGTCCTACAAATCTTGTCCCCCCCATGTATGTTGTCTTGGCAGGATGTACTGAAATGAAATTTCCCCTCGGGGATCAAAAGTATATTGAACTGAAGTGTGTCCTAAGACCTACAATTGATGATCCATAAACATGATTGTTAAATCATGGTTCTTCAACTGAGGCGGCTGTCTAAGCTGAAGCCCATATTGTCCAAAAATAACCTGGAGACAGTAATACATGCATTCATTACATCTAGGCTTGATTACTGCAATTCGCTCCTGTTTGGTATCAGTCAGACCTCCATTGCACGACTACAACTGGTCCAGAATGCAGCAGCCCGATTTTTAACCAGTACAGGCAAAAGAGAGCACATTACACCAGTTTTGGCCTCACTGCACCAGTTCACCTTCGAATCCAGTTCAAAATACTCATGTATGTCTACACATCACTGAACAGTCCCATCTCTCTGATCTGCTACAACTGTATGTCCCACCACGTTCCCTG
>NC_056509.1:4765073-4774121 GCF_014905685.2 Nematolebias whitei
CTCTCTGATCTGCTACAACCATACGTCCCACCATGTTCCCTGAGGTCAGCGGACCAGTTGCTCCTCACAGTTCCTGGAACTCGTCTTAAGTGCAGAGGTGACAGGGCCTTCTCTGTAGCAGGACCAAGACTTTGGAACGAGTTACCTCTGCTTGTCAGACAGGCCCCCTCCCTCTCGGTTTTCAAGTCTCGTTTAAAAACTCACTACTATTCAGTAGCATTCAACACCATATGATCTGTGTTTTGATCCTGTATGCTCCACACTGGTTTGTCGTCATTATCTGCGTCGTTTTTATGTCTATATTCTGATTTACTTCATTTTGTATTTTGCTTTGTGTGTTGCCTGTTGTTTTGTCTGTACAGCACTTTGGTTGGCCTTGTCGCTGTTTTGAGTGCTCTATAAATAAAATGGTATGGTAAAAGAACTGAATTATATTTTCTTTAGAAATGGGTGTGCTCTGCATACTTTCAGCAGTAACATCATCCATGCTAAAAAAAAAATAGATGGACAGCACTGTGGTGCAGTTGGTAAAGCTGCTGCCTCTCAGCAAGCAGGTCACCGGTTCAAATCCCGGTCCGGGGGCCTTTCTGGGTGGAGTTTGCATGTTCTCTCCGTGCATGCGTGGGTTTTCTCCAGGTACTCCGGTTTCCTCCCAAAGACCAAAAACATGCATGTTAGGCTGACTGGTAACTCTAAACTGTCCTTAGGTGAAAGTGAATGGTTGTTTGTCTCCTTTGTCTCCAGGTGTCTCTGTGATGAACTGGAGACCTGTCCAGGGTATCTCCCGTCTCTTGCACAGTGATGGCTGGACATGGACACCTGTGACCCTGAAGCCGCAAAAAGGAAGAAGCGGGTAAAAGATAATGGATGGATATATAATTTAATATTTATTATATTTTTTTATCTTTAATGTTTAATGAGAAATAATCATTTTGTACAAATGAACAAAGAAAATAACTGACCAGTCTTTTTATTTGCTGACATGGTATTGAAATAGTCAGAGGTTCAGTCGCGCTCATGAGGTTGTTATGGTTCCTGTTGTCTACCAGAAGTCTCCATCACTGAAGTCTTGAAGCTTTGAATCATCCATCCATCCATCCATCCATCCATCATCTTTACCCACATCTTCCTTTTTGGTTCACAGGGGTCACTGGTGCCCATGTCCAGCAATCCCTGTGTAAGAGACGGGAGACACCCTGCACAGGTCTCCAGTCCATCACAGGGACACATGGAGACAAACAACCATTCACTCTATCTCTCACCTAGGGACAACTCAGAGTTAGCATCAGTCTAACATGCATGTTTTTGGTCTGTGGGAGGAATCTGGAGTTACTGGAGAAAACCCACACATGCACAGAGAGAACATGCAAACTCCACCCAGAAAGGTCCCAGGTTGGGATTTGAACCAGCGACTTTGGCGCTGAGAGGCAACAGCTTTAACTGTGCCATCCTTGCCACTTTGAATCTTTTTCGGCACAATTTTAATAAAAGCCACACTGCTTAATTATTTTATTTATTAACCTTTATTTAACCAGGCAAAACCCACTGAGATCACAGATCTCTTTTGCAATGAAGGCCTGGGCCTGAAGGCAGCTAACATGCATGTTTGTTTTCTTCATGAGGCTTCACCTGCTATCGTTAGCTGAGAGTCATTCACAACACACTGAGCAAGGACATCTTGTGGTATCTTCCAGATGTGACTCTGGCATTAAATGTGACAAGGGACGTAAACTCTTTCAAGCTTTACTATTAGTTTTATTGTTTTAGGGTTTGGATAATCTTCTTTGCTTTTTATAAGGGGGATCCACAGTGGCTTATCCATATCCCAGCATACTCCACACAAAAGGTCAAAGGTCACAACAACCCTCTGGTCCTTTTATCCATCTCACCTGACTTCCTTTAAGAACCACAGCATCTCTTAGCACCCTTTCATGTGATTTCTAAAAGAAACTAACTTCTGATTAATAATATGACGTCTGTTTTAAGACTCATGAAGAGGACGTTAGCTGAGGTTCACTGCTGTGTTGTTGAACAGACCTCCGTGGACGTAAAGTTCATCTCGGATTTCCCTGCTGATCTGTGCTGGAGTGATGTACTCCTTCCCATCCAGCGTGTGCACCACATCTAGCTTCTTGTCTCCAACCAGTCTGGTGATTATTTCTATGCAGTTCCTCTCGGACAACCTGTAAGTAAAGAAGTGGAAACAGTTACAGAGGTGGGGTCTGAGACTGGTCGGTGCTCAAACAGCTGCTACCACAGAGAGAATGCTTTTAACAAACATGTCTCCTAATAAACACAGTTAGTTAGCTGATGTTAGCTCTGATGCTAACAGGTAAACACGTCTCCTTTAATAAACAGTTAGTTAGCTGATGTTAGCTCTGATGCTAACAGGTAAACACGTCTCCTTTAATAAACAGTTAGTTAGCCGATGTTAGCTCTGATGCTAACAGGCTCTCACCTTTGCACGGTGTCGGTGAACTGAGCCCTCTGGAAGTCAGCAGCGAGTCGCCGTATCTCCTCCCAGTCAGCAGCCATCACTGCAGCCTGTGAGTGCAGAGAGCCGTGACAAGCCGGCTGCAGAAGTTTGGTGTTAGCTAGCTACACTCAGAATCACACGTCAACACAATGACGTCAAACGGAAAGTCGCAAGGTCCAAACCGTTTCTTCTTATTTTTCTTCGTTGGTTTTTAACGGCAGCTTGCATCCATCAATGTTGCACTACTGCCATCTTTTGAAGTTTACAAAACAATTCCTTTCCTCAAATTTAGTGTAGTTTTGTAATTATTGCCCCAGATTTCTGCACAGTATTTTAAATAAGGTCAGATTAGCGCACAGTAGAGTACATGTAATGCTTTTTGTTCTATGACCAACTTGACTTTGTTTAAGAGGGTGATATTTCTTGAGACTTTACTTTGAACATATCTCATGTGTGGTTTCCAGATGATTTTATCATCAATAACGACAACTAGAATTTTGTTTTCATGAACTCTTTCAATATTCACACCATCTATTTGTATTTGAATTTTTGGACGTGACTGACAGTTCCCAAATAACATTAATTTTGTTTTGTTTAGGTTCAAGGATAGCTTATTTTCATCAAAACACATTTTACATTTGTTCAATTCATCAGTTACATCATTTAATACTTGTTCCATGTCATCTCCAACACAAAAAAAATTTGTATCATCGGCAAATACTATACTTTTCAGTATCTCAGGTACAATACATAGATCATTTACATAAATTATAAAAAAGTTTGGGACCCAGGACTGACCCCTGAGGAACCCCACAGACAATGTCCAAACATCCAGAACAAACATCTCCCAACTTTACATACTGCTGTCTGCCTTTCACATAGCTTTGAATAACAACTTCAGCTACCAGCCTGATCAAGAAAGCTCATCGGAGACTACTTCCTCAGGCGGCTGAGGCGAGATGGTCTGGGAAGCTCAGTCCTTACCTCCTCCTACATGTGGAGAGCATCCTCTGCAGAAAGAAAAGCTTTGCACAGAGTGGTGAGGGCTGCATAGAAGACTGTTGGAGTCAGCATCCCACCATCACAGATCTGTACACCTCCATATGCATGAAGAGAGCCACCTGTATCATGAAGGACCACACTCACCCAAAACACACACTTTTTGCTACGATCCCCTCAGGAAGGAAATTGAGGAGCATTAAGTGTAGAACTACTAGACTGAGGAACAGCTTCTACCCTGAGGCTATTAGATTCATATCTAACCATTATAATCACTGAAAAATCACATCATGATGCTGCTGATTTATTTCATGTTGCTGTGTTCATTCGTAATTGTCTGCTCACAGATTCATGTTCGTGCTGCTGTTTAGCACATTGTTTTTGTACTACTAGTACTTAACATATTTTTAGTTAACATATATACATATGTATATATATACATATATATATACATATATATACACACATATATATATATATATACACACACATATATACATATATATATATATATATATATATATACATACACATATATATACACATATATATATATATATATATATATATATATATATATATATATATATACACACACATATATAAATACCATCCATCCATCCATTTTCTTTACCCGTTTATTCCATTTTGGGTCACAGGGGTCGCTGGTGCCCATGTCCAGCAATCACTGTGCGAGGGGCGGGGTACACCCTGGACGGGTCGCAAGTCCATCACAGGGCCACATAGAGACAAACGAGACAAACAACCATTCACTCTCTCACTCACACCTAGGGACAATTTAGAGTTACCAATCAGCCTAACATGCATGTTTTTGGTCTGTGGGAGGAAACCGGAGCACCCGGAGAAAACCCACGCATGCACGGAGAGAACATGCAAACTCCACCCTGAAAGGCCCCTGGACCGGGGTTTGAACCGAGGACCTTCTCGCTGAGAGGCAGCAGCTCTACCAGTTGTGCCACCGTGCTGCCTGTACGAAATAACAGTCAGGCTGAAATCATACACTTTAATTCCTGAATGATGTTTATGTTTTATACTAAAACCATCATTATGCACACACACATCCTCCGCAATGAATCATTTTTAAATCTTCTTCTCCGTGAGCCCTGCGGCTTGTCGGGATGAGGGCGGCTGTTCTCTGACGGGAGGGGCTGGCAGCGGAGTGAGAAAACGTTGTTGCAGCTGTGGCGCGTCTCTGCTGTCTTAACCACGACAATCTCTCCAGCGGGCGGGGGGGGGGGGGGGGGGTGGGTGGAGAGAGGAGTGGTGCGGCTTGATCAGATGGTGCACAGTCTCAGACACCTTCTCCGGTTGGAGAAATTGGTTCCAAACAGCACGTCCGTCGTGATGGGGCCTTCCAGTGAGTCCATCTGTAGCTTCTCCGACAGGGAGGGGGAGTGACATGCCAGGTGGACCTCTGAACCATTGTCATCCAGGCTGCGATGCAAGACAGGCCGACGGCAGACGAGTCACATGGGTTGAGGGTGACATTAGATGCCTGCAGAGGGAGCTCTTCGTCTCCTGAGGCAGGTCTGTCCCTCCGGCCTCTGAGATGCTGTACGTCAGCGGCGCAACGTTATTGTTCGCTGCGTCTGCCTGGAGCGCACACTGGTGAGCTCAGTTGGAGAGTGACATCACTGTCTGGTCATGCCTCCCCGGAGGCACAGGACACCGGTCCAACCTGGACATCTTTGCTCAGAGAGCCTCCGCCAGGTTTGGCTCCAGGTGGGCACCGAGGGAATTTCCGCTCAGTAAAGCCCCTCCACTCTGGTGATGGGCACGAATGTGAACCGGCGCTCTCAGTCTACCAGGTCCGGCTACAGCCTCGTTCCAGTAGGACGTCACTGCTGGGAAAACGAGGCCATATGGGATAAAGACGGCGAGCCGGGGTGGAGCCAAAAAACCTTCCCGCTAAATCATCCAATCCGGGCGGGGGAAGGAGAGGGACGTAAAAAAGTCCCTTCATGTCAGCCGCCTCCTGGATTATGCCGAGCAGCTCTGAGAGGAGGGCACCGACAGCTGGGAGCGGTGTGGTCGCCGATGCGAAAAGGTCCAGGGGGGTGAGCATTCGCTCAGCCCCCCTCGTTCTGACACTACTCTCTCCAGGAGGGAGTGAGCAGCGGGGGCTGCTGCTGATGTCGCATGTCCCGGAGGAACCATCTGATTCGCTCCAAGATTCGGAGTTAAAAGGAAAAAAGGGTCGATGGCGTCGTCCAGCGTGTAGCAACCCGCCACTGAAAAATATTCCTCGGCACTTACCTTAAAACAAGGCTGCTCATCTGCTTCTCCTTGGGGAGGAGAACTCACCGGGATGGCAGGAGGTTGGCGTGGTGGGACCCCAGGCAGCCTTAACAAAGGTTGTGTCAAGCTGGACAACTTCCCTTCCTCATTCTTCTGACAGTGCTATTAGCTTGCTGAATAAAAATGGGAGCCGATAACCCGCTCTTAATGTAATTTATACGGACTGGGTGGGGCCTACACAACAGGTGGGCATGGACTAATTTTTTCATTGCGATGCTTTGCATGTGTAACGCTAATTAAGGCTAGGTGCCTGACTATGGCCAGTATAGTTATAGGCAATCAGAAAGGTTCGGCTGAGGAGCTCGTGTGTGTGAATAAAACACCGTCAGACAGAAAGTAAAGTTAACTTATTGTATTTAAAGTTGTATATTTATGTATATTTAGTTAGATATCTTATAATAATAATAATAATTTCCAATAAACATAAGCAATAAACACAACAAGGAAAAAACACAAAACAATAGCAGGAAAGAATAAATAAACCCCGATGACACCCAAGAGTTTTTTTTCTATTTTCTTTAAGTCCGTTCTGGAGTCTAGAGTGATTATTGTCCATCAATCAATACTCCACAGTTTTAAATCCATGATCCAGGGCAATATGTCCAGAAAAAAAAATAGTTGGTGTGATTCAGTCCTACCGCGAAGCTGCGGTGATCTGGTAGCTCACCATCCTGGGTGGGAACAGGGGGTAAAAAAAAACCTGACCTAGACAAGGTCATGAATAAAACAAAAATTAGCTTTCACATTTGAACAGGGTTAAACTGTTAAAAATAATAATTAAACATTCATAAAAGAACAAATAGCTATATTCCATCAAGCATTTCTCAGGAAACATTTGAATTAATTTCAAATTAAAGATTACATTACTGTTACAGTACAGTTACAGATCAAAGTTAAAGTGCACTTTCAAGTAGTATCTAAGTTTAATTGACATCAGAGTCAATTAAACTTAATTGACTTCAATATTTTTTCAATAGACAATTAATTGTTTTTCTTTTTTCTTTAGTTTTGTTGCGCAACTCCACAGGAATTAACCAGTTCCAGAGTTCCATCGGCCGTCACCAAAATCAAGAAAAAGTAACTAAAACTATCCTAAAAGGACAAATTTACAAAAATCAAAGGGCTTATTTAATACTTTGAGGGTATGCCTTCTATTCGGCCACAAAAGTAACAAAAAGAGGATCTTTTAGTTAATAAGACCATTTTTGAGTCACAAAATACATAGATTGAACGGGCGTGTCGCCACCGCATTTCTATTATATTAAAAAAAACAAAGTATGTAAAATGAACGACTCACCGTCGAGTGGTTGCCAGTTAACACCCTATTTAAGCTCTCGGTCGTGTTAATTTGGCTCGATCCAGCCGTATTCTCCCGTGTGTTTGGAAGACGCCAAGCTCACGCAGCTAGCCACAGTGACAGCAGCAATAGCAGTGGAGGGGGTCCGAGTTCACCTCTCACCCAGAACTTAGTGTGGCATCAGTTTGACCCGCCAAAATAAAATACGGGTTAATTATCTTGTGCAGGTTACACATGACGGGATAAACCCACCCGCGACAGCTCTTAAAGGGCGAAGCCTATACGAAATAGAACTACACAGCACCGAAACAGCCTTAGTTAGTGTCTGCAACGACATTCTTCTGGTAAATGACTCTGGTCAGTCTGTAGTCCTGGAACTCCTTGATCTTACCACTGCATTTGATACTGTGGACCACAGTATCCTTTTATCCCGGCTAGAACACTGGGTTGGGATTACTGGTGCAGTGTTAGAATGGTTCCATTCATACCTGAGTGACAGGAGTTTCTGTGTTAATTTTGCTAACACTCTATGTACTTCAGTGCCTCTTTCCTGCGGGGTCCCGCAAGGCTCCATTCTCTGAATCCTTCTGTTTTCTATGTATCTCCTCCCCTTAGGGTCTATACTGAGGAAACATGGTCTTTCCTTTCATTGTTATGCTGATGACTCTCAGATTTATCTGCTGTTAACACCTAACAGTTCCTCCTCCATTCACCCTTTGCAGCCATCCAAGTCTTGATGTCATCAAGACATTTTAACAAACTTTTTGAGTTTTAATGATCAGAAGACTGAGGTCATTGTGTTTAACCCTAGCTCTGCCACTGTCACTGATCCTGCAAACCTGGACTCCCTTCAGCCATATCTAAAACAGTCCGTTACCAATCTTGGGATAGTTTTAGACTCGGACTTTAAGTTTAATAAGCAGATAAATTCTGTTCTTCAAAAAAAGCTTCTTTCAGCTAAGGCAGATAGCTAAGCTCAAGACCGTCCTGTCCAGATCCGACCTTGAAAAATTTGTCCATGCATTTATTACAACCCGGCTGGACTACTGTAACTCGCTTTATGCTGAGGTCAGTCAGGTCTCTCTCTCATGTCGCCAGCTTGTCCAAAATGCTGCAGCTTGGCTACTAATAGGAACTCGCAGGTTTGAGCACATTACTCCAGTTCTGTCCTCTCTTCACTGGCCTCCTGTGCATGTCAGAGTTGATTTTAGGATTCTTCTGCTGACATTTAACTGTGTTAATGGCCTTGCACCCTCATAGCTCTAAGACCTCCTTCATCCTTATACTCCTTCTCGGGCCTTGAGATCATCAGACCAGCTGCTTTTGGCCGTACCAAAAACCAGGCTGAAGCTCAGAGGAGATCGGACATTTTCAGTCATGGGCCCTAAACTCTGGAATAATCTGCCCATCAACATTCAACAGGCCACCTCAGTCTCTATTTTTAAATCTCTCCACAAAACACATCTGTACTCATTGGCATTTAACACAGTGTTATCTCATTTGGTATTTTGTTGTTGATGATTGTGTTCATCCATTTTGCTTTTACTCCCTGACATTTAACGCAGGGTGATTTGATTTAGTATTTCATTGTTTCTCATTATATTTAATGTGTTTATGTTATTATTCATGTTGCTGTAAGATGTTGTTATTAATATTTGATGCTGTGATCTTTTTTGATAAGCACTTTGATAACAGTTACTGTTTTAAATGTGCTATATACAAACCGAATTCCAAAAAAGTTGGAACACTAAACAAATTGTGAATAAAAACTGAATGCAATGATGTGGAGGTGCCAACATCTAATATTTTATTCAGAATAGAACACAAATCACAGATCAAAAGTTTAAACTGAGAGAATGTATCATTTTAAGGGAAAAATCTGTTGTTTCCAAATTTCATGGCATCAACAAACCCCAAAAAAGTTGGGACAAGTCCATTTTTACCACTGTGTGGCATC
>NC_056509.1:4779121-4800227 GCF_014905685.2 Nematolebias whitei
TTAAGTCACTAAGGAGTGTCATAACTTTCTCATGATAGTCTTTCTGGTTCAAAATCACTGTGCACCTTCCTTTGTCTGCTGGGAGAATGATGATGTTTTTGTCCTTGCTAAGAGTGGTGAGTGCATCCCTCTCCTCTCTATTGATGTTGGAAGGTGGTGGTTTGGCATTGCTGAGGCAGGCTGAAACTTTGATTCTGAGCTGTTCTGCTTCACCCTCTTTCATTTTGTTGTTGTGGATGGCTGATTCTGTGGCTGTGATCATCTCCACCTGAGGAATTCTACTTTTTTGTTTTTCCCTGATGTGTTTTGCCTATCACCCATCCTCCAGCTCAAACCTGCTCCCTTCACTCCATGCCACACCTCCCTTTTCTCACAGCAATCAGCCCTGATTCCATGCACCTGTTCAGCTCATATAGTTCAGCTGCTCTGCACCCTTTATAAGCTCCATTCTCATTCTCCACCAGTGCCAAATTATTAAACCTCTAATGGTCACTGATAGTAAAGCCTTTAATCACAGTATCTTGTTTCTTGCCTTGCATCCCTGCCTTGCCTTGACCCCTCACCTGTACTACATATTCCTCACCTTTCCTGCCCCTCTTCGGATTTGGACTATTTGCTCTGACCACCGTAAACAACTCTGTTTTCTCTCCATGACTACGATTACAGATTACGACTTGACTCTGGTTTCTGCTCTGTTTCACCATGTATGACCCCTGCTTTGTTATCTGGACCCTGCTCCTAGACTTGCGCCCCCATGAACCACATACTGCGGCTGCTCTGCTAGTAACAACATTGCTGACAGGTGACTCTCTCCCTATAGCCTGTGAGGACCTGTTAACACTTCTGATCATGACTCCAGCAACCAGCAGCAAAAATCAATAAAAACTCTTCTTTCTGTAGTCCTGTGTCTGGCTTATTCTGAATCCAAAACCCAAACTTGACAGAATAATTAGGCCAAAATGGATTCAAAGCCAGAACAGGAGTGGCTCTTTGGGCTCGAGGACTCCTTGACTAATCTGGATGGACGAACAGACGGACGGACATCCATGCATCCATCCATCCATCCATCTATTTTCTTCCGCTTATCCGGGGTCGGGTCACGGGGGTATCAGCTTAAGTAGGGAGGCCCAGACTTCCCTCTCCCCAGCCACTTGGGCCAGCTCCTCCGGTGGAATCCCGAGGCGTTCCCAGGCCAGCTGAGAAACATAGTCCCTCCAACGTGTCCTGTGTCTTCCTCTGGGTCTCCTCCCGGTGGGACGTGTCCAGAACACTTCACCATGGAGGCGTCCAGGAGGCATCTTAACCAGATGCCCAAGCCACCTCAACTGGCTCTTCTTGATGTGGAGAAGCAGCGGCTCTACTCTGAGTCCCTCCCGGATGACCGAGCTTCTCATCTTATCTCTAAGGGAGAGCCCACACACCTTGCAGAGAAAACTAATTTCGGCCGCTTGTATCCGAGATCTCGTTCTATCGGTCACAACCCAAAGCTCATGGCCATAGATGAGGGTGGGAACGTAGATCGATCGGTAAATTGAGAGCTTCACCTTTTGACTCAGCTCTCTCTTCACCACGACAGATCTGTACAGTGCTCGATTCACTGCAGATGCTGCACCTATTCGGTATCGATCTCACGCTCCATTTTTTCCTCATTCGTGACCAAGACCCCAAGATACTTGATCTCCTCCACTAGGGGCAGGACCTCCACCCGGACCCGAAGAGGGCACTCTACCCTTTTTTGGCTCAAGACCATGGC
Source organism: Nematolebias whitei (assembly GCF_014905685.2). Taxonomy (NCBI): domain Eukaryota; kingdom Metazoa; phylum Chordata; class Actinopteri; order Cyprinodontiformes; family Rivulidae; genus Nematolebias; species Nematolebias whitei. The sequence continues at coordinate 4,780,875 of NC_056509.1, forward strand.
CTCAGATTTGGAGGAACTTATCTTCATCCCGGCTGTGTCACACTCGGCTGTGAACCGCTCCGGTGCAGTTGTAGAGCATGACCTGATGAAGCCAATAGGACCACATCATCTGCACAAAGCAGAGACACAATCCTAAGGCCACCAAAACAGACCTCCTCAACACCTTGACTGCACCTAGAAATTCTGTCCATAAAAATTATGAACAAAATCAGTGACAAAGGGCAATCTTGGTGGAGTCCAACTCTCACCAGGAACGAGCCTGACTTACTGCCGGCAATGCGGGCCAGGCTCTGACACCAGTCATACAGGGACCTAACAGCCCGTATCAAAGGGCCTGGTATCCCATACTCCAAGAGTACCCCCCAAAAGGTTCCCCGAGGGACGTGGTCAAATGCCTTCTCCAAGTCTATAAAGCACATGTAGACTGGTTGGGAAAATTCCCACGCACCCTCCAGGACCCTGCTGAGAGTGTAGAGCTGGTCCAGTGTTCCACGACCAGGACGAAAATGACACTGCTCCTCCTGAATCTGACGTTCGACTATCCAATGGACCCGCCTCTCCAGAACCCTCGAATAGACCTTAACAGGGAGGCTTAAGAGTGTGATCCCCCTGTATCCTGATGCATGCTCAATAATCCAGGTAGAAAAAACTAAAAAAGTTAAATCTGGTCCTCTGGACATTCAGAGTCCAGAGGACCAGATTTAACTTTTTTAGATGATCCCCCTGTAGTTGGAACACACTCTACAGTCCCCCTTTTTGAATAGGGGGACTACTACCCCGGTCTGCCAATCCAGGGGAACTTCCCCAATTGTCCACGCAATATTGCAGAGTTGTGTAAGCCAGCACAACCCTACAACATCCAGAGCCTTAAGGAACTCCGTGCGAATCTCATCCACCCCTGGGGCCCCGCCACCGGGAGCTTTTAAACCACCTCGGTGACGTCAGCACCAGAAATTGGAGGGCCCGACTCAAAGTCCTCAGGCTCTGCTTCCTCAGTGGAAGATGTGCCAGTGGGATTGAGGAGGTCTTCAAAGTATTCTGCCCACCGACCCACGACATCCCAATTTAAGGTCAGCAGCACACCACCCCAACTATAAACAGTGTTGGTGGTGTACTACTTTCCTCCCCTGAGATGCTGGCATCCTGGACAATCAGATGCAACTATTGAAAACCTTGCTCTGTGCCAAGTTTTGCTTACAAACCCCAGTGACTTTTCATAGCTCCTTGCCTGCATCAGGTCCAGTCTCATATGCAAAACCCATGACTTTCAAACCTGCTATAGCTCGGACCCCATCACCTTCTGTAGCTCTGACCCTATCGCCTGCTGTAGAATCCACGGCCACCATGACTGCTGCAGCTCCACAAGCCTCCATGGCTGCTGCAGCTCCACAGGCCTCCATGTCATCTGATGCAGAGCCCCAGGCCTCCACGTCGTCCGCTGCAGAGCCCCAGGCCTCCACGTCGTCCGCTACAGAGCCCCACACCTCCACGTCGTCTGCTGCAGCACTCCAGGCCTACACATATTCTGCTGCAGCGCCCCAGGCCTCCGTGTCATCTGCTGCAGCGCCCCAGGCCTCCATGTCGCCTGCTGCTGCTCCACAGCTCTCCACGTCGCCTGCTGCCGCTCCACAGCTCTCCACGTCGCCTGCTGCCTCTCCACAGGACACTACGTCACCTGCTGCCACTCCACAGGACCCCACATTGCCTGCTGCAGCTCCACAGGACCGCACATAACCTGCTGCATCTCCACAGGACCCCATGTTGCCTGCTGCAGCTCCACAGGACGCCACATCGCCTGCTGCAGTACCCCAGGGCTCCACGACTGCTGCAGATCTGACCCAATTGCAAGGTATTTGAGGGTTGCCCAGCCTTTCACCCTTGACATTGCCATTTGCCGGACAACCTCATGACCGCCCACCTGCGTCCTGGAACAGCTCTGGACAGCCCTTCTGGTTGTCAATCTGTTTCCTGCTCTCCTCCAAGACCCCCTCCACCCAACCAGTTCTTCTTTTGCTAGTTTATTTTTTATTTTTTATTTTATAATTATGATTTCTGGAGGTCCGTCAGGATGCTGGACCTTAAAGGTGGGGCTATGTAATGGTCAGCAGCCCCCTGCTCACCCCTCATCTACTTGCATCACTGCTCCTCTTGCCATGTTTCTGCCCATCCTGCCATAATCCTGCCTTCATGCTCTTTGTTCTCCTGCCCATGTCACCTGCCATAGTTTCTGCCACTCATGCCATTGTTTGTTTTTCCCTGATGTGTTTTGCCTATCACCCATCCTCCAGCTCAAGCCTGCTCCCTTCACTCCATGCCACACCTCCCTTTTCTCACAGCAATCAGCCCTGATTCCACACACCTGTTCAGCTCATCTAGTTCAGTTGCTCTGCACCCTTTATAAGCTCCATTCTCACTCTCCACCAATGCCGAATTATTAAACCTCTCATGGTCACTGATATTAAAGCCTTTAATCACAGTATCTTGTTTCATGCCTTGCATCCCTGCCTTGCCTTGACCCCTGGACTGTACCAAAGATTCCTTGCCTTGCCTGCCCATCTTCGGATTTGGACTATTTGCTCTGCCCATGGTAAACAACTCTGCTTTCTCTCCATGACTATGATTACGGATTACGACTTGGCTCTGGTTTCTGCTCTGTTTCACCGTGTATGACCCCTGCTTTGTTATCTGGTCAATGCTCCTGGACTTGCACCCCCATGAACCACATACTGCAGCTGCTCTGCCAGTGACAACATTGCTGACAGATGACTCTCTCCCTACAGCCTGTGAGGACCTGTTATCACTTCTGATCCTGACTCCAGCAACCAGCAGCAAAAATCAATAAAAACTATTTTTCTGTACTCCTGTCTCTGGCTTATTCTGAATCCAAAACACGAACTTGACAGTTTCAGGTCCATGCTGTGTGTTAAACGCTCAGGTAGAATACTTTGGGTGAAAAACTGTTCAGCTATACTGAGGACTGTGTACAGCATTTGATCTCTGGCTGCACGAGTAATGACTGTACCCTGCTGGGTCCAATCACAAAGTCACAGGACTGGATGCCACATGCTATGAAGCTGAACTTGATAATTGTATTCATGGTTCTTCTTGAGATGTAACGATTTGTCTAAACAAAAATCTGTGTCCTCACTGCTTCCTGTCAGACCATTGCAGTATTTGCACTTAATTTCTACAGTTCCTTTACCACAGCACAAATTCACCTTTTCAACATAATGTAATAAAATGTATAAAATAAAAAACAAAATAAAAATAACATGCACAGAGGCAGATCCGACCGATTTCACTGCGCTTCCAATAGATTTCTCCGTCAAACGAGTCCACATAATCGTGTCATGGTTCTAACTTTCATTTTAATTGACAGCTCCTGGTAACAAATAAATAAACAAATATAAAACCTCCAATAAGCAACAAATAAACCTGGTGTCTCATTTTCTTACACAGTTTAGTGGGGGAAGTTTTGTGCGTTTTTTTTTAATCGCCAAGAGAAAAATGTTTTTTTTTTTTTACAACTTCTGTCATGTTCACTTTAGCCTGACAAATATCAGTCAGCCACCAAGACATCAAGCGCATTTATACTTTTTTATACCGAAAAATTTATTAGAAGAGCTGCTGAGATGGTCAGATCCACCTCTGTGCGTCCTTTTGATACAGGGGAACTGTCATAACTCAAGAGGCCCAGAGAACACGAGACTGAGACAGGCAAGACTCAGAGGGGATAAAAGTTTAACAGTGTTCATAATTTACAGTGAAAAGGACAACAGTTGATTCTCCGCTGGAACCCTGGAATGGGTGGAGATGCGTCAAGATGGAATCCAATGGGGTAAGGAGAGTTTTGAGTGTTAATCTGATAATTCTGTTTTCTTACAGGTCTTAGAGATGGAGGGGAGATGGTGTTGGTTCGAGGAGCCATGGGAGAGGAGTCCTGGCAAAAGACTGGAAGGCAAGGAGGTCCAGGAGGCACTGGTGTCCAGAACAACAGGTCACGGAGGAGCACAAAGAGACACAGGTGACTGCGATACAACAAGAGAGGGATTAGGCAGCCCTTTCTCTAATTACAACTAGGCTAGAAGCATACTACCATGAAGGGAAGAGAATGCTCCAGCTGAGAGTAGAGCTCAACTGCAGCCTTAAGTACTGCTGGATCCATGATGATGAGATGACCTGCAGGTGTGGGTAATTGGTGGCCATCTTGGATCCAGGAGCTGCAGAAGGTCATACTCTCACAGTAGCCCCCCCAAGAATTGCCTCTCAGCAACCTGTGCCTTTTCTCAGAGTGAGCACTGAAAAAGGCTGAGATGAGGTTGGGGTCGAGGATGAAGGAGCGCAATATCCACGATCTTTCCTCCGGGCCGTATCCCTCCCAGTCCACCAAGTACTGGAAGCCTCGTCCTCTGCATCTCACGTCCAAGATGCGATGGACGGTGAACGGTGAATGGTTATCTATGAGACGGGTGGGTGGAGAGAGGTCGGTTGGAGGGCAAATAGGGCTCTGGGAAACTGGCTTTACCTGGGACACGTGAAATGTAGGATGGATCCTCATTGAGGTTGGCAATTGGAGCCAGACTGCAGATGGGTTAATAATCTTCTCAATGGAGAAAGGACCAATGAAGCATGGGGCCATTTTCTTTTGGGTGTCCTTCAGATGGATATCTCTAGTGGATATCCAAACCCTTTGCCCCACTTGGTATGCTGGTGTAGAGGAACGGTGGAGATCAGCAAAGCGTTTGTTCTGGTCGGCTGATCCAAGAAGTGCCGCCTTGGTCTGGCGCCAGGTTCTTCGACATCATCGAAAATGATGCTGTACGGACGGTCCAGAGATCTCGGTCTCCTGACTGGGGAACAAAGGAGGAGCATATCCAAATGATGCTTCAAATAGGGACATACCTATTGTTGCCGAGGTATGGGAGTTGTGGGCATACTCTACCAAGGCCAGGTGATGACTCCAGGCAGAGTGGTTTCTCTCAACTACACATCTGAGGGTGGTTTCCAGCTCGTAGTTGCATTGCTCTGCTTGTCCATTTGACTGCGAATGATAACCAGAGGTTAAACTCTATGAGGCCCCCAGGGCCTTACAAAAGTTGTGCCAAACCTGGGAGATAAATTGGGGCCCACGGTCCGAGATGACATTAGATGGGATGCCATGAATCCTAAACACATGTTGGACCATCAACTGAGTGGTTTCAAAAGCGGAAGGGAGCTTGGGTAGTGGGATGAAGTGAGCGGCTTTTGGGAACCTGTCGATGACAGTGAGTATAACTGTATTACCTTTGGACAAGGGAAGGCCGGTGATAAAGTCCAATGATATGTGGGACCATGGTCTGCTGGGGGTTGGTAATGGTTGTAGGAGTCCTGCCGGGGGTTGGTCACCTGGTTTATTTCTCGCACACGTGAAACAAGCAGCTACAAATTCTTTAATATCATGAGCCATGGATGGAAGGCCACCAGAAATGTTTCTTGGCAGAAGACAGCATATGTGAGACACCAGGGTGACATGAATGTTAATTGTGTGGAGCCAGGTCAAGACCTGGGACCGGACAGACAATGGCACAAACAGGGTTCCTACCGGGCCTGAGCCAGGATCCGGTTCCAGTCTTTGGGCCTCAAGAATCTCCTTCTCAATAGCCCAGGTAAGGGTGCCCACCACACAGGAGGGGGGGGAATGATACTTTCAGTGTCATCTACTGCATCCGGGGGAAAAAACTGGCATGAAAGAGTGTCTGGTTTAATGTTCTTAGAACCTGGGCGGAAAGTGAGAACGTAGTTAAAGCGGGTGAAAAATAAAGAGGTATGTTAAGTTCTTATGGTCTGTCCATATTAAAAAAGGTGTCTCCGTGCCCTCTAACCAGTGCCTTCACTCTTACAACGCTAACTTTACTGTCAGAAGTTCTCTATTGCCCACATCATAATTCTTCTCGGCAGGAGAGAGATGTTTGGACAAGAAGGCACAGGGGTGAATCTTATTGTCGGAGAGAGCTCTTTGTGATAAAACTGCTCCCACCCCTGTGTCTGAGGCATCAACTTCAAGAATAAATTGCTTCTTGGGGTCAGGATGGCAGAGAATGGGAGTGTAAGAAAATAAGGTCTTTAATTCAACAAACGTCTTGTAAGTCTCAGGTGTCCATTTAAGCATCCATAGTGTAGAAGTCAATTGAGTGAGGGGGGCGGTGATCCTGCTGTAATCGCAGATGATTCACCTGTAAAAATTAGCAAAACCCAGGAATCTTTTGGAGTTGTTTTCGAGTCTCAGGGACGGGTCACTCTACAGCTGCCTTTGTCTTCTCTGGGTCTGTTCTGTATTGACCTCCTTCGTATATGAATCCCAGAAAAGAGACTGTTTTGAAGTGGAACTCACATTTTTCTAATTTTATAAAAAGCTGATTCTCATAAAGTCTCTGGAGGACTCGTCTGATTTGGTAAGTGTGTTGTTCCGGGTACTGGAAAAAAAATCATAAATCGAAAAAAAAGAAAGAGATTAGGCAACCTTTTCTCTAATCACAACTAGGCCAAAAGCATACTAACATGCAGGGAGGTGAATGCCCCAGCAGAGAGTAGAGCTCGACTGCAGCCTTAAGTACTGCTGGATCCACGGTGACGAGATGATCTGCAGGTGTGGTTAATTGGCAGCCATCTTGGATCCAGGAGCTGCAGAAAGTCATAGTCTCACAGGAACAGAATTTCGCACAAGACACCGGCTCTTTCTGGAGGCAGGCTGCGCGCACATCCACCGTGTTGATAAACAAGTAATCCCTCTATAGCAGGGGTAGGGAACCTTTTTGGCCAAGAGAGCCATAAATGCCACATATTTTAAAATGTAATTCCGTGAGAGCCATACAATATTTTTAAACTAAATACAAGTAAATGTGTGCATTTTCTGTAAGACCAACACTTTTAAAGTACAATAAGTCTCTGAATTATTTTTAATAACATTGTTATGCTGTTGTTAACGGTGATAAATAAAGTATTTCTTACCATTAATGCGACTTCTGGTGCTGCATGGTTTTGCTGATGGCTTTGTAGTCTGGTTGATATGTAGTGAGGTTAAGCTTCATGCAGGCGTGGAGACTTCCATCCGTTAAACGTGATCATATGTTGGTCTTAATGTTCTTTAGATGTGAGAAAAACTGTTCACATGCATACGTAGAGCCAAACATTGTCAGTACAGCAATACTCACATGCTGCAGTGAGTATACTCCACCTGCGTAATATCACTAAAATTAGAACATCTTATCTAAAAATGATGTTGAAAAACTGGTCCATGCATTTGTCACATCTAGACTGGACTATTGCAATGGTTTATTATCTGGGTGTCCAAATACTTCTTTAAAACGTCTTCAGTTGATCCAAAATGCTGCTGCTAGAGTCTTGACCGGAGTTAGTAGGAAATATCATATTTCTCCAGTCTGAGTTTCCCTCCAATGGCTCCCTGTCAAGTCCAGAATAGAATTCAAAATCTTACTTCTAACCTACAAAGTCCTCAATAACCTGGCTCCATCTTATATTACAGATCTTATTGTTTCATATTTTCCTAACAGAGCACTTCGCTCTCAGACTGCAGGTTTACTTGTGGTTCCTAGAATTTACAAAAACAAAATGGGAAGCAGATCTTTCAGTTATCAGGCTCTTCTCTTGTGGAACCGACTTCCAATCTCTGTCCGTGAGGCTGACACATTATCCAGTTTTAAAACTAGGCTTAAGACTTTCCTTTTTGCTAAATCTTATAGTTAGGGTCGGCTTGGGTTTCCTGAGCTGTCCCTTAGTTATGCTGCTATAGGCTTAGACTGCTGGAGGACAAACTGACCACAATTTTCACTCTACTACTGTCTTTACTTACTCTGCTCAACCTATTTTGTATTTGTAATTATTTTTTCTATCCTTAACATGTGTTTTTTGTCTTTCAGATAGACCTGGACCTATACCTGGACCTACCATTCTATGTTCGTCTGTCTCTCCTTCCTGTCCTCTCAACCAGCCATCAAAGCAGATGGCCGCTTGTCCTGAGCCTGGTTCTGCTGGAGGTTTCATCCTTTAAAAAGGGAGTTTTTCCTTTCCACTGTTACCACTGTGCTTGCTCAGGATGGGAGACTGCAACAAAGCCAATATTCAACTTGTCTGCTGGATTCCTTAGATAGAGAGCTTTACTAATTGGCTTTTATGTTTGTGAATGTTCCTGTAAAGTGCCCTGAGACAACTTTGTTGTGATTTGGCGCTATATAAATAAACTGAATTGAATTGAACTGCAGTGTGTCGTATGTGACGGGAAGTGCGTTCCAAGTTTTGACAATCAGCTGGTCCACAGGTTGAAGTTTTTCAATTCTCCCCACTTGTGTTGCCTCGCCAACTCTGCTTGCTGTCATGCAAGTCTTTCCAAATCTTTATTCAGTGACTTGAACTTATTCAACCACATGTCTGAGGCCTTCAGATCAGCAGCTTGTAGCTCAAACTCTCTGACGGAGACACCAGGGATGTAACTTAGGTTGGTGCTGTCCACTGCACACTTGTGTGGATGGGTGATGAAGTTAAAAAGACGAGTGCACTCACAAAATTTTCCAAAGCCCACTTTGAATGACTGCAGGAGATTAGATGTGAAGCCCGCTAGCTGCTGAAGATCAAGATGTTGAGCAGGGTCACTTGCTGTGCATACATCTATAAACTCTCCCAGTTTTTCAAAGTGTATTAAACGACCTGTTTCTATGTCGGCGATGAATAGTTCTAGCTTGTTTTCAAATGCAAACACTGCTTGTTGAAGGGATAAGACTGTATTTCCAATGCCTTGCATTTTCACATTGAGCTGGTTCAGATGTTCAGTCATGTCCACGAGATAGTAGAACTTCAGGAGCCACTCAGTATTAGCCAACTCAGGATGCTTGACGTTTTTCATTTCAAGAAAAGTCCGGATTTCGCTCAAACAAGCCGCAAAACGGCTGAGAACCTTCCCTCTTGACAACCAACACACATTATTGTGCAGGAGCAGACCAGGATAATTATTCCCAAATTCTTCCAGCAGTGCTTTAAACTGGCAATCATTTAAAGCTCGGGCAACAATAAAGTTGACCACCTGAATGACCAGCGACATCACCTCACCAAGCTGTTCGCCACACATCTGAGCACAAAGCACCTCCTGATGTAGGATATAGTGGAAACTTAGGATGGGTCTTTTTTCATGTTCACAAAGTAGTGCTACAAATCCTTTGTTTTTCCCCACCATGCACGGAGCACCATCAGTACACACTGAAATAAGTTTATCCATCGGTAGATTTTTTTCTTTAGCAATCTCAGTGAAAGACTTGAATAAATCCTCCCCTCTTGTTGTTCCTTTCAGAGGCAAAATAGCAAGACTTTCCTCACGTAGTGTGTCACCGACAGCCTACCTTGCAATAATGCTGAACTGGGATAAATGGCTTATGTCTGTTGACTCATCCAAAGCGAGAGAAAAGAATGTTGCTGTGTTTTTGTCCGTCACTTGTGTTGCCTCAATTTGATTTGCCATCATGATGGTACGATCATGAACAGTTCTTGCCGACAGAGGCATGTCTTTTATTCGTTTAATTATCTTGTCTTTATCCGAAAAGTCATTAAAAAGTTCATTGGCAACATCAAGCATGAATGTTTTGGCATAATCACAATCTGTGAATGGCTTTCCGTTTCTCACAATTGCTAAAGCTTCCCATGGGCTCACCACCTGTGGGAGGAGCCAAAGGGGTCGGGTGCAATTTGGGATGGGTGGTGGCCAAGGGCGGGGACGCTGGCGGTCTGATCCTCGGCTACAGAAGCTGGCTATTGGGATGTGGAATGTCACCGCACTGGTGTGGAAGGAGCCTGAGCTGGTGTGTGAGGTTGAGAGGTTCCAGCTAGAAATAGTCGGACTCGCCTCTATGCATGGCTCTGGCTCTGGAACCAGTTTCCTTGAGAGGGGTTGGACACTCTTCCACTCTGAAGTTGCCCCTGGTGATAGGCGCCGAGCAGGAGTGGTCATACTTATTGTCCCCCATCTTGGTGCCTGTGTGTTGGGGTTCAGCCCGGTGAATGAGAGGGTGGCCTCCCTCCGCCTACGTGTGGGGGGACGGGTTCTGACTGTCATTTGTGCTTATGCACCAAACGGCAGTTCAGATTATTCACCCTTTTTAGTGTCCTTGGAGGGGGTACTGGAAAGTGCACCTCCTGGGGACTCCCTTGTTCTGCTGGGGGACTTCAATGCTCACATGGGCAATGACAGTGAGACCTGTAGGGGTGTGGTTGGGAGGAACGCCCCCACCCCCCCAATCTGAACCCGAGTGGTGTTCTGTTGTTGGAATTCTGTGCTTGTCATGGATTGTCAATAACAAACACCATGTTCAAGCATAAGGGTGTCCATATGTGCTCTTTGCACCAGGACACCCTAGGTCGTGGTTCAATGATCGACTTTGTCGTCGTCTCATCTGATCTGCGGCCACATGTCTTGGACACTCGGGTGAAGAGAGGGGCAGAGCAGTCCACTGATCACTACCTGGTGGTGAGTTGGCTCCAATGGTGGGGGAGGATGCCGGTCAGACCTGGCAGACCCAAACATATTGTGGGGGTTTGCTAGGAATGTCTAGCAGAGTCTCCTGTGAGACAGAGCTTTAACTCCCACTTTAGGGGGAACTTCGAACATGTTCCCGGGGAGGTGGGGGGCATTGAGTCCGAGTGGGCCATGTTCCGTGCCTCTATTGTCGAGGCGGTTTACCGGAGCTGCGGCCGCAAGGTTGTCGGTGCCTGTCGTTGCGGCAACCCTCGAACCCAGTGGTGGACACTGTCGGTGAGGGATGCTGTCAGGCTGAAGAAGGAGTCCTATCGGGCCGTTTTGGCCTGTGGGACCCCGGAAGCAGCTGATGGGTACAGGCAATCCAAGCGACATGCGGCTCGGGTGGTCACGAAGGCAAAAACTCGGGCATGGGAAGAGTTCGGAGAGGCCATGGAGAATGACTTCCGCACAGCTTCGAGGCAATTCTGGTCCACCATCTGGCATCTCGGGCGGGGGAAAGCGGTATACCACCAACTTTGTTTATAGTGGGAGTGGTGTACTGCTGACCTCAACTCAGGATGCCGTGGGTCAGTGGGCAGAATACTTTGAAGACCTCCTCAATCCCACCGGCCCGTCTTCCACTGAGGAAGTGGAGCCTGGGGACTCTGGGTCGGGCCCTCCAATCTTTGGTGCTGAGGTCACCGAGGTGGTTAAAAAGCTCCTCGGTGGCAGGGCCCCAGGGGTGGATGAGATTCGCCCGGAGTTCCTTAAGGCTCTGGATGTTGTAGGGTTGTGTTGGCTTACATGACTTTGCAATATTGCGTGGACATCGGGGGAAGTTCCCCTGGATTGGCAGACCGGGTGGTGGCCCCCCTATTCAAAAAGGGGGACCGTAGAGTGTGTTCCAACTACAGGGGGATCATGCTCTTAAGCCTCCTTGATAAGGTCTATTTGGGGGTTCTGGAGAGGAGGGTCCGTCGGATAGTTGAACCTTGGATTCAGGAGGAGCAATGCGGTTTTCTTCTTGGTCATGGAACATTGGACCAGCTCTACACTCTCAGCAGGGTCCTGGAGAGTGTGTGGGAGTTTGCCCAACCGGTCTACATGTGCTTTGTGGACTTGGAGAAGGCATTCGACTGCGTCCCTCGGGGAACCCTGTGGGGGGTATTCCCAGGAGTATGAGGTATCGGGCCCTATGATACAATTCAATTCAAAAATTCAAAAATACTTTATTAATCCCAAAGGGAAATTATTTGTTGTTGTAACTCGTTATCCTCATTTCATTAAGAGATGTTATAGATGCGGATGGCTGAGAAAAATGGAACGTGAGATCGATAGGTGGATAGGTGCAGCATCTGCAGTGAAGCGGGGGCTGTACAGGTCTGTCGTGGTGAAGAGAGAGCTGAGTCAAAAGGCGAAGCTCTCAATTTACCGATCGATCTACGTTCCTACCCTCATCTATGGTCACAAGCTTTGGGTTGTGACCGAAAGAACAAGATCTCGGATACAAGTGGCCGAAATGAGTTTTCCCTGCAGGGTGTCTGGGCTCTCCCTTAGAGATAGGGTGAGAAGCTCGATCATCCGGGAGGGACTCAGAGTAGAGCCGCTGCTTCTCCATGTCAAGAGGAGCCAGTTGAGGTGGCTCTGGCATCTGTTTAGGATGCCTCCTGGACACCTCTCTGGTGAGGTGTTCCGGACACGTCCCACTGGGAGGAGACCCAGAGGAAGACATGCTGGAGGGTCTATGTTTCTCAGATGGCCTGGGAATGCCTCGGGATTCCCCCGGAGGAGCTGGACCAAGTGGCTGGGGAGAGGGACGTCTGGGTCTCCCTACTTAGGCTGCTACCCCCGCGACCCGACCCTGGATAAGTGGAAGAAAATGGATGGATGGATGGATGTACAATTGCTTAAGCACCAGCAAAACTAGCCAAATTCCAGTCACCTTGTTGGATCCAAACACGGAGTTGCTGCTGACTAGTTTGCACTCTGCACAGTAGCTCTTCACATGCTTTCTTCCTGATGTCCCCCACAGGATATTTTGATGCAAATGCAGCATGGCGTGTGTCGCTTTATATTTGAATGTTTCATCGATGCAAATTTATCATTGCATATTAGACACACTGCAGAACCTGCTCTCTCCACAAAAGCGAATTCCTCTGTCCATTCCTGCTGAAAAGTACGATACTCCTCATCTCGTTTTCTTTTAGCCATTTTCTTCGACACGGGTTTCCGCAACTAGCTAGCTAGCTGCTATGAGGGAAATTTACTTCCTGACCATGTCATCCGCGTATGATACACATTATTCGATTGGCTCCAGCCACCCGCGACCATGTTTTATATTTTTATCGTTACAATTTTTTTTAATTAAAGATTTGTCTGCAAGCCAGATGCAGCCATCAAAAGAGCCACATCTGGCTCGCGAGCCATAGGTTCCCGACCCCTCCTGTATAGTGACAAGCATGCTCACATACAGGTGTTAAGATCAAGAGCGTCAGAAGCATCCGTAATGTGGGGGGACACAATGATGTGTGTGCGTTTTAAAAAAAGTGTTCACTACTGTACAAAAAAAGCAGCATTTCACCTAGATTTCCTTTAATTCCACACATTTAAAGCATGTTTCTCACAAAGTTTGTGTAAATTCAGCTGTGGGTTAAAGTAATTTTAACTTTAATACACTTTAATACAGAGCGTCAGGTCAGCACTATTTGTGTTTATAAAGAAAAAAAAAACATCACAACTGGACTTTTTTTACTTGTGTTCAACACTGCTCATCTAAATGATGTTTCTCATGAAGCTTGAGGACAATAAGGTGTGGGGTTTTAAAGACATTTCAACTTTAATGCACCTGAACACACAGCGTCTCTTACACCTGCTGCGTCTGACAGCGTCACACTTACTGCTAAGAGAACATGCTACAGATGTAGCTCCTCTTCTCTCCTCCTAACATGAATATATGTTTCTGATCAACCCCCCGGTCAACAACTGCCCGCACTAAGCTGCTAAACTGGCGAGCGAGCAACACAGAGGTCAGTCCATCTCCTCCACCTGTGCGCGTTTTCTGCTAAAGCAGAAGGAGACGCACAGAAACACTGCAGGTGTTACACTATATTCTGTGACCACCGTATATTGTGACCGTGGCTTGGAGGTAACCAGGAAAACCTGGAGTGGAGTTTTAGTGGTTTGAGTATTCTCCCATTAATCAAGTGGAATGGATTTGTTCACGAAGAAAGAGAAACTGCGCCGCTTGAACTAATGTTCCATAGTAAAAGTGTGTGTGTGTGTGTGTGTGTGTGGGGGGGGGGGGGGTGTCCAAATGAACGTTTTTGGAATATGGGGGGGACTTGTCCCCTTCACATATAATGGTTGCGACGACAATGGTTTAGATTCAGATGTTTATCAGATCCACACTCAGTTGGGTTGCGGTGGCCACTAAATACATCTTGTATTATCATCTACTCTATACAATACTTTCCAATGATGTTATTACCATCATTATATATGCATGTTTTTGTGGTTGTGGTTTCATTTTTTTTGTTTCTGCAGATCTAGAGGCAGACTTCAATGATGTTGATTTGTGTTCTCTTTATACCACTCTCTCTCCTCTACACCTATCTCCTTCTTTCCCTTTTACCCTTTTCCCGCTTTTCTGCCTTTCTTTTCTTCTTTGTTTTTTCATCCCTATATCCATTACATCTGAAACAAACCCAAAGCAAATTTTAATAAAGTTTTATTTATAAATCAAGTGGAACATTAAATGGACTGTACTTATATAGCACCTTTCTATCTTATTTCAAGATACTCAAAGCACTTTACAACAATCCATGTCCTCATTTACCCATTCAAACAGCACTCTACTAGATCTCTACAAAGCTAAGTGAACAAATCATTCTAAAGAGACTAATCAGTGTTTTATCACATTCATACACCGATGGGAAACACATCAGAGGCAATGAGGGGTTCAGTGTTTTGCCCAGGGACACTTCGACATGTGACTGCTGGTGGATTCGTGCCCCCAACTCTTGCATTGGAGGACGACTGCTCTAACCACTCAGCCACAGCCAGGGCCAGCCATAATGCTCTGCTTGTGAAAGTAAATCTGTTGGGCCTCACCTTGACACTCGGACAATAATTCTGAGTGCCACAATGCCAGAGAGGACATGGGGAAGGAAAAAAAAAAAAAGAACGCCAGGGAATGCTTTGTAGTTGCTTCTTTCTTATCGACCATTGATTATGGTGACGTATATGAATGCCCCTGCCAGCTTCTTGCAGATGTTGGAGATGTTGGAGGCACGATAAGATTCACAACTGATTGTAACTACCGTACCCATCACTGCACTCTGTACTCCTTGGTCACTTGGTTATCATTATCTTTACGTAGGCTCTCACACTGGTACATTTTCCTCTATAAATCATTTCTTGATCTGCTGCCTTCTTATATATACTATGTCACGTCATCAGTACAGTTACAGCGTGCGCTCTCAGGCCTTCAATATCTGCAGCATTCCTTCAGTGTTGACAAAACTTAGCAAAAAAGCCTTCTCTTACTCTGCTCTTGTAACCTGGAACACCTTGTAAAAAGATCTGAAGCTGTCCACTTTGATTTATTTAAGGGATTTTAAACAATAGATAAGGTCTATATTTGGAGATAAGGTCAATAGAAACATCAAAGCAAATATGTTCTTGTATTGTATCTTGCTTCATGAGGCACCTTTATTTTATACTACTTTTTATTTTTATTTCATTTACATTGTATTGTTGTTTATTGTTCTGTGTACCCTATCTGTTTGGCTAAAACCGGTCTCTCTTGTAAATGAGTCTTTGTGACTCAATGAGACTCACCTGTATAAATAAAAGGTTGAATTGAATGAAAATAACACCATTTTTTAATTACTTTATTTTACCAGGAAGAAATGCATTGAGATCATCAATCTCTTTTACAAGGATGTCCTTTATATTTGCAGGTAAAATGACCTTTTGACATTTATAATTTTTCAGCTGAACAAAGCAGCACCAGCAGCAGGAGAAAAAATTTCATATGTTTTCAGTGGAATAAAAAGCGAAATGGACCGGTGGAACAAACTCAAACTGTAATACTAAGAATGAACCTCTGGGAAGCAGCAGACTATCATCAACCAAACTCAGTTTAGAGAGTGTTGCTTAACTTAGAGGTTTCTTCCTGGATCATGAGCATGAATCAGGATATAATGTACCAAAAAGTGTATAACTGCCAAGAATCAGAAACAACAGAATTACTGAAGATGATGATAACTGATTGAATTAAACAAATAAATCTTCAGAAAATAATGAAAACCAAAGCAGAAAGAAATTTGAGCTATAAATCCAACACCAAACCATGACAACATGCCTGCCTCCATTAGACTAAGCTATAAAAATTGACTTGGGGTGATTTGGAAAGAAAATCTCCAACATGTTTCACAGAATAAATCTGTGGCACACAGCAAAGCTCCATTAAATGTGTCTGACCAGGTCTGTGCCCGCATGATGGAGTTCTTGTTGCAGAACTAAAGTCAGGTCCTCTGGACAGTTTATTTTTGTTGAAATATTTCATCTCGTCTTTTGGATGAAAGATGAAACGTTTAAAAAAAAAAATCTGTCCTGAGGACCTGACTTAACTGTGTTAGATTTTTGATACGTTTCTGCTCTTTTTAGCTTCTTCCACGTTCCTGCAGGTAGTCACTCCCACCTGTTCTTTATCTTTTTACGAGCTTCAGCTGCACTCAGTAATCATCCTCTCAGCGTTCTTTCTTCTCCTAGTTCACAATCCTTCCTGTTATTCTGTTTTGCTTTAAGTTCCTTGTTTAAGGTGACCAGATTTGTGAAGGTAAATCTGGGGACATTTCCAGCTCGGAGACCAAAAACAATGACATTTTATCAAGATGAAATTAAAAACAGGGACAGTTACAGTTTCATTTATTTTTACATATTTATTCATGTTTAAACAATAGGAATCAAATGTAACAGCTGGAATGTGTCTCTCCACACTGCTAACAAGAGTAATAGAATGAACAAAGTAATAGTAGTAACAGAGTACTAAAACTGGAGGGAGGGTCAAGGGTATATACTAGTAAGTGAGTGTGCATACCTTGTGAGTGAATGAGAACGTGTATGTACTTAAATATGTGTGTATAAGTACACAGTGTATTTTGACATGACTGCCAACGAGGAAGAGGGCTGGCACCGGAGGAGGGGGTGTGCCAAAGACACCATCTTTGCACCAACATAACTGGTTTGTTACACTTTGGAGTAAGCTGTTGGGGGAAGAATCAGTTTTGTGTTGTGTGTTTCCTTGACTGATGAAGCCTTCTGGATGGAAGATGAAAAGTTTCAGCACAAAAAAAACAAACAAAAGAAAGAAGCTGTCCAGATGACCTGACTGAAAATTGTTGGATTGTATATCTGGATTATTGAGCATGAACTTTGTTGGTTACACAGTGTATGGTTTCGTAGCTGATGTGTATTTATATTGTGTGTATGTGTGAGGTGAGTGAAGGTCAGGTAGTCCACTGACATGAGTTCATCTCTGGTTCTGCGAGGCCTCCTCTGTCTGAAGAACCATCATGGTGGTCATGGAGGTCTGGAATAGAAGAACAGCAGAAAAAGATTATGAACAAAACTGAAAGAGTGCAGATAATAGTAAAGAGAAATACTTAAAACATGATAAATAAGACACAATTTAGTAATATGATCATATACTTCTTATTTTCTTTTGATTTGTTCTTCCACTTGTTTCATCGTCACTCAAACAACTGCGTCTTCACACTGCTGCGTTAGAGAAGTACATGAACCTGACGCCCAGCTCAGAGGAAGAACTTCTGTCCTCTCAACTTGAACCAGCCGTAACATCTCACCAGTATACAGACACTCCGTCTTCACTCAACATGTTACCAGTCAAACCACTTCATCCCTTCATCTCTTGAACTTTCATTGTAAATATTTTACATCATAATAAACATGAGACAGATAAACTTGAACATTAACTGAAGAGCAACAATCTGAAGAGCCGACCAGGACGTAGAAATGAAAACTCTGGGGACTTCCGGCTGAATGGCGGTGAGATAAGGTGTGTTTGGGTGTGCTCCTACAGAATTAGCCTTTTCTCTGATTAATGCCTGGGCACTTTTTCCCGAGTCCGACAGCAAACAATATCTAACTTACACACTTTACATAATCCTCCTATTTTGCCATTAAAATGCCACCAAAACCGACTAAAGGGGTAAGTTCGATCCACGCTCACCTGCGGCCTAATCCTCGTAGTGAAGCCTCGAGCTGTCCTGGATCACCTCCTCCGTCTGAGGGCGACGTCAGCAGCCTTAAGCAAGAAATACTTGTAGCTCTCCGAGAGGACCTTGCTGCTATAATTAAAGCAGAATTCCATGCTGTTCTGGGTGAAAGTCTCTCGTCGATTAATGCCGAGCTGTCCGCCTTCAAAAAGGAGCTATCGTCTGGGCTAGCAGCGGTGCAGGAGAGCTTCACGGGGCTAAAGCTAACGGTAACAGAGGTGGAGAAGTCCGTCTCCACCTGCACTGACGACATCGTGAACCTCCAGAAAACAGTTGACGTCCTTACTAAGACGGTGGCACAGTTGGAGGATAAGTGCGATGACCTGGAGTCCCGGTCTCGACGTCAGAACATCCGCATCATTGGTGTTCCGGAGGATGACCCATCAGCGGCGACAACGGCTGCGGTATCTCGGATGCTAAAGGAGGCCTTCGACCTCGAGGAGGAACCGCTGCTGGACCGCGCTCATCGCATCCCAGCCCCCAAACCGAAAGCAGGCGAGCGGGCCCGTCCGATTGTAGCTAAGTTTCACTACCAAGCGGACTGTGTGAAAATCCTGGCGAAGGCGAGGGAGTTGCAGCGGGTCAAAGTGAACGGTACGAATATCTTCGTTTTCCCGGACTACACTGCCAAAACGGCCCGGGCGCGGGCGGCCTTCACGGAATGTCGTCGCAAGCTGCGGGACATCGAGGGGGTTCGGTTCGGCCTGCTCCACCCGGCCCGGCTGAAGATCACGTTTGAGGGTAACACGCGGGTGTTTACCTCTGCTGAGGAGGCGAAGATTTACATTGAGTCGATTACAAAATGAGCATTACAATTAATATAATCGATCTCACACTCAGGAATGTCAGTATTATTAGTCATTATTATTATTCAGGTTTGAAAATGTAATCAAAGTGTTCTGTCTACACTCACGGACTTATTTGTTTACATTCAGGGGTTTAATGTTCTGAATTATAATTAGTATGTTTTGTTTACAATTAAGGATTTAATGTTTAGAATTATAATTAGTGCGTTTTGTTTATAATTAGGGATTTAATGTTTAGAATTATAATTAGTGTGTTTTGTTTACAATTAGGGATTTAATGTTTAGAATTATAATTAGTGTGTTTTGTTTACAATTAGGGATTTAACGTTTAGAATTATAATTAGTGTGTTTTGTTTACAATTAGGGAATTAATGTTTAGAATTATAATTAGTGTGTTTTGTTTACAATTAGGGAATTAATGTTTAGAATTATAATTAGCGTGTTTTGTTTACAATTAGGGAATTAACGTTTAGAATTATAATTTGTGTGTTTTGTTTACAATTAAGGATTTAATGTTTTGAATTATAATTAGTGTAAGAGTTCTTGTTCTCCCAGATTAGTGCCTATTATATATTTTAAATCTTTTTATTTTGCTAGTTCGGTGGGAGTCACCTGACACAAGAAGGTGTTTTAGGGTTTTTACGGTGTGGTGCCATTTGGCTGTAAGGCTAAGTTTTCTGATGACTCCCGTTGGAGTCTGCACAGCCCCTTCGTTTGGGGAAGGGCTAAGTGCGATTATGGGGGGGGG
>NC_056509.1:4805227-4825269 GCF_014905685.2 Nematolebias whitei
CCCCTATCCGTTGCTCTAAGATCCCTTTCTTCTTTTCATGGAATCGTCCGCTCTGGTGTTGAGCTTAAATTGTCCTTATATGCAGATGACCTTCTCCTGTATGTCTCTGACCCTTTACGGAGTCTTCCCCCAATTTTAAATATTCTAGAAAAATTTGGATCATATTCTGGCTATAAAATTAACTCACTTAAAAGTGAATGCTATCCAGTGAATTCATTAGCTTTAAAGCTTAAGCCTTCTGATATCCCTTTTAGGCTCAGTCCCTCGGGATTTAGGTATTTAGGAATTAATATTACACGTACTTTGCCCTCAATGTTTTCTCAGAATTATGCCTCACTAGTTTCCCAAATTGCATCAGATTTACAGAGATGGAACTCTCTCCCTCTTTCATTGATTGGTAGGATTAATATTATCAAAATGAATGTGCTACCTAGACTTTTGTTTTTATATCAAAATATCCCTCTGTTCTTGCCCAAACAGTTCTTCAGGTCCCTGGATCAGATGGTCTCATCTTTTTTATGGAACGGAAAGGCCCCCAGAATGAGACTTTCTTTATTACAACAGTTCACCACAAACGGGGGTCTTTCTCTACCTAATTTTACAATGTATTACTGGTCCTCACATATCCATAAACTGACTTATTGGTTAAATTCACCTGATCTGATTTGGTGTAAACTTGAAATTCAGTCGATTTCTGCATCTTTTTCGCCCGCTTCAATTATTTATTCATCATTACCAATTAAATTATCCTCAGTTACTACAAATCCTATAGTGCTCTCAACACTCAGGATCTGGTCACAATTTAGGTCCCACTTTAAATTTGTATCACCCTCTAATAAAATGCCGTTACTAAAGAATCACATTTTCTCTCCAGCATCTAATAATGCTGCCTATAGAATTTGGTATGAGAAAGGTATTAGAACAATGAGAGACCTGTACGAAGATGGTTTATTTCTTAGTTTTTCAGAATTGTCTTCTAAATTTAATCTACCCACTTCACATTTGTTTCTTTACTTCCAAATTAGGCATTGCGTTTCATCGCAGTTTCAAAATTTTCTAACTTTGCCTACTGACCCACCATGGGTTGAACTCTTAGTTTTGAGCCCCAATTTGAAATCTCCTCTTTCAATTATTTATGGAAAACTTATGGCAATAGAGGCCGACTCATCGGGTAAAACTAGAACTGCATGGGAACGTGAACTGGGTGTTAAACTGTCAGATTCATGGTGGGATAAAGTTATTCTCAGCATACGTCAGAGTACACCATGTGCCAGACTACAGTTAATACAATTTAAAGTAATAAATAGAGTACACTTCTCAAAAACACGTTTATCTAAAATGTTCCCCTCAATACCAGACCAGTGTGATAGATGTCAGACTTCACCTTGCAACCTAAGTCATATGTTCTTTTTCTGCCCAAAACTGCAAGGGTTTTGGAAATATTTTTTCTCCATACTCTCAGGAGTTTTTAAGATTCAGTTTCAAAGTGATCCACTTATTGCTATTTTTGGAGTTCCTGGGACCACACTTAATCTATCCCGCCAGCAGGGGGAGGTCTTGGCCTTTTGCTCTCTCCTTGCCAGACGTTGTATTTTGCTCGCCTGGAAATCTCCCACACCACCATCTACATCACAATGGCTTAATACTGTAAGATTATACTTGAAGATGGAAAAAATTTTACTAACAGTGAAAGGTAGTTCAGAAAAATTTACCCACAAGTGGACACCCTTTGTGTCATATGTAAAATCTTTACCTTCATAGCGTATAGACTGATACGATTGACTCATCACATTACCATGTGACTTGTTTTTAGAGGATAAATGAAAGAGTGAAATACTGTTTTCCTTTTGGTTTGTTGGGTCCCTCCTGTTCGTTCCTCCTCCCCCTCTCTCTCTCTCCTTTTTTTTTTTTTTTTTTTTTTTCTCCTTTTTTTTTTTTTTTTTTTCTTTCCTTATTTTGTCTTGTTTTTGGTTAAGGGGGGAAGGGGAGGGAGGGGAAGAGGGGAGGGAGGGGGGAACGGGGGAAGGGAAAAAAAAGAAAAAATTGGAGAAGTCATGTAAATTCTGTTTAATGTATGTAATGTCAATTATATATTCTCCTGATAAATAAAAATTTAAAAAAAAAAAAGAAATGAAAACTCTGCTGGTAATTTAATCAGTAATATGAAACTTCTCTTCTTTGAAAGAGCATCATGTCATTCAGTCTCATCTTTCTT
This sequence comes from Nematolebias whitei, assembly GCF_014905685.2. Classification (NCBI taxonomy): domain Eukaryota; kingdom Metazoa; phylum Chordata; class Actinopteri; order Cyprinodontiformes; family Rivulidae; genus Nematolebias; species Nematolebias whitei. Next base: position 4,807,443 of record NC_056509.1, read on the forward strand.
CTTTCCTTTCCTCCTTTTTCTTTGTAACACTCCTCTGCTCTTTTCCTTCTCTTTGTTTTATTCTTCTTTCTACCAGTCTTCCTATTTTCCTCTGCTCTCATTCACTCTTTTCTATCAGTCTTTGTATTTTTCTTCTCGCTTTAACTCTTCCTTCTATTAGTCTATGTCCCTCCTCTCTCCTCTTCTATAAGTCTTCCACTGATCTAAAACAGAGACATAATATAATCACAATCCCCTCCAAAAGTATTAGATACTGAAAATGTACTATTTAACAAAGAAAATAAGATTTTTGTTTCAGATACTCTTTAGAAGTTGATAAGTTTAAGATGAAAAACTGGGGTCATCCTGGTATAATCTTATTATAAATATGAACATTGTTTTTAATTATTTAGAGCTCATCATAGCACAGAAACAGCACCAGTGAAAGTTACTAATGATGTTCTCATGGCCTCGGACAATGGACTGGTTTCTACACTGGTCCTGTTAGACCTCAGTGCTGCATTTCATACAGTTGATCATAATATTTTATTACACACATAAGACTGAAAGTCTTTGTTCACAAATCAATTCAGTTCAGTTTATTCATAAAGCTCCAAGTTACAACAGAAGTCATCTGAACAGAAACATTCATTTATATAAAGTAAGTTAACACGATTTATCTGAGGAGCCAGCAGATTGATTTGAGTTTTAATATATTAGCAAAACAACTCATAACTTGGTCTGAAAGGTCACCAATCAATTCTAAAATATCTTACTTTGGATGAACCGTAGGTGCGTGCACCCTCGTGCAATATCAACGTGTCAAGTGTAAACCAGTTTAACTGAGCCAGTTCAGACAGTTCATCATTTCTCCCTCTCTCTCTCACTCGAGCTGCAGTTACTCCCTGCTCTTCTTGTCTTTTGTTGATCTGTTTGTTAATAAAGTTTGGTTATGGTCCTCATCTTTAGTAAAACTAAACAAACCTCAACCCTATTAATTAATTTATTTTACCTGGACACAGCTGACAACACTGAAACATTTCCTACTGCGAACAAAACTTTTATTACGGCAAGGATCAGCCCAGTTCAAACAAAATAAATCTGTTCATACATACCATCATAAGAGAGCTCCCTGTTGGTGTTGACAAATCGCTTCTTCTTCTTCTTCTTCTTCTTTTTCTTCGCGTGAAAGGAGTGTGAGTGGAAGAGCAGAGGAGCGGAAAGAGTGAGTGTTTATTCATTCTGTTTTTCTGTCCTTTTTCTACTTTTTTCACTGGGTGTTTATTGTTGTGTTAGTTATTTAATAGTGGGTTTTGTTAGTTTAATAGTTTAAAGGTTTTGTTTGACGAGGGTGTGGCCGTCAGGTTCACCTGGCTGGCCAGCGTCTAGACGTAATGGTGGCAGGAGACATAGGAGGATTCTCCACTCTGACGCGAACAAACGTCATCAAGGTGAGTGCTGGCTCTCAGTGCAGCGTGGAGGAAGTTTGTTTAGCGGTGGGGGAGGTGGTTGGACACGGGTCCATCAGGTCCGAAGCCCGCATGAACGGGGCTGTGGTCATTTTTGTTGATAAGGTGGAGAAGGCTCAACAACTGGTCGAGGCTGGCATCTCAGTGGGTGACTGGTTTTTACAGGTGTCACCACTGGCGCTGCAGCCACTAAGATAACTCTGTCCAACGTCTCCCTGTTTATCGTTGACGAGTTTTTGATAAAGGAGTTGTCCAGACATGGGAAGGTGGTGTCCCCAATTAAAAGTCTTGACAGGGTGTAAATCACCACTTCTTAAACACGTCGTCTCCCACAGGAGACAACTGTATATGGTTCTGAACAAGCGGGGGGAGGAGTTTTAACATTCACTTTCATGTTAAACTTGATGACTTTGAATAGCTTTTATTCGCCACTTCCTCCAACATGAAATGTTTTGGATGTGGCCAGGAGGGGCACGTGGTAAAAATGTGCCCAAACAGGGCCGGAACGGCCCTGCCCACTGCTGCCGAGAGGGAGGGGGACCAGTCCGGCAAGGACCAGCACGGAGGTGTGTGGTGGTGGTGGTGGTGGTGGTGGGGAGACTGGTGTCGATGGTGAGACTCAGGTGGGGGAGAGAAACGGGGAGCGAGGAGAGCAGGAGAGTGAGATGGGTGGTGAGAAGTTAGTGTGTGAGGAGATCAGGGAGTGAGAGGTGGAGAAGGATGGAGAGAATAAGGGTTCAGGAAGTAACTGCAGGGTCAGTTTTGGGAGCTGATGTGGTGGGAGACGCAGGTGTGGTCAAAGAGATGACAGAGCAGGGGCCCTCAGCCCCCAGTAAGAGGTGAAGCAAAAGGAAGAATGTGGTGGATGCTGCGCAGGCCAGCAGGCAGGCGAGTAAGCTGCAGAGAGGAAGGAGTCGGACAGCAGCGACTGTGAGAGCAGGTTTTCTGACACCAGTGAGGTGTCTGTTTCACAGACAAACAGCAAAGAGCCTCAATACCCGGTGGAATCTTTTATCACGTTCCTCAAAGAAACCAATGGGCTGAGAGGCATAAAAGTGGAAAGTTATTTTCCAAATTTAAAACAATTTTATTTCTCAGCAAGATATTACGTCAGGAACAAAGAGGCATCAGGTTTCACTGATCAGGAAGTTTACAGATTAAAGAAAACAATGTGTATGTCAGGATTTGTGTTTGGCACAGAACCCAGTAGCGCAGGCAGGACTCAGGACCAGGGAGGAAATTAAAGCACTTTAATAATACAAAAATAATAAGTTGACGTGGCAGCAAACACTTACATGTCTCAAGGAAAACCAGAAACACAGGACGATACCAGACGATGCCCAGACAATGAGAAATACAAAGACGTAAACTTATATACAAGCACACACTGAGAAAAAATTGCACACACCTGGCAGGACACGAAGGTGGAGACAATCAGACAATCAGAGAAAACCGGGAGAACAGACAAGGAAGGCCCAGCAGAGGGCGCCATCCTTACAGTGTAAAGTTAGAAAACAACTCTGATTAAAATGATGCAAAATAAATGGTAAAAGGAATGGACTTTACTTATATAAAGCCTTTCTATCTTATCCAGACACTCAAAGCTCATTACACTACAATCTGTGCCTCATTGACCCATTCATACAGCACTCTACTAGATCTCAACAAAGCTAATTGAACAAATCATTCTAAAGAGACTAATCAGAGCTTCATCACATTCAAACACTAATGGGACACACATCAGAGGCAATGAGGGGTTCGGTGTCTTGCCCAGGGACACGTTGGCATGTGAATGCTGGTGGATTCGAACCCCCAACTCCTGCATTGGAGGACGACTGCTCTAACCATTCAGCCACAGCCGCCCACAATAGCACCTTAATATTTTTTATAGTTTGTTGGTGTATTGTTTTTAACCTCACACAACATGGGTACTTTTAACATAGCATCCTTAAATCTTAATGGAGCTCAAGAGGCTGTAAAACCATACCATACCATACCATTTTATTTATAGAGCACTTAAAACAGTGACAAGGCCAACCAAAGTGCTGTACAGAAAGAACAACAGGCAATACACAAAGCAATATACAAAATGAAGTAAATCAGAATATAGACATAAAACAATGCAGATAATAAATATGACGACTACCCAGTGTGGAGCATACAAGTTCAAAACATAGATCCTCTGGTGTTGAAAGCTACTGAATAGTTGTGGGTTTTTAAACGGGATTTGTAAACCGAGAGGGCGGGGGCCTGTCTGACAAGCAGAGGTAACTCGTTCCAAAGTTTTGGTTCTGCTACAGAGAAGGCCCTGTCACCTCTGAGCTTAAGATGAGTTCCTGGAACTGAGAGGAGCAATTGGTCCGCTGACCTCAAGGAACGTGGTGGGACATACAGCTGTAGCAAATCAGAGAGATGGGGGGTGCACAAAACTGTTCAGCGATTTGTAGACATACATGAGTATTTTGAACTGGATTCGAAGGTGAACCAGTAACCAGTGCAGTGAGGCCAAAACTGGAGTAATGTGCTCTCTTTTGCCTGTACTGGTTAAAAATCGGGCTGCTGCATTCTGGACCAGTTGTAGTCGTTCAATGGAGGCCTGACTGATACCAAACAGGAGTGAATTGCAGTAATCAAGCCTAGATGTAATGAATGCATGTATTACTGTCTCCAGGTTATTTTTGGATAATAAGGGCTTCAGTTTAGACAGCCGCCTCAGTTGGAAGAAACATGATTTAACAATCATGTTTTCATGATTGTTATTTTCAGAGAAGGGTCCATTATCACTCCCAGATTGGTGACTCTTTTTTTTCTGACAGGGTTAGAGCGGAAAGGTCGATGCAGTGGTTTGTGATTGTGTCGTTGGGAGGGAACAACATGACTTCAGACTTCTTTTCATTGAAACTTAAGAAGTTTAAAGCCAACCAGTCCCTGATGTCAGCCAGGCAGTCGTGCAGAGGTTGAATAGAGCATGTACCATTGTTTCTTAGGGGGAAGTAAATTTGACAGTCATCAGTGTAGAAGTGAAAGGGTATGTTTTGTTTCCGGAAAATAGTACCAAGAGACTGCAGGTATAAAGAGAATAGGAGGGGACCCAGGATGGACCACTGTGGAACCCCCCATTTAAGCTCTGACACTGCAGAACTAAAATCCTTGATGGAGACACAAAAGGATCTGTCAGCGAGGTAAGATCTGAACCAATTGAGGGCTGACCCTGTGATGCCCACCCACTGCTCCAACCTAGCAATGCGGATCTCATGGTCGATGATGTCAAAGGTGGCTGTGAGGTCCAACAGGACAAGCAGCACAGAATCACCAGTTTCTGTGGATCTGAAGATGTCATTAAAAACCTTCAATAGGGCAGCTTCAGTGCTGTGGAAAGGTTTAAAACCAGATTGGAAGAGCTCTAAGATGGTGTGATCCTCCAGCAAGCACTTCAATTGGGACTCAACTATTTCCTCCAATAGTTTAGAAACAAATGGGAGTCTGGAGATGGGCCAGAAGTTTGATATGACTGAGGGGTCAAGGTTTGGTATTTTCAGGAGAGGCTGGACAGTAGCAAGTTTAAAGGTTTTTGGCACCACACCAGTGGATAAACTACTGTTTACTATAGCAAGAATGGACGGACCTAGAGTTGGAAAAATCTCATTTAGTAGTCGAGGGGTGACCACATCAAAGGGGGAACCAGAAGGGTTCAAGCTGCACATGACCTGCTCTAGAGAAGAAAGAGTGATGGGTTCAAAATGGTCAAATAGAGCTACAGATTGAGGTGGGATGGATGGGTCATGAGTTGGAGGGGAAATGAGAGCCCTGGTGGTCGCAATTTTTTCCAAAAAGAAATGTAAGAAGTTCTCGCACAACTCAGTCGAGGCTTCTAGAGGTGATGGTTCAGTGAGGTGGAGAACAGAGTTTAGGGTAGAGAAGAGGACACGTGGGTTGTGATAGTATGAGGTAATGATATCAGAAAAGTATTTGGATTTAGTAGCTTTTACTGCTTTCTCATAACGGTGCCAACTCTCTTTAAGTATTTGAAAAGAGACCTGCAGCTTGTCTTTCCTCCATTTGCGCTCCGCCCTCCTGCACTGCTGCCTAACGGCCTTGGTGACGTCACGCAGCCAAGGTTCTGCTCTGAGTTTTGATTTTCTAGTTTTAACAGGAGCGACATGTTCCAGAGTCTTTAAGCAGACAGAGTTGAACTGGGATGTCTGCTCCTCAGTGGTGGTGAGAAACACCGGGAGCTGAATGATCATTTCAGAGTTATAAACATCTGTGAAACGTGTGGCAGTGAAGTGGTTAATGGCCCGGCTGCGACATGCAGGAACGCATGGCTTAGGAAGTCACATCACGTGTTAAAACAAGTTCTAGTCTATGTTTGCACTCTTGGGTGGGACTGTTTACATGCTGAGTTGGATTAAATGAGTCCAATAAATCTAAAAAGTCCTTAACCAAGGGCTTCTCCTGACAGCAAATGGAAATTAAAGTTCCCAATAATGAAAACATGATCATATTTTGGTGTGATTTCAGCCAAGAAATCAGAAAACTCATTCATGAAATCCTTAGATCGAGGTGGGCAGTAGACGAGTGCGCATAAAGTCGAAGGCGAATGGCCGAGTTCAAAGACGCTCAGCTGGCGTGGGAAACTGGGATGGGCAGTTGTTTACAGTCAAAAGTTGGTTTGAATATTGTTAATGATCCACCACCGCGCCGGCCTGATGGCCGCGGGGCGTTAAAATACATACAGTTTGGTGGCAATAATTCCGTCAAGGCGTTGGACTCACCCAGAGACATCCAAGTCTCTGTGATACAGAAAAAGTCCAACTCGTGCTCTTGAAAGTAGTCCCTGAGGATAAAATTTTTCTTGGTAACAGATCTTGCATTGACCAAACACATCCAGATACTGTCCAAAGTTGACACAGCAGCGGTGGAGTTAGCGCATGCCAGTGGGCGCAGATTTTCAATAACAGCCCCTCTGGGTCGGCCCGTGCAGCGCACCGGCCAAAAACTCCCGTTGTTTACCTGGTCCGGGCAAGCGGGAAGCAGGCAATGGAAACCATGACCACTAGCTGAAGAGGAAGATGTAGCATTCAGGGCTTTAAGCTTTACCAGCCGCCCAGCATGTTTTCCCCAGCATCTGGAGCGTATTGTTCCAAATAAACAACATTTGCGGCAGAAAATCGGAGATCCAGAAGCTGTTGTCGGTCATACACCAGCAGCGAGTTTATGTCACCAGATGAAAAACGAACAAAACACAAATAATCCCAACACCATCAGCAGAGGTGGATTGCAAGCCATGTACACGGGCGCCATCTTATTGGAAGAGCGAGTATAAAGAGAATGAGGACGTGCTTTAGTGTATCAAACAGTGAACCAGAAGAGAACTGACGTGATTTATTTACAAGAAACCCACAGTGATCCTTCTAATGAAGCAGACTGGTACAGAGAATGTAAAGTGGAGGCCATTTTGAGGGCTTCCTCTTCTCTAAAGCTTTCATGCCAAACTCTTCAGAAGTTCAACATGTCATTCAGGGAAGGTGTCTTTTAGTCAGAACAGGTTTTAATAATTTTAACATAGTTTTTATTAATATTTATGCTCCTAATACCAATGCAGAGAAAAAACGTTTTTTAGAAGAAATAGGTGAAAGGTTGGGAGATTGTGGGTCAGAGGATTATGTTTTTATAGGAGGGGATTTTAACTGTACAGAAGATGAACTTTTAGACCGTAATCATGCAGAGCCTCATCCAGCAGCCCAGCGCGCTCTTCGGCAGCTGCTCTCGTCTCATGGCCTGGTGGATGTATGGATGAGAATGCACGCAGGCTCCAGACAGTGCGCTTGGTCCCACTTTAAAGAAAACCGTATCTCTTTAGCTCGTCTTGACCATTTTTTTATTGTTTTAAACACCATTTTAACGTGTTTAAAACATGCCAGATTTTACCCGTAGCTTTTACAGACCACTCATTGCTTTTAGGTTGTCTTTATCTGAAACATTTTTCCAAGAAGCGCTTAATGGCATTTTAATTCGGTTTTAACTTACGACAAAAGTTTTGAAGAGACTAAGTTATTTTTGGACTGGTTTTAGAGAGAGGAAGAGTGATTTTACCTGTCTGAAGCAATGGTGGGACTATGGAAAAGTTCAAATCAAACAACTGTGTCAACAGCACACTCTCAATGTGTGAGAGTAGCACTGGCTGCAGCTCCAAGATGGCCGCTGATGATCAACACCTGGCGGTCATCTCCCTGATGAGCTCCTACCACTACTTAAGGCTGCAGTCAAGTCTACTCGATGCTGGAGCATTGATTCCCTCCCGGTACTGATCCTCTCAGCCCTTTGTTTCTAAAGTATTTGAAATACTTACCTTGTGGTTTTTGTGCCGACAGCTCCTCATTTGCCGTGCCCGTTCCAGTCCTGGTTACTCAGTTCCTGTCTGGTCTCTCGTGCCTTGCCTTCCGGATCTTGGATCCCCGTGCTCTGTCTCTGGGACTGATGCCTCCAGGACCCGTTGGACTCACTCCAGTACCCAGGAAGCTGTAAGACAAAAACAACAAATTCAGTATCAACTCAACTGTGTCACTTACCTGCTCCTGCATAAAGACTATTCCCCTCTTCCAGGAGTTCCGGTCCCAGGGCCTGTACATATTGTATATATTGAACACTGTAAATAAATAACACGTTTTGAATCCTGAGTCTTGAGTCGTTCTGGGTCTCGTTACAACTGGGTTGCCCGGAATTACAACAGAAATGCTCCAGCCAGACCAAACCCAGAACGAGGCTCGGAACGACCAAGCCACGTCCTCCTCACAAATGGAACGGTTAAACCAGCTGGAGAAGATGCTCACACAAATGATAAAACAACAACAAAAGAGGCAAGCTAACCTACAAGAGCTTGGAGGCATGGTTTTCTCCATTAAACAGACTCTCTCCCCTTCTTCCCCTACAGCCGAAGCAGAACCTCCTGAGGACAGCCCGACGTGTACGTGCTCGACGAGGCACCCGTCGGAGCAACAAGTGTTGGTAAAACCTTCCGAACTTTTCTCCGGTGACCCGGATCAATGTGACGGTTTTCTCCTCCAATGCGAGCTCGCGTTTAGCGGGGCTCCTAGACTTTACGCCACAGACAATGCTAAGAACACTTATTTTACGAGTCAGTTAAAAGGTAACGCACTCCGGTGGGCAACCTCTTTTCTCCGCCAAAACAATTTAAGAATTGTCACATTTAGCTCGGTACTCACTGAATTTCGTAGAATATTCGACAGGCCATTATCGGGTCCCAACGCTGAGAAACGTCTCCTGGGCTTACGTCAGGGCCGGCATCCAGTAGCCGAACACGCCCTCAAGTTCCGCATCCTCGCAGCACAAACAGGGTGGAACGAGAGGGCGCTACAGAGTACTTTCTTGAACTCCTTGTCAGATCCGTTAAAGGATCAGATCGCCGCAAGAGACGAGCCGTCCAACTTCGACGCACTAATTAACTTAGCCGTAGCACTCGATGAACGTTTCCGCGAGCGATGGCGGGAAAGTGACTACAACTCCCTGAAGACCACCACTTCTGGTTTGGGTCCGTCACTCAATGTCTTCCGTAGTAAAACTCCTTCTGAGCACTAAAAACCCCAGATTCATCAAGCCTTCGCGTCTCCACCCCCACTCCCCCTGCCTAAACCTGAACCCATGCAGGTGGGACGCACCCGCCTAGCTCCCAACGAAAAACAAAGACGAAGGGAGCAAAGATTATGCAGCTATTGCAACCAAGATGGGCACTTTATTGCCACCTGTCCGTTTCGGGGAAACGAGAACACCCACCAATAAAGAGGGCGATATTGGTGGGGACTTCTTCGTTCTCCCCATTAAGCAGATTGACCATAGCTACGGTCATCCAAGTAAATCACAACCGTTTCCCTGTTTCTGCACTCTTAGACTCGGCGCGGAACAAAATTTAATCAGTCAAAGTATTGTCACTGAATTGTCCCTACCCACTTTAAAAATACCTCCCATTTCCAAAGCGGGGGTCACGGGCGACACCTTAGCCCAGGTTCAACACCGCACCACCGACCTACACCTGATAACATCTGTCAACCACCATTAGAACATTAATTTCTTTGTTTTCGATTCACCTCATGACCAATTGATTTTGGGGTATCCCTGGTTGAAGCTCCACAACCCTCACATTAATTGGGAGCTTGGTAGGATAGAGAAATGGAGCGGGAGGTGTTTAAAACACTGCCTCCGCTCTGGGATCACTAACCCCACTAAACAAGACGCCAACGTTGAAGAGATCGATTTAACTTCCATCCCACCCGAGTATCACGTTCTCTCCCCAGTATTTAGCAAGCAGAAAGCTTTGTCTCTGCCGCCGCACCGACCCTACGACTGCGCCATAGACCTTTTCCCGGGCGCTCCCTTACCGGCCAGCTGCCTGTACAACCTCTCGGGCCCAGAGAGGGATTCCGTGAAAAATTACATTGAGGAATCACTTGATTCAGGAATCATTTGTCGTTCCACCTCCCTGGTAGGGGCAGGTTTTTTCTTTGTGTCCAAAAAAAATAAAACCCTCCGCCCTTGTATCGATTACCAGGGATTAAATAGTATTACAATCAAAAACAAGTATCCTCTTCCCCTCATAGATTCCATACACGAGCAGTTACAGTCAGCTACTATCTTCACAAAATTAGACTTGCGAAATGCCTACCACTTGGTACGCATAAAGGAAAGCGATGAATGGAAGACGGCCTTCCGAACCCCGTTAGGCCACTTCGAATATCTTGTCATGCCGTTTGGTCTCACTAACGCCCCTGCCGTCTTCCAGGCGCTAGTGAATGACGTGCTCAGAGATTTCTTAGGAGACTTCGTTTTTGTTTACCTCGATAACATTTTAATTTACTCACGTGACAAAGAGGAGCACATCAGAAGGGTCAGAACTGTACTTCAGTGTTTATATGAGAATCAATTATTCGTCAAAAGTGAAAAATGCGAGTTTCATGCTTCTTCAGTTTCTTTTCTGGGGTTTATTTTCGGGGAGGGGCATTATCGTACAGATCCTGAGAAGATTAGAGCAGTAGTCAAATGGCCCATTCCAGCGACTCGCAAACAGCTTCAGTCTTTTTTAGGTTTTGCAAACTTTTACAGACGCTTTATCAGGGACTACAGCCGTATTGCCGCACCACTCTCTCAGCTTACTTCCATTAATAGAACCTTCAAATGGACTACAGAAGCAAACACGGCTTTCAATAGACTGAAACAACTCTTCTCTTCCTCACCCATCCTCTACCATCCTGACCCCGAACTCCAGTTCATCCTAGAGGTAGACGCCTCCGACACTGGGGTAGGGGCAGTCCTCTCTCAGAGATCCCCCAGAGACAATAAAGTACACCCCTGTGCCTTCTTTTCTCGGCGTCTGTCCCAAGCCGAGCGTAATTATGATGTGGATAACCGCGAACTACTGGCCGTCAAACTGGCCTTAGAAGAATGGTGTCACTGGTTGGAAGGCACTGAGACCCCCTTCCTTATCTGGACCGATCACAAGAACCTGACTTATCTAAGGGATGCTAGGAGATTAACCCCCAGACAGGCACGATGGTCTTTATTTTTCAATCGGTTTAATTACATTTTGACTTTTAGACCTGGCTTGAAAAATATCAAGCCAGATGCTCTGTCACATCAATTCTCTCCTCCAGACGTTCCCGAGCCCGAGGAACACATCGTTCCTCCCACATGCATCGTCGGGGCTCTCACATGGCCCATTACGCAGGAGGTCCGCGATGCCCACAAGGAGGAGCCCGACCCCGGCCTGGGACCCCCCGGAACCCTGTTCGTCCCCTCTATCATGAGGTCAAAGGTACTGGAGTGGGTTCACACAAATAAACTTTCTTGTCACCCAGGAGTAACACACATGTTGTCCCTAACAAAGACCCACTTCTGGTGGCCGACGCTTGTACAAGATGTCAAGGACTTTGTCGCTGCTTGTGCCACATGCGCCCGTAACAAGACAGGTAACCAACCCCCAGCCGGACTCTTACAACCACTGCCCTCACCCAGCCGCCCTTGGTCCCACATATTGGTGGATTTTGTCATAGGACTTCCCCCGTCCGAAGGAAACACGGTCATATTAACTGTCATTGACAGATTCTCTAAGTCTGTACATTTCATTCCTCTAGTAAAGTTACCATCCGCTCTTGAGACCACACAACTATTAGTTCAGCATGTTTTTCGTATCCACGGCATTCCCTCCGACATTGTCTCTGACCATGGTCCACAGTTTATTTCTCAGGTTTGGCGTTCATTTTGTAACACCCTGGGGGCATCTTCAAGCCTAACTTCGGGCTACCACCCGCAGTCAAAGGGCCAGGCTGAAAGGTGCAACCAAGAACTTGAGAACACCCTTCGTTGCGTTGTGGAGAGCAATCCTTCAGCCTGGTCTCAACATCTGGTGTGGGTGGAGTATGCCCACAACGCTCACAGATCCACAGCCACAGGTATGTCTCCTTTTGAAGCCTCTCTGGGTTACCTGCCCCCCCGTTTCCTAGTCTAGAGACGGGCATCACGGTGCCGTCTGTCCAGCCCCACTTCCGTAGATGTCAACGCATTTGGCTGCAAACAAGAGCAGCCCTCCTGCGCGCTGCAGCCCAAAATAAGAGGTTCACCGACCGACACCGCTCCTCCGCTCCGTCCTATCAGGTGGGTCAAAAAGTATGGCTCTCCACAAGAGACATACAGTTAAAGGACATCCCCAGAAAGATGGCCCCACGTTTCATAGGTCCCTTCATCATCACCAAGATAATCAACCCCACAGCAGTCCGCCTTCAACTCCCCAGCTCCATGAGGATCCACCCCACATTCCACGTCTCACAGATAAAACCAGTCTCCGAGAGTCCACTGTGCCCACCTGCCAACCTCCCTCCACCTGCCCGGTTGATCGACAATCACCCTGCCTTCACGGTTCGTGCCATTTTAGACGTCAGACGTCGAGGCAGGGGATTCCAGTATCTCGTTGACTGGGAAGGATACGGCCCGGAGGAGAGATCCTGGATCCCCCGCTCATTCATCTTGGACCCAAGTCTCATCACGACCTTCTTCAGAGCACACCCCGAGAAGCGCCTCAGGTCACCTGGAGGCGATTCTTGGGGGGGGGGGGGGGGGGTAATGTGAGAGTAACACTGGCTGCAGCTCCAAGATGGCCGCTGATGATCAACACCTGGCGGTCATCTCCCTGACGAGCTCCTACCACTACTTAAGGCTGCAGTCAAGTCTACTCGATGCTGGAGCATTGATTCCCTCCCGGTACTGATGCTCTTAGTCCTTTGTTTCTAAAGTATTTGAAATACTTACCTTGTGGTTTTTGTGCCAGCAGCTCCTCGTTTGCTATGCCCGTTCCAGTCCTGGTTACTCAGTTCCTGTCTGGTCTCTCGTGCCTTGCCTTCCGGATCTTGGATACCCGTGCTCTGTCTCTGGGACTGATGCCTCCTGGACCCGTTGGACTCACTCCAGTACCCAAGAAGCTGCAAGACAAAAACAACAAATTCAGTATCAACTCAACTGTGTCACTTACCTGCTCCTGCCTAAAGACTATTCCCCTCTTCCAGGAGTTCCGGTCCCAGGGCCTGTACATATTGTATATATCGAACACTGTAAATAAATAACACTTTTTGAATCCTGAGTCTTGAGTCGTTCTGGGTCTCGTTACAACTGGGTTGCCTGGAATTAGAACACAATGTTACTCGTGACATTACCAGATCTATTGGAGATCTGGAGATTAATATAGTGTAACTAGAACAACTGAGTGAATCCACAGGAAACCGAGAGCATATTGAAGCCCTCAAATCCAAAAAGCTAGTTTTAGCAAACCTGCTGGAACTAAAGTCCAAGGCGTGTTGGTCAGGTCCCGGATCCAAAACATCACAGAGATGGATGCTCCTTCTAGCTTTTTCTTCAGCTTGGAGAGGAAACACGGGCAGAGGAAGTTGATCCACTCTCTGTGGTCAGACACAGGGCAGCAGCTGAGTGAACCAGGTCAGATCAGGAGGAGGGCTGTGGAGTTTTACTCTTCTCTTTTCAAGAGCGAGTATAAAGAGAATGAGGAGCTGTATCGGGAGTTCTGTAGTGGACTACCCCAGGTCTCTGAGGAGACCAACACCTTCCTAGAGCACCCCCTGGGGCTTCAGGAGCTCGACGCAGCCCTCCAGATCATGCAGGGCTAGAAGGCTCCTGGCATCAACGGGCTCACGGTAGAGTTTTTTAAGTCTACTGGGACATCTTGGCAGGGTACCTGCTGGATGTCTTCAACGAATGTCTGGTCACTGGTTCACTCCCACTATCTTGCCGCAGGGCAGTCATCACTCTCCTGCCAAAAAAAGGGAACTTGCAAGACATAAAGAACTGGCACCCTGTGTCTCTCCTCTGCACCGATTACAAAATCCTCTCCAAAGCTCTGGCAACTAGGCTGAGGGGAGCTATGGAGCAAGTCATCCACCGAGACCAGACCCATTGCGCCCCCAGCAGGTCTATGGTAGATAGCATCTACCTAATTTGAGATGTTTTGGAAGTCTCCAGTTCATTGGGTCTAAAAACAGCCTTGGTTTCACTAGATCAAGCAAAGACTTTTGACCGCATCGAACACGCCTTCCTCTGGAAAACCATGGAGAGGTTTGGGTTCGGTGCTGGTCTTATTGCCAAGATCCAGGTACTGTACAGCAACACTGAGAGTGTGCTAAGGATTAATGGTAGCCTGTGTGCTCCTTTTAGGGTGTGTAGAGGCGTTCGACAGGGCTCTCGGGGATGCTCTATGCGCTCTCCCTGGAACCTCTCCTTCAGAAAATACGCTAGAGTATTCACGGTCTGGTTTTACCTGGTTTTAGTAGCAATATGGTTTTATCTGCTTATGCTGATGACATTGTTGTTTTTCTAAAAGACCAACAGGATGTCAGCACGTTAACCAAGGTTACTGGAAAATTTTCTGCCCTGTCTGCTGCAAGAATGAACTGGGGAAAGAGCGATGCCCTCGCTGTTGGGGATGTCACGGTCGGGCGGTGGTTGAGACCCAAATGCAAGCAGCTCTCCAACAAGGTTACAAAAAAGGCGTTTTAATCACAAAAAGGCATTAATAACAAATAATGCTGTCGGGGCAGCGATACTACTTACATTTGTAGGAAAAACAGGAAATACCAAGGCACTAGGAGACGACCGTGAAGATGCAGCTAATGCACCTAATGCTCCCCTGCCTGAGATGCAGGAGAGCACAGTATATAAAGGAGAGTCTCTAATTAAACACAATACGTGGCACCTGAGAGTCATTAACTATCTGCACAGAGCAGGGCAGCTGCAGATCGTTACAGTATCCCCCCCCTAATAAATGGCACCTGACATTCTAAAATACCCCAACCCAACTTGGGTGGGTGGCGGGGGAAAAAACCAAAGGCCGGAGGGCACCAAAATTAAACAAACATAGGAGCAGAAAACGGAGTCCGTCTGGAACCACCTCGAAGCAGGGGAAGTGAGGAGCGTCCGCCGGGGGGGACCCCCTCGGAAACAGAGAGGTGAGGAGCGTCCGCCGGAACCACCTCGGAGCAGGGGAAGTGAGGAGCGTCTGCCGGGACCCCCTCGGAGTAGGAGAGATGAGGAGCGTCGGCCGGGACCCCCTCGGAGTAGGAGAGATGAGGAGCGTCGGCCGGGACCCCCTCGGAGTAGGAGAGATGAGGAGCGTCAGCCGGGACCAGAAGAGAGGCAGCAGCGGCTGACGCGGTGACCTCAGAGGCGACAGCAGCGGAGGAGGCAGGAACCAGCAGAGGAGCAGCAGCTGACGTGGTGACCTCAGGAGCAGCAGCAGTAGCGGCTGGCACAGGAGTCACTGGAGGTGTAGGAGTAGCCGCCGACAGAGGAACAACTGAGGACGTGGGACCCACCGGGAGCGTGGACTCATCAGGGGCTGCAGGAGATTTAAAAACTACGGAGACTGCAGTAGGCCTGGAAGCGACCACAGGGGCTGCAGCAGTGAAGTCCACTGGTGGCGGAGCAGGAAAACTCGAGGGCGTGGAAGCCGTCATGGAGTGTGCCAGGTAAGAGCGAGGCGATCTCCTGTCCCACTCTCTTTTCTCTCGATGGACAGTTCCTCCTGTGTTACTTGAAAAATACTCAAAAAAGTGGAGATGCTTGCTGGGTCTCTCTCTGGAGGGGAGCATTCTGTCACGGTCGGGCGGTGGTTGAGAGCCAAATGCAAGCAGCACTCCAACAAGGTTACAAAAAAGGCGTTTTAATCACAAAAATGCATTAATAACAAATAATGCTGTCGGGGCAGCGATACTACTTACATTCGTAGGAAAAACAGGAAATACCAAGGCACTAGGAGAAGACCGTGAAGATGCAGCTAATGCACCTAATGCTCCCCTGCCTGAGATGCAGGAAAGCACAGTATATAAAGGAGAGTCTCTAATTAAACACAAATCGTGGCACCTGAGAGTCATTAACTATCTGCACAGAGCAGGGCAGGTGCAGATCGTTACAGGGGAATGGCCTGTTGGGCTCCCCGTTCTCCCTCAATGCCTTGACTGGAGGAAAGATGGTTTTAAATATCTTGTTTATTTAGATGATAAAACTGTTGTACAGAAGAAATGGGAGAATATAGAGCAAAAAGTCAAAAACAAGTTGGCAAAGTGGAAATGGCTACACTCCCAAATGTCATACAGGGGCATTGTGCTGGTTCTAAACAATCTTGTCGCATCGTAGCTGTGGCACAAGCTTACCGTCTTAGACCCACCACCAGGTCTGCTAGTAAAAATACGGTCAGAAATGATTGTCTTCTTCTGGAACGATAAGCATTGGGTGCCACAGTATGTCTTGCTTTTACCAAGAGAGGATGGGGGGGGGGGGGGGGGGGGCAGGGCCTTGTCCATCTGGCCAGCAGAACAGCTACTTTTCGTATACAGTTCCTCCAGAAGTTTTTGGCAGGACCTCCTGAACTTGTATGGAGGGACGTGGCCAGCTGCATTCTCAGTCGTGTGAATAACCTGGGGCTAGATGCTGCTCTGTTTTTAAATGATTTTAGCCTTTTAAAGTTAAAAGGGTTGCCTCAGTTTTATCAGAGTGTTTTTAAATCATGTGCCCTGTTTAAACTAAATTGTTCACGGACGTGTAATTCTCTGCATTGGCTTTTAGAAGAGCCTTTAGTCTGTGGGTCAAGGCTAGATGTCTCTTGCAGCACAGTACCAGGGCTGGCGGAGGTGCTGTGCAGGTCCAAAATGACATCCATGAAGCAACTGGTGGAGGCAGCTGGACCAGACCTTTCCAACATCCAAGCCGTGGTTTCTCTGCTGGGGGTCCGATCTGCCAGACTAGCACAGCGCTTCCTGGATCTGGTGAAGGGAAAGCTGCCGGTTAAAGAGAGGACACTCCTCTAACTGTTTTTTACAGGAAAGAGTCCACCAGAGTCAACAGACCCATTCCCTGACTTGATCCTGGATCCTGGCTTCACAAAAGACAGTGGTCCTCTGTTATTCAACATGGACCCAAAGTTGGGTTTAAGAAATATGGGCCCAAAGACATTGTATAAACACTGTGTCAAGGTCATGAACAAAAGAACCCTGCAGAACAGAGCCGTCAGCGTGTGGGCCGACAGACTGGGAGGACAAACCCCTCGGTGGAGGACCCTCTAAGGCATAAGAGGATGCCATCTCCTCTGTGGTGCACACTGCGCTCAACCACCTGGAGCAGAAAAACTCTTACGTCCGTATGCTCTTTGTGGACTTCACATCCGCCTTCAACACCATGATCCCCCAAACCCTGATGGACAAACTATCCACACTAGGACTAAGCCCCTCCATTTGCAACTGGGTACTAGACTTTTTAACAAACAGACCACAGTTAGTGAGGATCCACAACCTCTCCTCCTCCACCATAACCCTCAGCACTGGCTCTCCTCAGGGATGTGTGTTGAGCCCCCTCCTGTTTACTCTGCTCACGTATGATTGTGCAGCTACCCATCCAGGCTGTCACATTGTAAAGTTTGCAGATGATACAGCGGTGGTGGGATGCATCACAAACAATGATGAGTCCAGCTACAGGCAAGAGGTGGAACACCTGGAGAGCTGGTGCAAAGAGAATAACCTTCACATCAATGTGAAGAAGACAAAGGAGATGATTGTGGACTTCAGAAAGAACAAAAACATCTACACCCCCCTGAACACAAGAGGATCTGCGGTGGAAGTGGTCTCCAGCTACAAGTACTTGGGTGTACACATGAATGACAACCTCAGCTGGAGCAACAACACCACCAGCCTGATCAACAAAGCTCATCAGAGACTCTACTTCCTCAGACGGCTGATGCGAGCTGGTCTGGGAAGCTCAGTCCTCACCTCCTTCTACAGGTGTGCAGTGGAGAGCATCCTGTGCTCGAGCATCAA
>NC_056509.1:4825369-4827921 GCF_014905685.2 Nematolebias whitei
AGGCTTGAAACACAAGAGTCAGGGTGGCTTCTGGGTAATACCAGATGGCTAGGCCTCAGACTGACGAAGCCTCTTGGATGAGGGGCGAAACATTTCTTTTTAACAAAAAAACGAAGTCCAGATGACATGATTCAACCTTTTTTGTTTTTGGAATACGGTTTGTAAATAAATGTGACTTGACTTGACTTGAACCTGTACACTCCACACTGGCTTGTCGTCATATTTATTATCTGCATCGTTTTTATGTCTATATTATGATTTACTTCATTTTCTATTTTGCTTTGTGTGTTGTCTGTTGTTCTGTCTGTACAGCACTTTGGTTGGCCTTGTTGCTGTTTTAAGTGCTCTATAAATAAAATGGTATGGTATGGTATAGATTCTTTTTTTTACACTCTCACAGGACCATACTTTCACCAATTTATTTTTACATTTGCAGATTCATAGTGAAAAAGCTTATTGCACAATGAAGAGGTGATGATCTTTTTAAACTCTGGCCTTTCACAATGCGATCAGACCAGGTGCTTGCTGTTTCTGTAAAGGTCAGCAGCCCCCTGCTGATCCCTCATCTACTCACGTCACTGCTCCTCTTGCCATGTTTTTGCCCATCCTGCCATAATCCTGCCTTCATGCTCTTTGTTCTCCTGCCCATGTCACCTGCCATAGTTTCTGCCACTCATGCCATTATCCTGATGCATGTTCAATATTCCAAGTAGAAAAATCCAAAAAAGTTCAATCTGGTCATCTGGACATTCAAAAAAAACAAACAAAAAAAACCAAAGCAAAAAAATGTAGAAACGTTTCGTCTCTCATCCGAAAGACTTCATCAGTCTGAATTGCTGGATTCAGCTCAGTCTCTTAAATAGCACCTTCTCAGAGTGGATCAACCAGTTTCCTGATGACAACCAAAACCAGCTGCTCACATGGTCAAGAAGGACCATCAGCCTAACAATGGATCATTAGCACACTGATGGCTGTTTACTATTCAGTGGGGGTTGAGTGATACTAGCAATAACAGCATTGTAAGAGGGGGACAGTTGAACCCGGAGGCCTCCACCCCTGTTTAATGATGGACGATTTCTTTGCACAAAGATGGCCTCCTTTACTCCTCTCTCAAACCATTGTTCCTCTCTGTCCAGGATGTGAACATCTTAATCCCTGAAAGAGTGACCGCTGGCCTGGAGATGAGTGTAGACCGCAGAATCCTGGCCTGATGATGTTGATCTTCTGTGCTGGGCAACCTTTTGGCCAGTGGCTGTTTAGTTTCCCCGATGTAAGACTGATCACAGTCCTCCTGACACTGAACAGCATACACAATATTACTCTGTTTGTGCCGGGGGACTGGATCTTTGGGATGAACCAGTCTTTGCCGGTTTCTCTGATACTCCCTCAACATACGGAATGACCACTGGTTTGGGTCTGGGTTCCTCCTTTTCACCTGATGGCTACTGGAGTCCTGTTTGGGTTTCTTCTCTGCTTTCAGGAAGGCCCAGTTAGGATATCCACATTGCTCTAGAGCCTGTCTTGTGTAGGATTTCTCCTTCTGCCTGGCTCCTGAGTTAGTGGGGATGCTGTCTGCTCTGTGATACAGAGTCCTGATGACTCCTAACTTGTGCTCCAAAGGGTGATGGGAGTCAATTTGCAAATACTGGTCTGTGTGGGTGGGTTTGTGGTACACCTCGGTTTGCAAATGTCCTCTATCAGAGACTGAGACCTCACAGTCCAAGAAAGCCAACCTGCCATTTTTTACATATTCTCGTGTGAACTTGATGTATTTATCCACAGAGTTGATGTGGTCAGTAAAATGTTGGACTTCCTGAGATTTAATTTTAACCCAGGTGTCGTCAACATACCTGAACCAATGACTTGGTGGTGTCCCTGAAAAGGATGTCAAGGCTGTCTTTTCTACCTCCTCCATTTACAGGTTGGCAACAATAGGAGAAACTGGAGACCCCATAGCATACCCATGTTTCTGCCTATAATATTGCTCCCCATATGCGAAGTAGGTTGACTGCAGGCACAGTTTCAAGAGCTGACACAGTTGTTCTGTGGAAAGCGTGATCCTGCTTTTCAGAGTGGTGTCTGATTTTAATCTTAAACTGACCACCTCTACAGCATCATCAACAGGAATGCACGTAAAGAGTGATGTGACATCAAAAGAGACCAATGTTTCATCAGTCTCCATGATGACATCCCTCACCTTATCCACAAAGTCCATGGTGTTCTGTATGTGGTGTTCGGAGCTGCCAACTAAAGTGATGAGTACAGACGCCAGATATTTGGAAACATTGTAAGTGACAGAGTTAATCATGCTAACAATAGGTCTTAAAGGTACACCTTGTTTGTAGATTTTAGGTAAACCATACAGACTAGGTGTGGCCTCCCCTGGGTACAGTCTGTGGTACAGAAAACGGTCAATAGCCTTGTCCTGCTCCAAATTTTTCAGGCAATCTATTAACTTCTTCTTGCAACCACTTCCTGGATCTCTTTTCAGAGGTTCATAAGTGGTTAAGTCACTAAGGAGTGTCATAACTTTCTCATGATAGTCTTTCTGG
>NC_056509.1:4828021-4829474 GCF_014905685.2 Nematolebias whitei
TCCTTCTACAGGTGTGCAGTGGAGAGCATCCTGTGCTCGAGCATCAACGTGTGGCATGGAGGCTGCACAGCTGCAGAAAGAAAAGCTTTGCAGAAAGTGGTGAAGGCTGTACAGAAATCTGTCGGAATCAGCCTCCCCACCATCACAGACATCTACAACTCCAGATGCAGGAAGAGGGCCACCTGCATCATGGAGGACCCCACTCACCCAGCACACAAACTTTTTGCCCCACTCCCCTCAGGAAGGAGGTTAAGGAGCATTAAGTGTAGAACCACTAGACTGAGGAACAGCTTCTACCCTGAGGCTGTTACACTCATGAATCTCTAACTAGAATAATCACTGTGAAAAACCATATCATGTTGCTGCTGATCTGTTTCATGTTGCTGCTGATCTGTTTCAATGTTGATGTGTTCATGCGTGCACATCTGCTCACAGACTCATGTTCATGTTTGTGCTGATGTTCAATGTTTTATGTTATGAGTGCTTAGTGTATATTTAGTTGATCTAAAAAAGTTAAATCTGGTCCTCTGGACATTCAAAAAAACACAAAACAAAGCAAAACAACAAAAAATGTAGAAACGTTTCGTCTCTCGTCCGAGAGACTTCTTCAGTCTGAGGTGCTGTATTCAGCTCAGTCTCTTAAATAGCACCGTCTCAGAGTGGATCAACCAGTTTTGCTGCTGACTGTCAGGATGGCACCATCTAGTGGGCCTTCCCCCTGTCTGTTCTCCCTTGTGTCTGAATTGATTGTTTTGATTATCGTCACCTGTGTCATGTCTTGGTTGTGTGTATATAAAGTCTGTCTGTCAGTTCTGTCATTGTCGGTTCGTCGTTGGGTATGTCCTGTCTTGTCCTGCTAATGATCGTGTTCTTGAGGCCATGTAAGTTTTGCTGCCATGTCAGCCCTTTTGCTTTATTATTGTTATTATTAAAAGCATTTTTATTTTATACATTTGCCTCCTGAGTCCTGCCTGCGCAATTGGGTTCTTCTGTCTTGATCTGCCACGAAACAAAACCTGACAGTACGAACCGACCAAAACCTGAACCCAGCAGGCAGACTCAGTTAAAGATCAGCTCACCTGTTTTTGTCCGAGCCTGTCCAGATGGAGGGAGCCGCGATCCGGTGCGGTGCCTTTTGGACCAGACCCGTCCCGGGACTGAGAAGCTGCAGCCAGGCGGTCGAGGTTCTGCCTTCGCCTCTTCTACTGCAGGAGGAGAGACGAAGATCTAAGCTCCAGAAGAGTCACACAGCACCCAGGTACTATCCCTCCTACCCACCAGTCTGCTCTGGGTGGACGTCTGGGGAGGACGCCGAGTCGGAGGACGAACTCTGTTTCGCTCCGGTACACCACCCACGTCGCCGTAGAAGAGG
Source organism: Nematolebias whitei (assembly GCF_014905685.2). Taxonomy (NCBI): domain Eukaryota; kingdom Metazoa; phylum Chordata; class Actinopteri; order Cyprinodontiformes; family Rivulidae; genus Nematolebias; species Nematolebias whitei. The sequence continues at coordinate 4,829,394 of NC_056509.1, forward strand.
AAGGGGAAGACGCAACCGGAACCGGTCCGCTGCGCTTCCGCCCTCATCACCCAAACCTCCAGCTCCTCGCATTCAGCCCGG